>NC_064420.1:2882500-3482500 GCF_023375975.1 Astyanax mexicanus | reverse complement strand
GGCCAAAGTCTGGCCCAGGGCTTGGGTACACTTTGACGTCACTGGGCTTCACCGCTGGTTCTGAAGTCGCTGTCTCAGCCAGAGACCAGATTTTGGGTTTCTGGACCTCAGCGCCGTCTTTACACTGCTGGCTTGGAGACACACACTCCTCCTTGCTCTTCTTCTTTTCCAAAACTGGGCTGGAAGTGTCCCTCTGGATCTGTTCCTGCTCTGGTTTGGAACTTCCTTCTACATCTCCAACACAGTCGACGCCCTCCACGTCCACAACCTGAGCCTCCACTTCCAATTGACTTTCCTCATCTTCAGAGCATGGCTCTTTCTGAGAGGAGGAACCCTCTTCCTCGCTCTCTCCCTCTTCCTCCTCCTCCTCTTCCTCGTCGCTCTTGCCCTTGCACGCCCAGCTGACTCTGTTCTCCTTCTTGAGTCTCCTTCTGGCGTTGGCGAACCAGGTGGACACCTGGGTCAGGCTCATTTTGGTGACGATGGCCAGCATGATCTTCTCGCCTTTGGTGGGATAGGGGTTCTTCAGGTGCTCGTTCAGCCAGGCCTTCAGGGCGCCGGTGCTCTCTCGGCTGGCCACTTTAGCAGCACGGCTGGGGTCGTGAGCGGCCACCGCGGGGCGGTACTGAGGGTAGTACGGGGCGGCTCGTGCCAGGAGAGCCTGGGGGTACGGAGACGCGGCCTTCAGGTCATAGGATCCGGCCTATAATGATTCAAAAAGAGGAAGATGGTTAGCATTGATGACACCATATCAAGCATTATAGCTTTAGCTGTGTCATTCTTTATTTGGATCCCTTTGGTCTCTTGTTGTTGATGCCCTATAGATGCTCAACTAACATTCAGGTGACATTAAACTAACATTAAACTGACTATCAATGAAATGCAACATTAACAGAACACATAAAACCATAATGTAACTGTAAATCTTTTTAACTTAAAACACAAAGTTACGGCTGGTTTTAATGGACATTTAAATGCAGTTGTTAAATGTAAGTTGAACAAAGTGATATTTAATTTTATGTTTTAATTATAGGTGTGTGTTTTTTTAAAGAGCAAAACTAAAAACTATTTTTTAAAGCAATAAAGGAAAGAAATACAACTTTCACATTTCTTAGCTTAAATGAAGCTATACTCAGTATAATAAACTTAAAATAACAGTAAATCAGCTGAGTAAACCCACCATGTGCGCCATGTGTCCGGGGTGCGGCAGCGGGATGAAGCTGTAGCCGCCCACAGAGGGGTAAGGTCCGGGCAGCAGCTGCTGGTAGCCCGCGGCCAGGGGCAAAGTCCTGTCCAGGAAGAAGCTCCCGAATCCAGTAGCTGATGCAGGCATGATCGCAAACTCGAGTGAAGCAGCTCCGGCCGAGCCCCGGCCTTTATAGGGGGAGCGGCGGCCGGTGGGCGTGGACAGACGCCTCTGATTGACAGGCGAGTCAAACGCTCCGTCTAAATCCCTTCAAAGCGAGCTGCTTTAGCGCGCGTGAAAGGCCGAGTAATAAGGCTGATGTGCAGATGAGGGAGGCGCTGCGAGTCTCTGAAGGAGGAGGATGATTATGATGATTAGTGAAGCTACAGATCTAAATCTCTGCTACAGATCTCAGCCTTTTCACTCCGGAGACTTTTAACTTTATATTGAAGCATGTGCATTCAATCCAGTGCATTAAGAGTGTATAGTTAACCTAAGTGTGGATTTATGTATTTAATTTCATTATTTTATGTGTTTTTATTTAATTTTATTGTTTTTATTTCATTTTTTTTATTTAATGTCATTGTGTGTGTGTATAGGCTATACTAAGTGGGATTATGCACCTTTCAGTTATATTTACTCATATGTAGTTACAGTTTTAAACCTGTGTATTATAAAACCTTATAAACTTTATAATACAAGACACACATACACACACGCGCGCGCGCAGATCAGCTGTATAATACTATAATATATATATATATATATATATATATATATATATATATATATATATATATATATATATATATATATATATATATTATATTAGAGCCCAATCCGACTGTGTTCTTTCAGCACTGAGCACGTGACCCATGCCTTGACTAATGACTTTTATACGGTATTATTATTTTACATTCGGTCGTGTAATTATTATTTTTAATTTTTATTATTTTTAAGATTTATTTCAAAATCCATTTCCAATATTGTTCCCGTATTTATTTGTTTTTTTATTATTATTATTATTTCTTTGTGAATTTATGTTCGTTCAAAAGTACGTTTATGTCTTAAAAATAATAAAATAAACAGCACAAAAATACGTCTATAAAATATGTTATTTAATTAATTAATATATTTTAAACGTTTTTTTATTTATGTTGATTCATTTCAAAATGCATTTCCAATATAAATATCTTTGTAAATATCTTTAAAAGTACGTATATTTCTTGAGAAAAAAAAATACTGTAATAATAAAATACGCTTTTTTTTTTTAAAGCTGTATAAAAGTCCTCCCTCAGCACAAACATGCCCAAACCCAAACGAGCAATAAGTATTATCTCACAGTATTCTTCACACATCAACAGGTCAGAATAAACTTTTTCCATTTTTTCCTCCACGCTGGGTGTGTTTCATGTGTGTGTGTGTGTGTGTGTGTGTAAACGGGACGATCATCATTACAAGCGATTAGCTGGATTTCATTAGCAGCACCGTGTCACTTTTACTGCAATCAGTGCAGCTGCAGGAATTAACACCTCCTCCACTCCTTCACACATAGAACACAGTTTCATCTGAAACCGCCATTTACACAGGAAAACACCTCATTTACCTCTTACACACACACTCAGACCACTGTTTAAACCTGTACTGCATTCATATTCTGTGAGGAAAACGTCAATATTTCATTCATATCCTTATTATAAAGTGCATAGCTATAATATGCTCTATAATATTGTTTTTTATTTAGAGAAAACCCAATAAAAACGTTTAAAAAAGCCTCTAAAATGATATAGTATTTATTTTTTATAAACGTTTAAAACTTTGCAATTATTATTACATTTAATATTATTATTATTAGCACCAGATATAGTAGTAACACTACTAGTAGTAGTAGTAACAGTAATAATGCAGCATTTGATTAAAAGTTTTTATAGTGCAAAAAATAGTGCAATAGTATTAAATAATAAAACAAACAAAAAAAAACTATGATAAAAAGCAATATTTGTCATTTTCTCAATTGTCATTTTTTTTGTCAATGTTCGCCTCCTCCATTATTTATTTTTTATTTTTATTAAGTAGAAATAAGTAGTAGATAATTAAGAACAACAACAATAATAAAAATAATAATACAAATACAATTAAGCATTTTTCACTTTAATTTTAAAATTATTAACATATTAGTAGAATTAGCTTAATTAATATAGTAAATCAATTATAATAAAATAAATATTTTAAAAAATAAATAAATATTAGTAGTACCACTATTAGCAATAGTAGTACTATAATAATAAACCAGTTATATTTTTTCAATGCTATATCTAATGCTATACTATTAATAGTATAAATATTAGTATTAATCAAATGCTGTAAATTATTAAAACATATTTCTATTAAAATGTCGAAATCTATTACAAATACAAATACACAAAAAAAATATTTTTAATTTAATTATTGTAAAAAAAAAAAAAAAAACAATCATGTATTTCCTTCTAATTTAATAAATGCACTTCAAAGCGACATACTTTACAGAACCTTAATCCATAATCCTAATCTGTTCAAAGTGCCCCGCTGCAATTGATACTGAACTCTATAGAGCCGCAGTGGAGGTGCCATCCATGTATCACAGTATGAAGTGATTAAAGCTGGTATCAAAGCACCGAGGAGGATCTTTGTGAGGGTCTGGTGCTGTTTGAGTTGCTGTAATGAAATGAGTCTGAGGGAGGCAGGTGGGGACTAATGGATATGATAATGCACCATAACACATGCTAATGGCCGCAGCAGAATTCCTCAGCATACATACGAATACCTCTGCTCCCCTGGCCTGAGGGACAACAGCACCGCAAACAGGCCACAAACACTGAGCTCCATTTACAATGGACCTATAGACCTTTACCTCTGCAGTCCCTGTAAAGTGACTTCACTGTAATTCACTATAAATCAGATCTGTGGAAAGTTTTAGAGTGTGCTTCTTATAATCAAATGCTTTGTAGAGAAGCAATAGTACATTTTATATAGAGAGAGATATTTTAAGTAGGGCTGCATGATATTAAAGTCAAACTGACATTACAAAAAATAAAAAATGAAGAGAAAAATCATAATCAAATAATGCAAAGAAAACAATTTCATATTCCTTAATTCTTAAAGTTTTAACGTTTTTTAATCACAGTTTTTTCATGCATCTTGGCATCATGTTCTCCTCCTCCACCAGTCTTACACACTGCTTTTGGATAACTTTATGCGGCTTTACTCCTGGTGCAAAAATTCAAGCAGTTCAGTTTGGTTTGATGGCTTGTGATCATCCATCTTCCTCTTGATTATATTCCAGAGGTTTTCAATTTGGTAAAATCAAAGAAATTCATCATTTTTATATGCAGCTGTATATGCATTGTTGTACCAAAAAATACCTGTTATTTCACCACATTTCACCTGAAGTCAATAACCCAACATGTTTTAATAGTCATAATAATAATAATGATACTAATAATAATAATGCCCTCAGTGTATCCAATATTAAAGTAAAATAAAATATATTATGTATATTTATATTATGTATATATGTATTATCATATATATCTATATGATGCTGATCTGTCTCTGATATATATATATATATATATATATATATATATATAATTAAAAATAAGCCGTTTTCTGAATGTTTTTAAGCATATTGCATATTCAACATTGTGCAAGACGCTTAATGACGCTGAAACAAATTTATTTATGAATTCATAGAATTCATTAATATGCTATTATTATTCAGTAATACATGTTTTGTCTTTAATTTTTATTTATAGGATTTTTATTTAGTAATTACTTACTTTCTACAATATCAGTGAATAGTGAATACTAGTGATGCAATAAAATAAAACATATTTAGACAGAATTTAACAGAGTTAAATATTTGACACTTTTATTTTATTTTTAATTATTGCATGAATTAAAAAGCCTAAAATATTATTGTCTTACTGTTTTAAAATTTTAAAACTTAAAAACTTTTTACGATTATTATTGAACTCTAAAGATTTTTAACATGCCACCCAATCACATTATAACCTAAAACAAATAAGTCGTTGTTCAGTATAAATAATTTTAAATGATTTTTCACTTTAAATATGTTTTTTGTCTTAATTATTTTTGTAATTAAGACTGAAATCTGAAATAACCCTGGATATCTGTGCATACTAGGTGCATTTCTAGTGTGCAGTGTGTTCATGTCTTGAAGGTAAAAGCAAAAAAAGTGAGTTTTAATGCAAAATCAGTGTGACAAGTGTGACACACTCTCTGTATGATGTTCTTAATACCCTTATAATAAAGCACTTAGCGTAAAGCTGGGTTTTAAAAAGCCCTGGAGTGTAAAGCTCAGAGAGATAAAGGTGAGAGAGGTGGAATTTTTGGGTAGGGCTGAAGTCCCTTAGGGCCACAAGAGCAAATTTACTCATTTATTTACAATGAGCTGAACAGAGAGCAGGAGCTCTGGGGCTTATGCTGCATCTCTACAGATAAACAGCTCTGGGCAACGGCCATTGTGTCCAACACACACACGTACACACACACATCACACACAGAGATACACACACACACACACACACCCCGTTTTCTTTCCTTCCTCCTTTCCCTGATTGCACACAATGCAGGTGTTCCACATGCTCTGGCAGGTCCAGTTAACACCGTTTGCTTATAGGATGTCCCTCGTTTGCAGAGAGAAAGAGCGGAAAAGGACACGCAGCATTCCACAGCGCTCTGTATTTATCAGAAACACAGCAGATAAAGATAAAGATAAAGAGATTCTGTATCTGCAGCTGATTATCTATCTTCATTAACTGTGCATCCACTCAGCTCTGAGTCTTTAACACACAATGTTCTACAGTTTTAACCCTTACCAGGCCTTACATGTCATTACACATTACTTCTACAGATCTGGAAAAGAAATTAAGAGAGCACTCTCTCTGATTTTGCTATTTACAGTTATATGTTTGAGTAAAATGAACATTGTTGTTTTATTCTATAAACTACAGACAACATTTCTTCCAAATTTCTAATTAAAATATTGTAATTTAGAGCATGTATCTAAAATGACTGAAGAAATGTCTGAAATAACAAAAAAATAGACAGTATAATAATGCAAAGAAAACAACAAGTTCATATTCATGAAGTTTTAAGAGTTCAGATATCGAATAAAAACTGTAGTTTTTAATGGTTAATCACAGTTTTTTCATGTTCTCCTCCACCAGTCTTACACACTGCTTTTGGATAACTTTATGCTGCTTTACTCCTGGTGCGAAAATTCAAGCAGTTAAGCTTGTTTTTTTATCGCTTGTGATCATCCAGCTTATTTTTAATTATATTCCAGATGTTTTATATTTAGTAAAATCAAGGAAAAACATCATCATTAAGTGGTCTCTTTTTTGCCATAACTATCTATATTTATATATATATATATATAACATGTGTATATAAAATCCATGTATTTTTCTGTGTTTTTCACTTTTGGATTAAATCTGGAATGCGTTTCTGTTCATGATGGACCAATAGAAATGCACCAAAGTTTATTTAAATTAAATTAATTTTTTTAAATACAGTCTTTCTGGGAAGTTGCCCTATTTGAGTTTATTTCTTTTTTTTTTTTTCTTTTTATTTAAAAGACAGCATTCTTATGAATAGTCAGTTATATTGTCAGTGTCAGAACAAAAAAAGAGAAGCCAAAACCCTCCTATTTTTTTATATAGTTTTATTTAATTAAGTAATTTTGAAGCATTTCTATTGGTCCATTCATCATAAAATCAAACCCAACAAAAGTTAAAACAGCATATTATCTATTGTATTATTTAATGTGTTATGTGATATCTCTTTCACTGGGCAATTTCTCTCACATTTAGTTATTTTTCCATTTTAATTAATTAATTTATTTTTTTTATATATTATTTTATGCAAATGTAAACATGCTAGAAAAAGATTCAATCTAAAAAAAAACTTTTTTTTATAAGTTACTAACCATTATTTTCACCAAAACAAAAAGAAAATGAGGCACAAAACATTTCAAGAACAATTCATGCCATAAAAATGTATCTATAAAAAAACAAGAAAAGCCAGAGATAAAGAGATACAACCCCTCAAGCATAACAAACACATTGAGCTAATTGCCATTTGATAAGATATGTAAATGCTTCAACCCCAAACAGTATTCCTGCAATATGTGGTTGTATTGGAAGGCCGGCGGGTCAAGCTGAGGGGCCAGGCCTCAGTATGTATGGCCTAATGAGCTGATAATGACAATGGCCAAAAGGTGTGACTTCATTTAGTGGCCCCTACATACCACTGAGCCAACAAAAGGCCCGAGCACGTCATTAGAATAGACTGTAGTCCGGCCTGAATCGGGGCCTGTTAACAAAAGCTTGAAGGGAATCAACAGAAAGCATTTAACACCTTCTCCATGTTAGTTGTTCTTTCGGAGTAAGTGCTCTTGTTTTTTCCTCTACAGCAGATTATGAGGGGAAGCTGATAGCAGCCTTTTAGCACTTTAGCTCAGAAAAGGAAATAACGGTAAATCCTGTGAAAAGGCCTTCCACTTCTTTAATGTAACACTGCAGAATACTATACAACCCTACTATACAACCCTGTATAAATATCATTAACAGGTCTCTCCAAACCATCACTGATCATCAGTAAATTGTACATTTCATTTAAAGTAAATCAAGGGATCAGAGTCTGGAGGAAGAGTGGAGAGACACACAGTCCAAACTGCTTGAGGTCTAGTGTGAAGTTTCCACCAATCAGTGATGGTTTGATATATTGGAGTGACATGTCTGTCATCTGCTGGTGTTGATCCACTGTGTTTTTTTTATTATCAAGTCTAAAGTCAGTGCAGTTTTGTTTTCCCACAAAATCTTACAGCACTTCGCATCTTACAGCTTCCCTCTGCTAATAACAACTTTTATGGAGATGTGGATTTCATTTTCCAGCAGGACTTGGCACACTGCCCACAGTACTGCCAAAAGTACCAATTGGTCTTATGTAATCATCTACTTTTCTGAGACACTGATATTTGGGTTTGTATTATATTATATATTATATATAGGAGTAGAAATAAAACCTGAAGCAATGTAAAGTCGAATTATGCTAAATTACTTCAAAAAAAAATTGGTCAATTTAGGTCAATATAATATAATTCAGGTAATGTAAGCAATAAAATCAAAAACAGAAAAACTGCCAAGAATGTCCAAAACAGACTGTAACTACATACTATATATATATATATATATTTATTTATTTAGTATTTTTTAATTACTAAACTAAATACAAAATAAAGATATGTCTATATGGACATTCATTTTCAGGAAGTGAAGCAATGTCAAGATTGCTAATGTCATTTATAGATATATAGATACTTTATTTATTTATTTATTTACTTTATCCCGAAGGAAATTTAGGAAATTTATTTTTAAGCATTTCTATTGGTCCATTCATCATGAAATCTCAACACAATATAAATCACAACTGCAAGTCAGATTATGCCAAATTATGTCAAAAAAGGACAATGAAAATGGCTATACAAGGTTATTGTGTAAAAATATATGTGGTATGATCATAAGGGCTGGATTATGATCTGAAATTTGTCAGAAAGCCACAAAATGTAGCAAAAATGTTTATAGAAATACCAGAATTGTGTTTAAAACGATATGTCTATTACTGTTAAACTGTTAATGTTATATTGTCATACATATTGATTTTGCATTACTGTCCAGCCCTACATAAATTAAATACTTGAACATATCTACAGTAAATATAAATATAGGAGAGCTCAACTTTGTAAAAATTGCGTAAAACTACTATGCAACTTCTCATTTTAGGGGGAAAAACTGTAAAAACAAACAAAAAAAAGTTTATATAGGCTATAAAGTCTTTATAGCACCACTATATAATAAACTAGCACCATAATGATGATGATGATGTCTCGTATGTGGGTAATTAGTAGCAAGAAAAATTCAGATGAAGAAACTAATCAAACTGATAAAAACACGAAAACCCCGCATACTGAAAAGCATTGTGTTGTGTTTGGGCCCCCCCGAGCCTCCGCTGGAAGCACTAATGAGATTTGCCAAGGGCCCCCAGCCCCAAATGGAGGGCTGTTAGCATAGCGTGAATGTTATCAAGCTGTCCCACCCCTTCGCTATCAACTCCCCCCCTCCGCCTCTGTCCCATCTTTTGTCGTTCCCCCTTATCAGCCCCACTCCATCACTCCTTCTAACAGAGAAGTGGCACTGCAAGCGACCGCCAATGGGAGGATGTCTTTGTTGGGGGGCCGAGTGGGTCCCGCCCCTCGCTCTCACTCCCGGGTGGGATTTGATTGACGGCCCCTGCGTGGGGTGAGTGACAGGTGGCGTTCGTTAGCCTGCGACAAAAACAGGGCCAGGCTCATGTGTGAAGTCCCTGGTGGTGTGCGTGCATGTGTGTGTGTGTGTGTGTGTGTGTACAGTATGTTCGTATGGGTGGGACTGTGCAGGGGGCTCCTGGAACACCTGAAGCATGGAAGCCCACCAGTGTGTGATTTATTGCAAGATAATGACTTCAGCAGGTTGGCTCAGGTGGTCAGGTGGTGTGTGACAAGGATAGGGCTGCAACGATTAGTCGATATAATCGGCAATGCCGATTATTTTAAATTTTTCGACTATAAATTTCATTGTCCACTAATCGTTCATTTTAAATAACATTTAGACATTTAAATGCCTTTTAAATCTCATGTTCAGCTATTTTCTATATTTTTTAGACAAGGAGAACATGACAGAAATAATTGTTGACTAATCGAATAATCGAAAAAAAAAAAAAAAGAATCGTCAGATTAGTCGACTACCAAAAGCAGCATAAGAACCTAGAACAACATATGGCACCATTTTCCAGGGACATCCATGCATTTTTTTTAACAAGCCAATGCAAAACCACATGCTGCACCCATTTTAATATGGATTAGAACAGGGAAGACTTTCAAATAGATTCTGGAACATTGCTGTGAGAATTTGATTGCATTCAGCATCAAAAAAACACGTCAATGCAATCAGGATGTTGGATGATCACCAACCTGCTTTATCATCCCAACAATAGTATAAAAATAAAAACATAAAACAACTCTAAAATTAACTTTTCTTGTGCAGAGGTAACTTTTGCTCCCTTTTTGCTCCTGTCGCAGTCCTGATGAGTGCCAGTTTCATCTTAACGTTTTTGATGGTCTTTGCGGTGACTGCACTTGAGTTCTTGAAATGTTTCGGGTTGACTGACCTTCATTTCTTTACTTAGTTGAGTAGTTTTTGCTTCTCGTAATCTGGATTAGAACATTACTCAAATATTCACTATTCACTGTATACCTGTAACTCTACCTCTTCACTACTTTACAACTGATGCTCTCAAACACTTTAGAAAGAGGTAGGAGATTTAAGTAATTATTAACTCTTGACGAGTTCAGCACAGCTGTTACCTGAAAATAAACTTAAATTCCAGGTGACTCTACTATATAAAACTGACTGAGAAAATCCAGCCGAGATGTGCAAAACTGTTTTATTTAAGCAAGAGGTGCCTATTTTGAAACATATATAATTGCATTCATATTAATAACCAACTCTACCTCTTCACAACTTTACAACTGATGCTCTCAAACTCTTTAGGAGAGAAAGAAACTGAGGGCAAGAAAGATGTGCAAAGCTGTCATCTAAGCAAGAGTTGCCTTTTTTGAAGAATCTAAAATATAAAACATATTCTAGTTTGTTTAACACCTTTTTTGTTCACTAAATGATTCTGTATGTTTTTTTTTCCCTCGTAGTTTGGATGACTTTATTATCATTAACCTACTGAGGTAGATTTAAGGTGTGTCCAAACCGTTGACTGGTGGTGTACTTGTGGTTTGTGTATGTTATATGACTAAAGACTAATGACTTGACGTAATGCAGTATAATAAACTATTATAATTGAACAGGATTTGTACCGGTGTACAAAAATTCAAAAGAAGCACTATTTTAGGGCATGTACCATGTAAAACTCCAGTAGATGTACGTTGTTAGATTTGGATTGCATAAATCATTGTATCATGGCAAAGTTAAGGCAAATAGAGCTTGTTACAAACTGCTTTTGTATTTATTTAAAATATTAATTTATAATAATATATATTTTTTTTGTTTTCATTTACACTTTTTTTATGCAATGACAGTGCGTCCAGGTTGTTTAATGCACGTAACCCCCTGTAAAACTAAAACGGATTAATTATAAATAATAAAAAACACAATAAATAATTAAATTGTGTAGGTCAGCGCAAGTGCTGCGCATGTACCTTTAAGAAACATGTATGGATAGGTAGAACAATTAGACAGAACACCGGTACACTCTTTTTTTTAAGACATACCAGGACATGCCAGTGTTTCCAATCAAAAAAGGGGAGGGAGAATGATCCCATTTAACCCATAAAGGCCAGTGCGCAGTGTCTGCTGCAGCGACACGGCGGAGCAGAGGGCGAGTGCTTGCGTTTGCGATTAGCAAATGTACTTTTATGCAGCTATTTTCTCTTTTCTGGCCAGGCCTCACAATCGGGAGTACCTGGGGTGCTTGTAAAGCATCTGTGACGTGACATCTACATTTCGGGCCATTTGTAAAACAAAGGCTACAAGGAAGCTGGAGGCCTTGGGCTTGCATGGTTTCGTCCCCCCCATTGGCCACCCCCGGCACAATAGCGCGGCCTGGGCTGCGGCAGGGGGGAGTCGGCCCTCAGATGGAAATGAGCAACCGAACCAACAATGTAGCGCCTAATCTCTTCAGAGGGCCAGGAATCAGTTACACAGCAGTGCGGACCGACTTAGCATTGAAAACACTGGCCCCCACCAAACACCATTCCTGTGAGTGTGTGTGCACACACACACACACACATACAAACACACACACACACACACACACACATACACACACAACCTCCCTCCCTCCCTCCCTCACGTGTAGCAGCATAGCAGCAGGATCCCCACTTACATATAGGCCTGATACAAGCAATCTAGATCAACCCCCTCCCTCACCCCTCACCTTCCCCATACCACACACACACATACACACATACATACACATACCCACCCCAACAACAGAAAGGGTTGGAATAAGTGGGGCGTTGGGGGGGCTAGGCCCCTCAAAGCACAGGATTAGAGCTAATGTGCCCTCCCTGGGTTCTAATCTCTTCAGAGAGGGGACTTTGTTTGAGGGCTGGAGGGCAGTCAGATAAGTATCTATTACAGCAACTCCTTCTTATCTTCCAACACCCCCCCCCCCCATACCTCCCCACACCCCCCCCACCTCCCCCAAGTGCCCTTCAGAAACGAGGCACAAAAACCACTCGCATGTCTTCCCCTCTCACTCCTCTGATACCCAGAGAGGACCTGAAAGCAAGTGCTGCTGCCCTCTCGGCGGCTAAGCTGGAATTAAGGGCTCAAGCCGTATGGAAGGCCAACAGGGCCCATATTTACTCCATCTGGGTAAGCTCAAAGCCAAGAGGGTCGATGGGAATCAAAGGGCGGGCTGAAAAGAAGCAGCGAAGAAAAGAAGGAGCTGGTCTTTTCTCTGTCGGCCCTCTCCGAGCCGGAGGGAAGGTGGGAAAACCGCTGGACGCGGAGGGCCGAAGCGGAAGATCTGATAGGGTGTAATCTTGTTAGGCTCATCCGCGAGGAGGGATGAAAGGAGATAAAAAAAGGAAGGGGGGTGGTGGCAGATTATCAGAAGTGTCCAGAGTAAAAGTTTCAGACCCGCGCAAAAGTCCAGTCAGGACAACGTCACGATTACGCTTCGGCTTTTCTCTGTACACCATTTGAAATCACTTCTTGACCTTTTTAATTCATTGCAATTCATGATGAATGGGCCGATGAGCCAATAGGAACAGTCCATAATCACAATAATCTCAAAGTACAAAGCTCTTAGCCTGAACCTAGCATGTACTCTGTTACCTTACGTTAAGCCGACATTTTACATTAAGTCCTTACATTTTAAAAATAGCTTCTTTACTCCTATTTCATTTCAGTTTGTTTTTTATCGTTCAATAAAAACCCCTATCCTGATAAA
The DNA here is from genome assembly GCF_023375975.1 of Astyanax mexicanus. NCBI lineage: Eukaryota > Metazoa > Chordata > Actinopteri > Characiformes > Acestrorhamphidae > Astyanax > Astyanax mexicanus. Next base: position 3,469,242 of record NC_064420.1, on the reverse strand, counting down.
TCTCTCCATCCAGATTGAGAGTGAATCTGATTGTGATTGGATGTATAAGAGAGGTATAAACATATACCATTTTGACACTCCAGCAAGAACATAGGGGACGTATGTAGCCTAGACTCATGTGCAGAGACTCAAGAGAACTCCAAATGTGAAATGTCCCAACTAAGCTTATTTAAGGTTAGACAACCCAATACATTTTTTTATATAAAAAAAAAAAAACAATATACCTTGAATAGATAAAAAAAAAATCAAAGATTTAATACATTTTTTATCCCCACAGTGGAAGGAAAATGCAGGAAAACACGCAAATATCCACAAGAACTTTCCAGCATAAGGCACAAATGAACAGTTAATGTCTTCCCTTTACAGTTTTCACGTAATATAATATTATAATACTAATATTCATAGGCATAATATACACTGGCATGCCAAAAGTCATGGGATAGCAGTAGTATGTAGTGCATCTCAAAAAAATAGAATATCATTGAAAAGTTACTTTATTTTAATAATTCAGTTCAAAATGTGAGATGTGGTTTGGAGAGACATCGTGTCATCTGCTGGTGTTGATCCTCTGCGTTATATTATCCCAGAAAATCTTACAGCACTTCATGCTTCCCTCTGCTGACAACTTTTATGGAGATGCGGATTTCATTTTCCAGCAGCACTTGGCACACTGCCCACACTGCCAAAAGTACCAACTGGTCTTATATAATATTCAAATTTTCTGAGACACTGATTTTTTGTTTTTTATTGGTTGTAAGCCAATTTATCAACGGTAAATGCTTCAAATAGAGCACTCTGTGTGTAATACATACATATATTATATGAGTTTCACATTTTGAACTAAATAAAATAACTCAAATAAGGTAAGTTTTCAATGATATTCTATTTTTTTGAGATGCACTAGTATCTACCTAATACCATTTTTACTCCAGACATTGATGCACTGGACCAAGACTTTTGGCATGTCAGCATAAAAATATCAGATAAAACACTTTTTATATTTTTAAGAAATTGAAATATGCAGAACTGTATTAAAGCTATATTTAAAACATGAGGCACATACATATTACTGTAAAGCTTATTAACAATCCGTCCATTAGACGTGACCCATTCTGAATGTGGGACTATAAGGCCAGGTGGAGTAAAATAGCAGAATGTAGCAGCACGACTTTATCAGTCAATTCTTCCCTTTAGATCATCCTTCAGTGACATCATCAGGAAAGCAGAACATAAGAGACTAAGGTAAACATTCCTCTAATGACATTTTTACCCGTTCATATAACTCTGAAGCTCATATGAGTTTCTCATATTAACTGATTAAACAAGAAATACGGTCGAAACTGTATGTAGAGGAAAGAATAGAAAATAACAAGGAAAAGAGATATAAATATAGGTATATTTAACAATGAAAAAATAAGTAAGACTAATGAAAAGTGTGCTTTTTTTTTCACATGTGTTTCTGTTTCAATGATATAAAAGAATAAAGCATAAATATAAGGCTGATATAATAACCAGAATGGTAACATTTTATATATTCTTATATTTTTTGGTGATTTTAGGTTGTGATATTATATCAGATGTTAAATAACCTGTAAATAAGGTTTGGTTCTTTGGTTCCATCCCTACTGCAGCCGGGGAGCAGTGAGGGCAGGTTTTATGTTTTACTTTTTCCTAACTTGGGTATCAAACCCACAACTTGTGCTGGATTATATGGCCAAAAATTAATATTACAATATGATCTTTTGATTTTTTTTTTCCTACATTGTAAATGAATAGTGAGATGATCCAGACTATGAAGGAACACATAAGGAATCATGTAGTAACTTAAAAGTGTTAAACAACCCATAATACTCTGTGAAGAAGCATTTAGGTTCTCTTATCTGGGGTGCTGCTAACTTGCGTTTTTTCTGAATAATCTAAAATATAAAACATATTCTGGTTTGTTTAACACTTTTTTTGTTTACTAATTAATTCTGTATTTTTTTCTTCATAGTTTTAATTTAAAGTGTGTACAAACATTTGACTAGCACTGTAGATATCTAATCACACAGTGACATAGCTGGGTGATGCGGTTAAAATATTATATCACAATATTTTAAGACATTTTTATGATTACTGCTACTTAAATACTCTGTTAAGCAGAATACAGTAATTTTTATCATCCAATTTAACTGGATTTATTACAATTTCTGCAATGAAATGTACAGTTGGGGGAGTATTCTTTAAGAACTGATGATATCTTCAATATGCTTATTAAAGCATACTAGTGCATCTCAAGAAAATAGAATATCATCAGTAAATTTTACATTTTATTTGGAAATTAAAGGAGCAGAGTCTGGAGGAAGAGTGGAGAAACACACAGTCCAAACTGCTCGAAGGTCTAGTGTAAGGTTTCCACCAATCAGTGATGGTTTGTTTGGAGAGACATGTCCATCATCTGCTGGTGTTGATCCACTGTGTTCTATTATCAAGTCCAATGTCAGTGCAATTTTTTAATTGGCTGTAAGCCATAATTATCAACAATAAAATAAATAAATGCTTAAAATAGATCACTCTGTGTGTAATACATCTTTATAATATATGAGTTTCTCATTTTTAACTGAATTACCAAAATAAAGTAACTTTTTAATGATAGGCAAAATGTTTGAGATGCACTAGTATTGTCAATTCAATAGAAAAATGTATCGCGATCCGATAAAATATGGTTCATATTGCCCAGCTGCCCTATTGCTGATACAGCTGTGCACATGCACACAGCTTGCCTAGCTTGTCTAGTCAATGTATTGCCAATAGAATAGGACTCCCTTTAGCAGAGACACATAAACCTACTGGTGCCATGCCTAATGCCTTGCAATAATATAAAATAATAAAGAGTAAAATAATAACAATTGGTTTTGTTCTATGTTGCTCAATGGTTTTGGAGGAATGTAACTGCACACAAATTGAATGACAGTAAAAACTCAGTGTTAAACAATGAATAAAATACTTTTGTCCAAATAGTGTAAAAGTGATTTTCACATGAAAGTTATCCAATTATGTATTAATATTTGCCACATAATAAATATAACAGCTTAATGTATTGTAAATGTGATACATTAGACTAATGTCTAATCTGAGGTTTATAACTGAACACAGAACAAGATCGTAACAAACCTCCAGTATGAGCTTCTTAAAAGAAACTAAAATATGAAATAACAATGAAAAAACAATAAAATTCTGCACTTCAATCTCTGTTTTTTAATACTGTCCCAAACAAACTGATCTAATAAGTACCAGTTATGATGGCGGTTCAGCGGGAGAACTTCCTGGGTCTGAAGGCAGGGATCATGAGCTGATGGGGCGCTGTCCTCTCCTCCGGGACGGGCGCCAGGTCTTCTGCAGATCCCCACTTTTTCCGGGACTGAAAGAGAGACGTTATCTTCCTGTTCCGTCGCTCGCTCACCTGCGCCGGGCTGTGATACCCTGGAGCTTCAGGTTAGAATAAAAAAAAATTAAATAAAATTTAAAAATAAAAAAAAATTTAAATAATTTCTACTTTAATTTTAAAAGAAATGAGGCAATCAGGCAACCTGTCTGCTGGTGTTTTATGGTAAACCTTTCATGATAAACAAGTTTTACAGAAGTTACTGCAATAAATGATTAATTAATGCATTACGTTTAAATAAAAAAAACATTTTTAATTAATATAAAAAAATTTAATTGACAAGAAATTATACATTATAGTCAGTGTAACCTAAAAGACATTTGTCCCAGGTTAAATTATTTGATTGCTTGAGACTCAAAGTTCAAAAACAGAAAATTCTACATGTAAAATCTTATTTTTTCCATTTAGTACAGTAAAGAGGAAATGAGTTTTCATTCATTTTTAAGTTAAGTTTTCTTGTTTTTAAGGAATTTCTACCCCTCAAAATCAGAATGTCAGGAAAAATGAAAAAAAAAAATTGAAAAAAAAAAAAGAAAATTGAGATGAATATCTTTTTTCAATTTTCCGAAAATTCTCTTTGCAAAAGGCAAACAAAAAAAAAACCAACAAAATTGTATAAACTATTTAGTACATTATTTTAGTGTAGAGAAAATAATCAGGATCACTCACTGATCTCACTGCTCTCCTCCGCCGTCGTCTTTTGTATGTTCAGGTAATGAGACGGTAAGTGTCCGCTGTAGTCTCGCAGATTCTCCTTCGCTCCTGGATGATAAAACACATTTTTTTTAACACCCACTGTTTAAATACATAATCACACAATTATTAAGCTTATAATCATTATTATTACAAATAAAAAGCATTATGCATCAGCATTATAATTCAGTGGCTGCTTACCGTACGTTGTGATGAGTATATCAATTATATGGCGGTGGCCGTGAAGTGCAGCAATATGTAAAGGTGTGTATCCCTGTAAATAAAACAGAAATATATAATAAATGCTCTGGTTTAATTTTTTTCCCCCAAAATAAAAAAAAAAAATCATTTATTGTTATCAAGGCTAAGTTCATTCAATTGGTTCAATTACCAGTTCTTTACAGGCTAAATTAAGCTAAATGTATTAAATTATTTAAATGTATGTATGTGTCATATGCAACTTTATCATTTAAAAATATTAAAAATGGTAATAAATCTAAAATGTGTTTTTAATAATGGCTAATCAAAACTTATACTTATAGTACCAGTCAAAAATAAATATATGATTTATCTAAATTTTTATCTTATCATTTGTTTCATTAGAGTGTCATCAAAGCATTTCTTTGCTAGCTGTATTATTTATAATTATGTATGTGACAAATAAACTTTGATCTTTGAAGAGACCAGTTGTAGGTCTAATCCATTTATTTTTTATTTAATTAAAATTAGAAATAAACTGAAACTCTGAAAGGAAAAAATAATATATTTTATATATATATATATATATATATATATATATATAAAAGAGTGTTTCAAATTCACATTGAAATTAGTGCTGGATAAATTGAATAAACACAAATATATGACATTTACAAAAAATATATAAATAAAAATGTAAAATTATTGATGTCACATACATTGCCTGGACGAAAAAAAAAAAAAAAAAAAAAGTCACACTCTAATATTTGGTTAAACCACCTTTTTGCTTTGATTCAATGAGCTTCTGCAATATCCCACGACTTATTTCAATCCAGTGTTGCATTAATTTATTCATTTTTCACCAAGATTTTGAAGCAGCATTGATGATGGTAGAGTCTGACAGCTGCACAAAGATTGTCAATGAGGTTAAGATCTGGACTCTGTGGTGAACTCTCTCTTAATCCATGTGTGAAAATTATAATAAAATGATGATCTCATGCTCCCTGAAATCTGAACTCTTTCACAATTCCAGCACCATGAATCCTGGCATTCTAGTCATCTTGGAATATGGCCGTGATCATCAGGGAAGATATAGGGAATAAAATCCATTGATGGAAGAATAACCTTGTCTATATTCAGTATATTCAGGTAGTCAGCTGACCTCATTCTTTCTTTCAGCACATACTGTTGCTGAACCTGAACCTGCAGCATCATTAACCCTACATCATTACTTACTTAAATCCAGGTGGAGATTTAGAGTGATGGAACTATGGAGTGAAAAAATAAAAATAAATGAATAAAACAAGAATAAAACTTACTCCCTGGTTTGAGGCAGCCACAGTTTCACACACACACATGGCAGGATCGGATGGAGAGATCAGGAGGAGGAAAAAAAAAGGAAGAGAGAATTGCATAGTGAGAGGACACAAATTAAGCGAGGTTACAGAAACAGACCCTAACGACAGCACGGTAATTGCTTGGTAATTCAGTGCAATTGCTGCTCTCAGAGCTCTGCTATTGGAATACATGAGGACATTGTTTGAGGGAAGCGGTTAACATGACACGGTTTGATTTATGAACATGCGCTCTGAAACAGCGCCCGCGTTCATTTATACAGCTGGACTTTTCCCTCGGAGAGGAGTTATGTCAGAAGCACTGACTTCAGACTTACGACCTTTAGGCAGCCGGGCAGTCACGTGATTAAAACGCGTCAGGTTTCCATGTGAAAATGTGGTGAAACGAGGGCAGGAACTTACGTGCTGTAAAAAAAACAAAACAATATACAACATAGAATTAGCAACTCTACTAATAAACATATAGCTCTGGAAAAAAATAAGAGACCAATCACCATCAAACCAAGCTGAACTGCTTGGATTTTTGCACCAGGAGTAAAGCAGCATAAAGTTATCTTTCCAAAAGCAGTGTGTAAGACTGGTGGAGGAGAACATGATGCCAAGATGCATGATTAAAAAACTGTGATTAAAAACCAACCAGGGTTATTCCCCCAAATATATAAATGCTGTAAATGACAATATTTTTATTTAGAATTTGGGAGAAATATTGCTTGTACTTTATAGAATAAAACAACAATGTTCATTTTACTCAAAAATATATCTAAAAATAGCTAAATCAAAGAAACTGATTCAGACCAAAAGAAAGTGGTCTCTTAATTTTTCCCAGAGATGTATATGCCTAGAAATACACAAGCAGTACATACTTATAGTATATATATTAGGAGTGGGACAAAATATCATTATCACAATAAATATCGCGATTGCGCATACATAGGTGCTAGGGGTGGGCGATATGGTTCTAAAATAATATCACGATATTTCATGGTATGATAATGATACTCTTGGCAATATGACAAAACACTGAATTAAAAAATAGCAAATATTTCAAAAATACACAACTGCAAAAAAATGAAAATTAAATTGTATTATTGCATATGATATGGTGATATGGCACACCCATAACTGAGATATTAAAAAAAATACAAGAATTTATATCAGATTTGTAACAGAAGTCAATGATCCAGAATATCATGATAATAAATGATACTGGACATATATAATCTGTCTCTAGTAAATATATAATGGGAAATGAAAACAGTGTGAATTTTACTTTTGCTAAAAACATTAAAAGGGGTGGGCACAATATTTCAGGGTATAATATGTTCAATATGATAAAAAATGTTGGTGATATTATTGCGTACGATACAATATAATATGGCACACCCCTAATAGGTGCTCTAAACTCCATAATCTAATGAATAAGGTGAACATGCGGTGAAGAATTCTGTACTATAATATAACTTACAGCTTTGGTGTTGACATCAGCTCCAGCGTCAACCATGGCAACCGCCATGTCTTCTTTTCCATGCTTAGCCGCCCAATGGAGAGCCGTCTAGAAATAATAAAAATCACAGTGTTCAGTTTTTTTGTGTGACAAACCAAATCTGCAATGTTCTTACCTTATCTTTTTTTTATTAACTAATAAAAACTCAAAAATCAGTGTCCAATTGGTACTTTTAGTAGTATGGGCAGTGTTCCAAATACTGCTGGAAAATGAAATCTGCATCTCCATAAAAGTTGTCAGTAGCAGAGGGAAGCTGTAAGATATGAAGTGCTGTAAGATTTAGCAGGAAAATAAAACTGCACTGACTTGATAATAAAACACAGTGGAGCAACACCAGCAGATGATGGACATGTCTCTCCAATATATCAAACCATCACTGATTGGTGGAAACTTCACACTAGACCTCAAGCAGTTTGGACTGTGTGTCTCTCCACTCTCCCTCCAGACTCTGCTCCCTTGATTTCTGAATGAAATGTAAAATTTACTGATGATCAGCGATGGTTTGGATAAAGAGTCATGTCCATCATCTGCTGGTGTTGATCCACTGTGTTTTATTATCAAGTCCAAAGTCAGTGCCGTGTTTTCTTACAGCACTTCATGCTTCTTCCCTCTGCTACTGACAACTTTTATGGAGATGCGGATTTCATTTTCCAGCAGGACTTGGCATACTGCCAATTTGTCTTATATAATATTCAAATTTTTAACAATAAAAGAAGTCAATGCATCAAATAGATCTATTTAATCTATTTAATATATAAGTTTCACATTCTAAGGTCATTAAAGGTCATTAAATCAAATAGCTTAACCCTAAGTGATCCCAGCCAAGATTCACTGCACAGCTGAACCAGGTGTGCTCCGATTGGCTCACGTGATTGGCTGATGTATAAGGTGTATAAGGAATAAAAGGGAAGACTATAAAAGACCTGAGCTGTCTTGTAAACCCTGTGGTTAAAACAGGAGACCACCACGCTGATCTAATCCCCAACAAGACTTCCTGCGTATCACCAGGAATCCCCCGGCCACATGAAACAAGCTGTAATACAATAGTTACACATAGCTTAGCATAGCCACTGCAGGCCACGCTCAATATCACAGGCCCCGCCCGCCTCCCACAGTGACGGAGAGTGAAGCAGACGGAGCGCTCCTATTGGCTGTCGGCGGAGAGAGGCCCAGCTGTGCGTGTGGAGGGGACGGTTTCCTGCCATCTAATGGCGGCCTAATTACTAAACAACAAACCAGTGTGCCAACTGCGGGGGAAGCTGGGGCCTGTCACCCTCCAGAAGATTGATGATGTTGGTATGACCCTGTGATGGAGGACCCACCCAGGCATCAGCCCACTGACAAGTCCATCAAGAGGACACCACACACACACACACACACACACACACTCTCACACACAAACACAAGCTGAAGCTTCAATAACAGACAACAGTCACAACCACTGAGAACAGAGGAGATGGGCTGTAAAACATGCGCCTCAGGCTAAAACAGCAATCGTAAAGTGCACACGGCTAACCAGAAACATTCAGAAAACAAGCATGTGTACACATGAACACACACACCATCACTCCCTTAAAACCCCTTAACAGGCCAGGATTTTTGGCAATTGTCTGCCATTGACATTACACCACTAAATCCACCACTAAAAGATTTCTATTCATTTCTATGCATTACATAAAAAGCTTTCATGTTTGATGTTTGAATCATAAAATTGAAATCTCCTGAACTTCATTATAAAATTATGAAATCAACATTTTCCTGAATAAAAATAAAACAGTTCATATCCATAAACCTTTAGTTTCGTTAAGTTTGTCTAGTTTTTAACGGCTATTTTCAAACCTGCAAAATTTTGGGTTAATTCCTGTTACTGATCTGGAATAAATATTAAGTGTAGTAGAGAGAAAGTGAACAGGCAGCATCTGTAGGAGATTTTAAAGCCCTCCAATTTTTTAGAGAGAAAAAAAAAAAAAAAAAAAAGTTATTTTACTGCAGAAAAAAGGGTTTTGTATCATCATCTACACCTGTAGCCCACATACAGGATAAGGCAGATTAAGGGGTTAAAGTTTACTCAGACTAAGTGTTATACTTTATTTACTGCTGTTGTCTAGAATCTGAAATGTATAGGACACTGAATATTAAATGAATAATAATTAATTAATCGGTCAAGTTTTCTTAAGAAAGTTTTTTTAAGAACATTTCTAGAACATTATTTCTGTAACGAGGTTTTTTTTTTTTTTTTTTTTTTTTTTTTTTTTTTTAAGTTTCAAAACATTTTTCCAACATTCTCTGCTAGCTGGAAAGATATTTTTAAGCTATTATTTCAAGCCTTTTTTACTTTGTATCTATGCATATCTGCATATTTTTTTGTGCATCCAACCCACATGAAATGACAATTGTGGATGCTTGTTTCCCTGCTGGACAGGGAAATAAAATCTTTATGAAAATTCTGACGTCACAAGATATGTATGTTTCTGGTTGAATCTCAAATGCAGTGGATGTCTCTCTTTATGAGGTAATACTACCCTAACCAAGTCAGGTTCCTACATGTGTAACAATACTTTACTTACTCAGTAAAAAAATATTTTAAAGTAATATTAATACGGGAAAAAATGTTTTACATTATTAATTTAAACATATATATATATATATATATATATATATATATATATATATATATATATATATATATATATATATATATATATATATATATATATGTATGTGTGTGTGTGTGTGTGTGTTAATCCAGCTCTGGAAATAATTAATAAGACCACTTGAAAATAAAGAGTTTCTTTGATTTTACCAAATTGAAAACCTCTGGAACATAATCAAGAGGAAGCTGAAATCAAACCAAGCTGAAAAGCTTGAATTTTTGCACCAGGAGTAAAGCAGCATAAAGTTATCCAAAAGCAGTGTGTAAGACTGGTGGAGGAGAACATGATGCCAAGATGCATGAAGAAAACTGTAATTAAAAAACAACGGTTTCTATTTGATTTCTGAACTGTTAAAACTTTATGAATATGAGTATGAAGTTTTCTTTGCATAATTTGAGGTCTAAAAGCTCTGCATCTTTTCTTTTTTTTGTTATTTCAGCCATTTTTCATTTTTCATTTTCTGCAAATAAATGCTGTAAATGACAATTTTCTTTCTTTTATTTGGAATTTGGGAGAAATGCTGTCTGTAGTTTATAGAATAAAACAACAATGTTCATTTTACTCATAAACCTATTAATAGCAAAATCAGAGAAACTGATTCAGAAACTGAACCAATTTATTTCAGCAATAGCGCGGGTTAGGAAGCAGAGGAGATGAGGATCTGAGGAGAGCTGCTAAAACATCTGCTTTTACTGTATCTTCCCATCTCAGTTGACTGTAGGCGCCCAGCAGCGGTGGCTCAGCACCCAGCCCTCCTCTAGGTGCAAGCGGGGCCCTGCCCTCCTGACAGATTGTGATAGATGGGAGTCTGGCTCTTCTATCTACAGGCCTATTGTCCTCGCTGTCGCACCCTCGAGACAGATTGACCGGTGCAGCGCCTGACTGACAGGGCGACAGGTCTCACGAGGGCAGCCCTGATGGACGATGGCCAACAGGATGTGGCGTCTCCTATCCTCATTGCTCAAGTTCCTGTCCTGGCCCTGCAGGGTGTCCCCCAGCCACGCTAAGTAAAATACCACCTCCATGTCCTGTTCCAGGGGACTCTTAACAAGGGACACAAAGGCATGTGGAGCCACACATATTCACGACATCTTTTAAAGGGAAGGAGATGGGGAAATGATATACTTACAAACTGGAGGAAGGAAGAGTGGTCCAGATCGACAGGGGGGGGGCGCGGTATACAGGACATGCAGGACAGAGACAGGGGGAGACATGAGGACAGGGTACAGCTGTACAATATAGACTATATAACCCTCTCAAAACACTGTGATTATCTTGTTATACAGTAGTACCAGTCAAAAGTTTGAACACACCTCTCATTCTTATACAATCAGCAAGTTTTCATTCTTTTTATGATTTTAAATGTTTTTTTACATTGTAAATTTAATAATAAATTTTTAAAGCTATACAGGAACACATGCAGAATTATTCATTGGGAACCTATGCAAGCATGTCACAGGGAAGGCGGTGAGCAAAGAAAACAAGTTCATATTCATAAAGTTTTAAGCGTTAAGAAATCAAAATTTCATGCATCTTGGCATCAGGTTCTCCTCCACCAGTCTTACACACTGCTTTTGGATAATTTTATGCCTTTACTGCTGGTGCAAAAATTCAAGCAGTTCAGCTTGGTTTAATGGCTTGTGAGGTTTTCAATTAAGGTAAAATCAAAGAAACTCATCATTTTTATGTGGTCTCGTATTCTTTTCTTTTCCAGAGCTGTATATATTCAGCCTATACATTTTTATTCAGTATTGATTTGTTATTTTTGTTTTCTTTTTATATGTATTTATTTTTGTTTGTTCTTTCTTACTAAAATTGATACTTAAAAATATATAACATAAATAACTATTGTAAAAGGCGTAGATGAGAAAACTAGTACTAATAACTAATAACTTTTTTTTTTTTTGCATTTTTGCATAAAAGAGAGTCATCTAAAAGAGAGGCATTAATTTTGAACATGACCTCTTGAATGAATGTCTCTTGCTATCCAAACAAGCTGGAAGACATTATATAAAGTGGTCATTCTCCTTATTACAAATAATCTGGCTTATATTAGACTACAAAATGATGACAAGACCAGGCCTGAGATATTCATATTTATATTTATATTTATATTTATATCTGACATATTTATGTCTGACATTTTGACTATAATAACTAGCTCAATACTTTCATTCACAAAATTAATTCCAGTCTCATTCACAAAAAAAAAAAACTGGTTAAAATGTTCTCAGGTCACAGCAGAAGCCCTGTGATTGGTTAAAGAGCGAATAGCACATCTGCATACTGCAGGATTCTCCAGTATCAGCATATCAGCACAGCAGAGGCCAGAATCCCGATAACCCCTAACAAACAAAGCGCCGCGCGGCCCTCCTGCACAAAAGGAGGAGTACAGGTGGCTTTTCATTCACACGTGATCTGTCTTCCACTCGCTGACAGACAGGTCTGAAGCTGTCCAGCTCCGAATTGCTCAAAGGCGAAGAATGTTTACGCTGCATCTGGGGCATCTGGGATGGCGGCTGTTTATTTTCAGGTCGCTCCACAAGAGGCGCAGCTGGAATCTCCCCGGGCCCCCGCCACCCCGCCACCAAGCTTCAAACGTGCAAAAGGAAAACACAGATAACGCCAGTCTCGGGTTACCGAAGCCCACTCGCCTCTACAGCCACGCCACTTTCTTTACCCAGAGGCTCAGGGCCATGCTTAACTGCTTAAAGTGCATCAAGGACTTAAGCCAAAGCCAAAGAGGAAGAGGGCCAGAGTCGGCCGAGAAGCCCGCCCCCCCCAGCCAAAAAATGAGCATCACTCTCCACTTGGGAAGGCTGACAAACACTCAGGCAGCCCTCTAAGCAACGGCTGGCCCTCGGCGAACTGTTCCTCCGGCCAATTCCTCCGCCAGCACGGCGCTCTTACAGCAAACCTGGCAGGTCAAGTACTCGGAGTGAGAGTTGGGCCATAACCAATAATCAATGGGCCATTCTTCAATGAATTCTGCTGTAAAAGCTGAGATCATGTATGACCTAAACTGCCTGGCCTAAAAAAAAAAATCTCCATCTGAATTGATGATAGGGGTGGGCGATACGGACCTAAAACAATATTACGATATTTCATGATATTCTCGCGATAACGATACTTTTGGCGATATGAAAAAAACAAACAAAAAAAAAAACACTGAATGATCAGTCATGATACTAATAATAATTCACTCCAAATATCTCCATATATCCAGAATTAAAGTAAAGTAAATGATACTGGACAGATATATAATATAGATATATAATCTATATATCTATAGTCTCTATTAGATATAAATTAAGAAATGAGAACAGTGTGAATTTTTTTTGTTGCTAAAAACAGCAAAAAAAAAAAGTAGTACACTGATGTATAGCCAATAGCCAACTCATTACTTTAATAAGCGCCGTTAGCGATGCTACAAGACACCTGTCTCTCTGTTACTGAGGCATTTACTAATCCAACACCTTCTCCACCCAATCCAGCACACTTACTCACTCCACTTACTCAGTTTTGTCATAATTAACTGTCTACTTAAATCATCACAATGCTAATTACCAGCTTCTCTACGGCTATGTCCACACAGCAGGTAAATGTAGCCCAAATTTGATCATTTTAAATTCTTTTACGTCATATGTGACCCAGGTGTGTCTTTGTGTGGCTGTGTGAGCAGCAGAAAGACAGTGAATCTAAAATTTACAATATGCAATACTGTGGAAATCTAATACATATCAGATTTGGCGATTATTAATGGCAATACATGCTACTTTTACGCCAAACATACAGCAAAAATACAGCGAGCGGGTGGAAAGTGAGCATGAGTAGACGAAAAATTGAACAACAGCAGTGATTTAAGGACTTAAGTGGCAGAAAAATAAGATAACAGACCCCATAAACATTAAATTGATGTGTTTTAGCAAGCTGGAGCAGATTCCCTGTGATAAGCTAAACTCAGCTACTGTCTGAACTCATAGCTCATAGCTCTTGAGGTTCCGGCTGGGATTAAAGGGAATCTTAACATGAAGCACTGCTCTGTTGAGCATGCATGTCATTTACACAGCGCACACTGTTCAGACAGATATCATGATTTCTGTCACATTGAAAAGACTATGATTTGCCTATATAGTTGCATGCCAAATGATAATATTTAATATTAAAATGTTTAAAAAATGCTTTGTTGAATTCTTATGTGAAAATGTATAAATACATCAAAACGACTAATGAAAACTTAATTGAACTTAAGTTTAATTTTAGAGCACATTTTCTATGTATTACTCAAATTAAAATGCCTTATTGAACTCATTGAATGCATTATATTTATTTGCTTTTTTAATATTTGAAAAAAAAACTTTTATAAAATAAAATATACTATTTTTTTGTTTAAATATGCTATGTTTCCTCTCAAGCTATATACTAAATTAGGTGATTTAGCAGTAATATATAATGTGGGAAAAAAAAAATACATTGTGCAGATACTTGTGTAGATCACCTGAATATTGTTTTTTTTGTTAGAGAATACAATGAAATATCCTTAAATATGTGATAATATGTAATATATATATATATATAATATTATCTAATAATATTGATTCTATGATTCTGATATTACTGTCCGTTCTTAGCCATAATTAGTAATATTAACATTTCCATTTTTCTCCATATCTCTCAGCTCTGTGCCAGTCTGGTGTTGGGTGTCCGTACAGTAGGTTACCCTGCGTTTCTTCACCAGCTTGGCATGTAACCCCTGGCTGGTAGGGCAGAGAGGACTAGAGGGTGAAGGGTGGGTGGACAGGGGGGTATTGGGGCATCAAAGCCGCCTGGGGTCAGACTCGCCACCTTCCCGGGGACATGCTCGCAATTGTTCTCCAATTAATCCCGGCCTGCTCTATTACTTTCAGATTATCTTTAAGTGGTTGAAGTCTTTGAGGTCACACCTAATCTCCCCTGTACTTCAATGGTCACTGTTGTATCTTGTCCGGGTGGGGAAGGGAGAGGGGCTTAGCGGCTCTTAGAAGGTGGTCCAAGCAAGAACGGTGTGAGAACTCTCTGGGCCAGGGAGGGACAACAAACACTAGGCTAAAGCTCTTAAGCGGGTGTGTGTGTGTGTGTGTGTGTGTGTGTGTGTGTGGTGGGGGGGGGCACAAATAAAGGGATTTGAGCTTGTTTGAGGGGTGCAAGAGCTAAAAAGCTATCTTTCATAATCCTTTTGATAGTAGGCCTTTGAAATGCAAGCTCAGCACGGATGATTCCTCAGCAGCGCACCTGGAGGACAGGAGAGCGCACTGGAACTATGTGGGACAAGACACTTTACTGAGAAGGATGAGCAGGATGAGCAGTGATGACTCTTCACTTCATCAAGCACAGTGTTCCTCTGTAGCGAATTCCAAGTTCATTCTAATCAGAAACATTTTTAACTTTTAACCCTTTCGGTCGCACAAAGAGGATTTCCTTCAAAAGGTGTAGGGTCCATCATTAGGTGTAGGGTCAAAGGTCATTTTTTTAAAAGTGTTTTTTGCTAAGGGACCACTGAGCACTGTGACAGACCCAGCTTCACAGAAGAACTACAAATCTTACATCACTTCCTGTGAACCCCCTAAAAACAAATAGGAGGTTTCTTACAATAATGAGTTCCTCAAAAATGATGAGTTTCTTTGATTTTATCTAATTGAAAACCTCTGTAATGTAAGAGGAATTAAAAGAATATGTTTGATCACCAAAAAAATCAAACCAACATGAACTACTTGAATTTTTGCACCAGGAGTGAAGCAGCATAAAGTTATCCAAAAGCAGTGTGTAAGACTGGTGGAGGAGAACATGATGCCAAGATGCATGAAAAAAAAAATGTGATTAAAAACCAACCAAGGGTTATTCCACCAAATATTGATTTCTGAACTCTGAAATTTATGAATATAAACTTGTTTTTTTTGCATTATTTAAGGACTGAAAGCTCTACATCTTTTTTCTTATTTCAGCCATTTCTCATTTTCTGCAAAAAAAATGCTCGGGAGAAATGTTGTCTGTAGTTTATAAAATAAAACAACAATTTTCATTTTACTCAAACATAAACCTATAAATAGCAAAATCAGAGAAACTGATTCAGAAACTGAAGTGCTCTCTTAATTATTTCCAGAGCTGTATATAAGAAAACAGTCTGGTTGGCTTACTCACCCCCTTAAAAAATCAAACGCCAGGGCCACAGATTAGAGAAAAATAAAAGAAGAGAGAAAAAACACAGTTATCTAAGTTATATAAAATTATATATAGATATATGTATAAAGATATGTAAAGCAAGGAAGTGCTGGTACTTACTGAGGTAAAATCCTGGTTTGATGAAAACATAAAAAATAAATACAAATATATGAATGAACTGTGTTTTGATAAATGTTTAATTGATCATAATCATATTGCTCGACGTTTGTGTTGTGTGGAGAAAGTTACTTTTTTGTTGGCGAGGGAGGCGTCCTGCTTGAGCAGCTGGGTGAGGTGGGACAGTCTGCCGCAGGCTGCAGAATAGATCCACTCCTTCTCTAAAGGATCCAGCTACAGCAGGAATCAGAACAGCATCATCATTTGATTACACAGACAGCTGTGATAAATTACATATACTCTATACTGTACACAAACAAGCAGAAATGTACTAATTGGATTGAGAGAAGAAACCTTTGTCGACAACTTTTATGGAGATGCGGATTTCATTTTCCAGCAGGACTTGGCACACTGCCCACACTGCCAAAAGTACCAACTGGCCTTTTTATATAATATTCTAATTTTCTGAGATACTGATTTTTGGGTTTTCATTGGCTGTAAGCCATAATCATCTACAATAAAATAAATAAACGCTTAAAATAGATCACTCTGTGTTTAATACATCTATATAATACATATGAATTTCACAATTTTGTACTGAATTACTGAAATAAAGTAACTTTACAAATGATATTATATTTTTTTAAAGATGCACCTGTACGTTAAAGTAAAAAAAAGCTACAAAGTGAGTTTGATTCAGTTAGTATTTTTAAATAAGTAATTAATAGATATTTGTACTATTTTGAGGTCATATTTGGGCTTGTTGTTTTTCCCATCAATTATCTCTATTTTTATTAGTTAACCAATGTACAGTTTTGGTTTGATGCAAATAATTTAATAATATTTAAAAAATAATTCAAAGAAATGAGCAAAAAGAGATGTCAGTATTCTTAAATTTAATATAATATTAATAGACTGAGAAGAAGTGTGTCCAAACGTTTGACTGGTAGTGTACTAGTGCATCTAAAAAAAATATAGAAAATATATTGAAAATATCATTGAAAATATACTTTATTTCAGTAATTTATATATAATTTATATATACTAATGCTATTTGAAGCGTTTTTATTTGTTTTATTTTTGATATGATTATGGCTTACAGCCAATTAAAACCCAAATATCAGTGTCTCAATTTTTTTTTAAATATTATATAAGAACAATTGGTGCTTTTGACAGTGTGGGCAGTGTGCCAAATCCTGCTGGAAAATGAAATCCGCATCTCCATAAAAGCTGTCAGTAGCAGAGGGAAGCATGAAGTGCTGTACTGACTTTGGACTTGAGAGAACACAGGATAAATAAAAGGCAATTTTTACTTACAGCCACGGAATTAGAGCCAACACTACCCGTACATTCTTCATCCTGCTCTGATTCAGACTACAGAAAGAGAGAAAGAGAGAAAGAGAGAGAGAGAGAGAGAGAGAGAGAGGTTAGTTCCTACTGATATCACTCAGTAGCAGATGTAATTATCTCCTGAGACCCTAATTCTCTGAATATGAAAGTAAGAGTCTCCAATATACAAAATTACAATCAGCAGAGTGTGAGTGTGAATGAGTGTGTGTGTGAATAAGTGTGTGTGTGTGTATGTGTGTGTGTGTGTTCTTTGAAGGAGCTGTTTGACTGGAGGAAATTCCAGCACTGTCACAGTGCTTAATCAAGCAGACGAGATGATGGACACCTCTGCTGTAAGCACAGCAAACAGACCATAGACATCAATACACATCATCATCACACACACATCATCATCACACACACACCATACACACACAACATCAGAGAGAAGGAAATGAAGTGAGAAGGTCTTTTACAGTAAACAGGTGAGAAGCGGGTTAAGTTTTTCTTGGTATGTTTATTACAGCAGTGAGAAGTGAGCAGTGACTTCCATTCATTCACTTCAATAAACATTACACCATCACCTTCCCACTGGGCTCTAACATTAATGTACAGTAGTAATAGTAATAGTACTAGTAATAGTATTAGTAGTTATAGTAGTACAATAATAGTAGTAGCAGGAGCAGTAGTAGTAATTGTAGTAATAATAGAAGTATTAGTAGTAGTAGCCTTAATAATAATAGTGAGACAAAAAGTGTGCTTTTCATTAATCAATTTAATGGATCTACATTTTTAATATACAGCTCTGGAAACAAATAGCATTTATTTGCAGAAAATGAGAAATGGCTGAAATAACAAAAAAGATGCAGAGCTTTCAGACCTCAAATAATGTAAAGAAAACAAGTTCATATTCATAAAGTTTTAAGAGTTCAGAAATAATCAATATTTGGTGGAACAATCCTGTTTTTTAATCACAGTTTTTTTCATGCATCTTGGCATCATGTTCTCCTCCACCAGTCTTACACACTGCTTTTGGATAACTTTATGCTGCTTTACTCCTGGTGCAAAAATTAATTCAAGCAGTTCAGTTTGGTGGTTTGATGGCTTGTGATCATCCATCTTCCTCTTGATTATATTCTAATGGTTTTCAATTGACTAAAATCAAAGAAACTCATCATTTTTAAGTGTTATTTTTCAGAGCTGTATATCTCTTGGTATTAGACTGTACTGAACTCCCTGAGCTACACAGTGTCAGAAACACACAATCAGGTAATGCTGCAGCTCCAGCTCAAAACTCATGTTGTACATTTCTGACACCAGACGTGACTTGGCCTTTCAATGAGATAAGAGGAAAATTATACACATTTACCTCAAATTACTCCTTTATTTATAGCTTAAAGCTGCCAGGAGAGAGAGAGAGAGAGAGAGAGATTGTGAATAGATGAGAGAGAGGAAAAAAGAGAAATTCAGAAAGAGAGAATGTGTTTAGGAGGGAGAGAGAGAGAAATATAGAGTGAGACAGACAGACAGAGAGAGACAGTGTGTGAAATAATGAGAGAGACAGACAGACTGAATAGATGAGAGAAAGAGAGTAAGAAAAAGAGGTAAACATAGAAAGAGAGAGGGAAAGAGTGTGTGAGGGAGATACTGAGAGAGTAAGAGATAGAGAGAGTGAGACAGATGGACACAGAGAGAGACAGATAGAATGTCAATAGATGACGAGAGGGAAAGAGTAAGATAAATATAGGAAGATACAGTGAAAAACAGAAAGAGAGAGAGTGTGAGGGAGAGATAGAGAGAGAGACAGACAGACTGACTGACTGACTAGATGTGAGAAAGAGAGTGAGAGAAAGAAAGAGAGAAGGACAGAAAGAGACAGACAGAGAGAGAGAGAGAAACAGATAGATTATAATTAGACAAGAGAGAGAGAGACAGAGAGAAAGAGACAGACAGAGAGAGAGAGCTTAATAGATAAGTGATAGATAAGACAAAGAGGGAGAGAGACACAAAGAGAGAGAAAGAGAGACAGACAGAAAGCTAGATTGTAAATAGATAAGCGAAAGAGAGAAATATAGAGATAGAGAGTGTGTGAGGGAGAGAGAGTAAGACAGAGAGTAAGACAGATGGACAGAGAGACAGATAGATTTTGAATAGACGAGTGGGGTCTGTTTTCAGGAGACGAGGCGGTGCAGTGAGAGCTCGTCAGTACGGGGTGATTTGCTGTGCTGAAAGCGTAATTGCTCCGGTTGTTTGGTTGTTTTCTCAAACTTAGTTTTACAGGAGGCGGCGCTGCGAGCGCGAGGTTCTCTGTATGTGGGCCGAGCGAGGTGTCAGTCAGGGGGGAAACGGCAGAGGAGAAAATGGGGTGCTTTGCTGATTTTAGCCCAGCACTTGATTGCTAATTGTTCTCAGGGCCGGGTGAGCCAAGGCCAGACAGACAGCAGGCAAACACCACCGCCTTTCATGTGGGCCGAACTAGCCGTCCAAAACGACCCCCATCCAACTGCAAACGCTGCTGCACTTAACCACTCTTACCCAGGCACAGGGCCACGCACCTTTTCCACTGGAAACAAGAATCACAACCAAGAAAGTGTGGAAGTTAACTGCTCCAATTATAACTGTCAGGGTTTGATCACCTGCAGCACAATCCAGCACAATCAAACAGAACACAAGCGCTGCCCAGGAAACCCGCTCAGAATCAGCGTTCCATGTGCATGAGTTCTAAGAGTTCTCATAAATAGTGAGTCAGCTTGGTTTCGGTTCTAGCACAGGGCACTTAAGTGAGAAATAAAGGAAGTGTAAAAACTGTAATAAATCATCCTGATGCATGATCCAAAAACGATGCTCTTCCTCAGAATAATTTAAAAAGACTTTTAAAGGTGTTTAAAGGTTCTTCTGCTAAAATTCACTTTTTCGTGTTCGTCGTGAAATACTTTAGGTCTCTCTGAGTTGTTTATGATGCTGCACATGATGAAACTCTCCCTCAACCACCATTGTCCTCAGTTGCTAGTAAAAGAAAATATTCAGAAGAACTAGAACTAAGAACTACATCAACCTGTGAATTAGTACTCATGGCCCCGCCCACCTTGGCTCGCGACTGCCTACAGGAGCAGAGCTGAAGCCGGGCAGCGTCACTGCCTCATCAGACAGGAGCTAACAGCGCTAGAAACAGCATGGCAGTTCGTTCCTGTGTTATTTGCGCGGATAACACATCAGTGTTTATATGCTTTACCCAGTAATCCAGAGCTAAGAAACAAATGGTTAGAGTTAAGACTTTGTCTAAGAAACACCACCAGTGAAGTAGAATTGAGATATGTAGCTCTACTCTTGGACCTGGACTACCCACCTCCTTGTGTGTGTAACTATAGGTTTATATAGGATCTCCGGTGGATTTTGCATTTTACACAGACTCTAAGACTAGGTCAGTATAGGCTGAACTTAGCAGGGCATTATTACACATGTTGTAAAGTAACATATGACATTGACAAGACTGTTATTAGTGTAAAAATGTCTTTATTTCAAAACGTTTCTAAATGTTGTTCGTCTCACTGCTTCCTGGTGTCGCAGTGCTGTTAGCCAATCAGAGGCGATATGTTTGCATGTATTAATATTCATGAGCAAGAGCCGATATCCTATCGTTTCTCCCTAACCGCTCCTCCATTGGATTTAAACAGCGTTATACTGGATCACCGGAGGGCATTTATTCATTCTAGAGACCACAACTAGACATTAATTAATGGAAATTAATGAAAAAAAAAAAACGATGGAATGAGCCTTTTAAGTAAAAAAAAAAAAAAGAAGGAAATGTAAAAAATGTAATTAATTATCCTGATGCATGATCCAAAAACACTGCTCCTTCCTCAGAATTATTTGATTGATGCTAATCATACACTAGACGACTTCGAAAAGACTCTAAAATCACCTTTAATAGAGTAAAATCTGAGACCCTCTCACATCGAAGGTCTTTTTAGTCATAGACTAAGATTTTGCAAAGACTGGAGATCAGTCTTTGCAGTTCTACACAAAAGCAGGAGATAACAGTAATGTAATGTAAAAGCTTTCCTCCAGATTTGTAATAAAATCATGGTTTAAATCAGCATATCTGTGTGCAGTCTGATCTGCATGTGAATGCTGTGAGGATGGGGTGATTATTTTCTCTCTAATGAGGAGGAGTAATTTGAGTATGTTGAGTGTGTTGCTGTTTTACACCAGAATGAAGAGCTCCTTTTATATGGAAACTAAGGCTCTGCTCATGCTGGCCTGCAGACTCGAGCTCCTTCACCTCAAATCCTGCTAATTAACCTGCCGCCATCTTGTGGCTGTGAACAGTAACACAGCGCTGGATGTATTAAAGCTGTTCAGATATTCAGAAATACAGCTCTGTAAAAAATGACAAGTTTCTTTGATTTCATCAAATTGAAAACCTCTGGAATATAATCAAGAGGAAAATGGATGATCACAAGCCATCAAACCACCAAACTGAACTGCTTGAATTTTTGCACCAGGAGTAAAGCAGCATAAAAGTTATCCAAAAGCAGTGTGTAAGACTGGTGGAGGAGAACATGATGCCAAGATGCATGAAGAAAACTGTGATTAAAAACCAGGATTATTCCACCAAATATTGATTTCTGAACTCTTAAAACTTTATGAATATGAACTTGTTTTCTGAAAGCCCTGCAACATTTTTTGTTATTTTAGTCATTTCTCATTTTCTGCTAATAAATGCTCTAAATGATAATATTTTTATTAGGAATTTGGGAGAAATGTTGTCTGTAGTTTATAGAATAAAACAACAATGTTCATTTTATTCAAACATAAACCTATAAATAGCAAAATCAGAGAAACTGATTCAGAAATTGAAATGGTCTCTTAATTTTTTTTTTCCAGAGCTGTATTTAACAATTACTATGCAAAAACAATACACACAGCTAAAAAATGTTCAAACTAGGGCTGTCACAATACCTGTTTTTGATTGGACAATATAGTGTCCCAGAAATAATTGTGATATACAATATTTTCGTCATTTTAAGACCATTTCATGCTAATTGTATTAGTTAATATAATAGCATAGTAATGCAATTACTTGGGCCATCAAGATAATTGTTTTTGTTTGGACAATATATATTGCACCAGAAATAATTGCACCATACAATATTACTGTCATATTAAGACCATTTCATGCTAATTATATGATATTAATAATATGATAGCAAAATAATGTATTAACTAGGACTGTCATGATAGACAGAGAGCCAGAGAGCAGTGAGTACTGTTTCCTACACCTTTAAAAGACTCTTGTAAACTGGTGAAAACTGGTACAGTAAGACATCTGGCTGACCCACATGGAAACAGCACCTTTAGTTCAGCTTAAATGAAGAGAAGAATTAGAGGTCTGGCAGGTGAAGTGCAGTAATAAAGTAATTGATAAGATGATAAAAAAAAAAAAAAACAGCTTGTCTGGGTCATACAGCACTGCTACTGGAATACTACAATATACTGGTGTTCTAAAACTTTTGATTGGTAGTGTAGATTAAACTAAATAAAACTGTAGAGGATTATTATGCTGCTGCTTACCAACCTTTGACCCTGAGTCCTTGTCCAGATCATCCTCTCCATCTGTGGGTTCAGGATGCTCCTCTGGCAGGGGGTCCCGGATCTCCACGGGGGCCGAAAGTGAGGGGCAGCTGTCAGTCACTTGTTTCTACAGGGGCACAGAAGATCCATCTGTTACAGTTACCCCCAAAAAACTACATTCAAACAGCTTCCTCTTACAGCGTCCACAGTTAATCCTGTTGGATGTGGTTGGTCCTTCTTGGTGGTATGCTGACATTACCCTGGATATTTTCTGAGCAATTCCTTCTACTAGCTACCGCAGACAATGGAGGTTGAGTAAGAGTTTCATGTGCAGCATCCATATACAACTCAGAGAGACCAACTGTAATTCACAAATAAGAAGAAAAAGTGGGTTTTAGAGAATGGAGACCTTTAATCTTTATTTGCAGCACATTTATCACAGTTATCTGTGCTTAAACTATGTGTCTTGTTGAAACTTTGTTTCCCAGTAAAACTTCTCACTGAAGCTAGAGATCATATCATGATAATCAACTCTCATTCACACCCAGGCTGTAAGAATAGCTGTCGCGCAGCGGGTTGCGAAAGGAAACTGACACTAGTGCATGTGGCATAACGGTTTATTCTGTGGTTCACTGCTTCTGTGATAATCTGCATTTAGTAAAGCTCAGAAATTAAATAGAACTTAAGTCTATGAGTGTTTCAGTTTTTTTGCTTTTACAGTGGCAGCAGTAGTTTATAACTAAAATAAAGAGCTGTTTACATTCAATACCATAGAAAAAGGCCTTTATTATCCTCTAAAATATAAGCTGTACACTGAATCCACTGCAGATAAAGGTAATAAATCGCTGTTTGTATGGTGACTCAGAACAACATTTGTGGAATTACAATAAATGCCAAATAAATAAATAAATAAATAAATAAATGCAGCATTGCATATAATTTAGCTGATCCTAAAAGTCAATCAGATCATAGTCATGGGTTAAGGAAGTTGAGTTCCAGCCAAATTTTCTGCTGCATTGGTAGAATTGGAAAAATGTATAGAAAACGACAAATCTTATATTTATATACCGTACTAGTGCATCTCAAAAAAGTCCTGCTGGAAAATGAAATCCGCATCTCAATAAAAGTTGTCATCTGCTGTTGTTGGTTTAAAGTCAGTGAAATCTAACAGCACTTAATGCTGCCCTCTGCTGACAACTTTTATGTGGATTTCATTTTCCAGCAGGACTTGGAACACTGCCCACACTGCCAAAAGTATCAATTGGTCTTATATAATATTCTAATTTTCAATTGAAATTAAAATAGATCACTCTGTGTGTAATACATCTATATAATATATGAGTTTCACATTTTCAACTGAATCACTGAAATAAAGTAACTTTTAAATTATATTCTATTTTTTTGAGACACACTAATACAAAGATGAATGAATTGTGTCTTAAGTCAAAACAATAATTTAGTTAAAATTAACAAACCCTGTCTCGTTATTCCTGCTTGACATAAGAGCAACACTAAACTGTGCCCTGCAGGACTAAAGCTAAAAAACACTGGACTGTTAATGAAGATAAACAGCCATTGAACCATTTCCTCAGCAGCTGAAGCCTTACCACGACTCAGCACTGACATCTGCCCGGCTACACTCTGCCAAAAAACAGATAAACGTACTGGAAAAAAAGCCCTATCTGTGTGATAGAGCCTCTTCTATCACTGTCTGCTCCTCTGCTCCAGCCAGCATGGTTCAGTTAACAAACAGGAAACAGGACTCCGCTTTTCAAGAATAAGCAGTAATGCAGGAATCAAACTCACAATCCACTTTATTCACCAGCTGCAGCTTTTAAATACGCAAACAGAAATAGAAAAGTGTGTTTCCTGAAGGAAACAAAGAATGGTTACACAGCTAAAGTGTATTCCAGCATTTTATACACCTCAGAGCTTTGTTTCTTTATGATCAGCACATCTCTGAACTATACAATAAAATAATAACATTTACTAAGATTCATTCTGTTCTCACACATTAAACTCACGCTGCTCACTGATAATAATCTAAATAAATGCTGAACAAATTAATGCTGATGTTGAGGTTAGCGTTTTTAATCACTGTTTTAATTTTTATTTAAATTTAATCTGATCCAGAGTAAACGCTGAGCTAAAAGGTGGGTCACTCCGGTTTAGTTGCACTCTGGTTTTATTGATTTTCTGGACAAATAACACATAATAAGGCTACAGTTACTGTGAAGTTGATTGAGATAGAGAGAGGCTAAGTGAGGTAGAGTAGGGCAGGGTTGAGTGAGACACAGTGAAGTTGATTAGGGCAGAGTAAATAATTACTGCAATAGTACTCAGATCTTATTAATGAGGAGATGGGCCACTGGCTGCTGTATGAATGGGACTTCTCATAAAGCTAATCATGGTGTCAGCACCAGGACAAAGTCCCACCTTAAAGCAAAAACAGCCAATCAGCTTGCTAGCTGTGAAGAGAGTGAGGGAGAGTCAGTGTGCTATTGGGAAAAATCCCTTTGCTGTGGAGATCTGCGCATTTGCAGTAGCAACAACAAGCCAAAAAATATATATATATCTTTTGTGCATTATTGAGTCAAATGCTACAAACTGTTCATAAACGTTTTTATCAGATTTTGTCAATGATTTAAAATTAAAATGAATGTTTCTGAGTACATATATTCAAACAAATGGAAAACTGGTCCTGCATGCCTTGAAATAAGCGCCTGGTCACCAGTGGCGTGCAGTTAATACATTGGGTACCCCTTCTGCAAGCTTCGTCAGAGGCTAGAGAAGGGGTTAGACAGCCATGGTCCCGCCCCCATTGTAAAAATCATGAATCTGATTGGTTAGATTGTCCTATGACTTTGCTTATAGCCTTATTACTACACCCTTCAAAAAATCAGTAGAATGGTCACGCAGACACAAGGTGGCAGAAGCTATTTTCAAAAGAAGTTTTGATTGGCTAGTACCGCTTAGTTCATTCATTAAATATAAGGTTACAATTTACAATAACTATAAAATATATTTCCTGATTAAATATTATGTAATGATTTACATGCACCTAGAAAGGCCTTACTGCACATCACTGCTGGTCACGATTTGTAGAGATGAAAACCAAGTGAACTGACCTCCCTACAAGGATTTATGCATTTTACTCACATCTTCTATATGCTCCTTCTCTTTGGCTTCAGTGACTGTAATGGTGGGACCACACCACGAGACCTGAGCTGGCTTCCTCCTCTCTTCTACCTCCATCAGACTGAGATTCTGCTGCTGTTCCAAAGCTGAGCTCTGGAGCTCTGTGTGAGAGCTGCTAATACTGCTAATACTCTTGATCTCTGGGTTTTCTCGAGCTCCTGCTTCACACTCGCGCTCCTGCATCAACTGCCTGTACTTCTTCTTCAGGATCAGATACTTCTCCCCCTGAGGGATGAACACGGATAAGAGAAAAAACAGAAAACATAAGGAATTAGTCAGTGGCTGGAATAAGTAGAGGAACCAAACTAAAAATACATTTCTGTCACATTTTCCTTAGTTGCTGTTGAGAGATTAAATCTAACTGCTGCATGAGCAATGCTGACTTTCTGGTTTTAAAAAACAGCCAAACATATTTTCATTCAAAGCAAGAGACACATTTGATCAAATATTTTATTTTCTCGAAAAAAATTAAAGTAAAAATCACTTCTTAAAGTTATAAAAAATGTAAAACTATTATTACGATAAGTTTCTTTGATTTTACCGAATTGAAAACCTCTGGAATACAAATCAAGAGGAAAATGGATGATCACAAGCAATTAAACCAAGGTAAACTGCTTGAATTTTTGCACCAGGAGTAAAGCAGCATAAAGTTATCCAAAAGCAGTGTGTAAGACTGGTGGAGGAGAACATGATGCCAAGATGCATGTTTAAAACTGTGATTAAAAAACAGGGTTATTCCACCAAATATTGATTTCTGAACTCTTAAATCTTTATGAATATGAACTTGTT
Organism: Astyanax mexicanus; assembly: GCF_023375975.1. Lineage (NCBI taxonomy): Eukaryota > Metazoa > Chordata > Actinopteri > Characiformes > Acestrorhamphidae > Astyanax > Astyanax mexicanus. The sequence continues at coordinate 3,442,209 of NC_064420.1, read as the reverse complement.
TTCTTTGCATTATTTGAGGTCTGAAAGCTCTGCATCTTTTTTTGTTATTTTAGGCCTTATTAGCCCATTTTCTGCAAATAAATGCTCTAAATGACAATATTTTGGGGGGAATTTGGGAGAAATGATGTCTGTAGTTTATAGAATAAAACCAAAATGTTAATTTTACTCAAACATAAACCTATAAATAGCAAAATTCAGATTCAGAAACTGAAGTATGTTATAAACAGTTAAACAGCTAATAACTCCAATTAAGAGCACAGACCTGGTTCACAATGACCAGCAAAAGGAAGCAATATAATCTTATCAGACTGTAACATTATTCCAATAAAAACAGTGCACTAATGATGCGTTGATGTGTTTGGAATAGTGAGGTAATGAAGTGTGGAAGATAAAGATATCTCTCACTCACATTCTCGGATTTGCACACTGCTATCCTGTCGATGATGAGCTTGAACTCCTCCCTGTATTTGGCTGGAAACAAACACGAAGTTGGCACAGTTAAGACACTCAATCAGTTCCAAAATCCCAAAATGTCATTCTCTAGGGGCACTGAGAAGAACACAAATCCAAAAAAACAAACTCTATAAAAGGAGAGAGAGGAGTGTACTGCCAGTTCTGCTTTAAACAGCAGTTACAGTTGCTTTAAAAGCTGTACATGAGCTAAACAGACATGGGTTAACAATCACATCAATGCACTTTATGATTTAAATGTAATTTTGTCATTATAAACTTAATTATCAAACAAAAAAAACAGTAAGAGTAATTAACATGTCTGACTTTACAATACTCTACAACAATACCTACTGAATTATTTCATAAATTTAACACTCAGGACTGATTCTGGGCTCGTTTTTAGAGAGGGGCTCTTTATTGCAGGTTTGTTTTCACACACAAGAACTCTTACCAAGTCATGCAATTCCATGCATCACTTTCCTGTGTGTATAATCACAAAACCTTCATCTGTTTTCTTTCGTTAATATTCTTACTGAGTACAAACACTCAAGAGTTTAGAACCAGAGAATTTGGGACAAAATTAATTATCAAAAAAGTTCCATAAACATAATATATGTTTACTAAAACACTTATTGCTGAATACAATTAAATCCTTACAGCAACGCTCCAATCAGCAGCTAGTAGATAGTCTTCCCTGCACAGTACAGACAGTTACTCCAATACAATTATTTTTATTACCACGGATTACAGATTACAGGGACAATGAATAAGCAGGTGCACCAGTACTTTTGTCTAAATACAGTATTTTTTTACTAAACTGAATCTACCCTGATCAGACAGGAAGGCCTAAAAGGTGTTCTAAACCAGGTTCTCCCGGTGTGTGTGTGTGCAGCAGTTTTGTTAATGATACATTAAAGTCAAACACACTGTTAGTGAGTGTGTGAGTTTACAGGAACACCCTTTCCTGCCTGGACCAGGCATTCACTTCGCTTAGTAACACAAAAAACAAACCCACAAACACACTTACTCACATTTGTACAGTTCTTATTGAGTTTGTTAAAAAAAAAAAGAAAGAGTTGAAATAACAGGAAATTAGATGTAAGAAATACTAGAATGTATTATAAATTAGTATTACATTTTAAATAAATACATTCTTGGTTTATCTGCAAACGTAAAAATGGCCTGAGATAATATATAGAATTGGGGTGTGTTTCTGGTTAGCAATGCACTGTTACTGGCATCAGAATGAGTAAAAATGGTAAAATACAATATCACAATACATAAAGACATTTTACGGTACACAATATTAATCTCAATATCCATGTTCACGGTCTAAATGCTGCAGTAGTGACAGATCCTTAAAAACACTATTTAAAATCCTTTAATTTTCCCAAAAATCATCAGTGCACCTTATAATCCAGTGTGCCTTATGTATAAATTCTGCCAGTCAGGTATTAAGGAGCTGTAAATCCACTCTGCTGAAGTACAGAGTTATACAGGAGTGGGGCTGGAGCAGTATTAGCATTAGCCGCTAACCGCTATTTCCCTGTTCAGAGGTGAGTATTATCAGCCTGTAGCCTGCTACTAACCCCGGCTAGCACTGCTGAAGCAGCATTAGCATTACCCGCTAAGCGCTAGCCATTCAGCCGTTCAGAGGTGAGCTAGCGGTTAGCCGCTAATGCTAATGCTAATGCCTTAGTGCTGGAAAAATTCGGGTATTTAAGCTTACTGTAAATAAACGGAAGTGCTTTACTCAAATAAAAAATAAATACGTTTTCCAAGAGAGAAATCTGTGTAGAATAACATCCAGCACTCGTTTGTAATAAAAAAAAAGACAGTCAGTTTTGTTTACTCAGTTTAGCTTTACTTAACTTGAGGCCTGCTAAATTAGAAGTCCCTTATAGTGTCTCTTAAAATGCACCATATGTATGATATAAATAGACCAGAAAATAGACGTTAATTAATAGTGCATCTTATAATATGTTGTGTCTTATAGTGCGAAAAATACGGGTAAATGTACAGCTGGGTCAGTGTTCTTTGAACACTGATGTGGTCCTGAAATATTAATATAAAAAAAAAGTATTTTGTTGATATAATAAGAATATTTGTCACAATTAGGGCCACAACTAAAGACTATTTTAGTAGTTAATTAATCTGCTTTTTTAAAAATATTAATTCCAAATTTTTCTCTAGACCCTAGATTTTGCAGGACGTTTTAATAGCTTGTTGTACCTACATTACATTATATAATAGTGCACAGATGCTGCTGGGGGGCTTGTTTGCAGGCTGCAGGTTACTGTATTACCAGTAAAACCAGTATTGATTAACAATTAACAGATGATACACTGATACACCGTGCAGCCCTACTGTGATTCAGACAGAAAAAAGACTGTCTGTCCTCCTGCAACATTTTTGCCCAAATTCTTCAGCCTAAAAAGGCTTTCCCTATGGCAAAAAAAAATTACAGGAAGTGTTTTTTTTTTATTTATTTCTATCACCCAAGCTGGCTTACATCTACATATATCTGTAAGGCTACAGCTGGGTTACAAACGTTTACTACTACTATTGATTTTTTGTTTTAGTTTTATCTATAGTTAACAAAAAAAATCACTTAACTTTATCATCTGCTTTGTACCTAGATTGCTCTGAAAAGACAGATAAAAATAAACTAACACTGCAATAATAGGCTAATAGAATTTGAACCCATAAGAGCACAGTAAAAATGTGCATCTTAAGAACAAGCGCATGAGAACAGTTTTACAATTAGTAAACAATACGTTTTTGATCTAAATTTAAAGTTTTATTATTATTATTATTTCTTTTAAATTTAGTTTTTCAGTTTTGCAATTTTATCAGCATTACATATTAAAAATTAGATTCCAATTATTACTTAATAAATCTGATACTGTAATATAGTAGCACCAGTGTTGGGTGATATAACCAATAATCTAGATCATAATTAACTGAGTATTTTACCTGAGTGATTTTATAAGCTGCTGGAGTTGCTCAGTTGACTCTGTGTTTGAGCCCTAGCGTTACTTCCATGTCACAGATTGGACGGGGCGGAGTCACATGACTACACAAACGGTAGGTAGTATGTTTTTAAGGGGACAGTACATGAACACACACACACACACACACACACACATAGTGGGGAAAGCATAAACATATTTTTAAGGGCTGTCAATGAATAAAAAAGCTATTTAATCAAGTGCTATATATGCTATTTGCCATAATTCATCATGATAATCTTATTTATTTTCTACATTATAAATGAATATGCTGACATCATCCAGACTATGAAGGACACATAAAATGTAATATGACAGGGGTTTTGCACTTCATTTTGGCATGTATTCTGCATGTTAGTGAGGAAAAGCAATGCATTTTGTGGATTGCATTTACATTTTCTAAGGTACTGTTTAAAATGTTTAATTTGGCACTAATTCCTCTCCATAAACAATACTGAAAATAATATTGAATTAATAATCAATTGAGACTTTAAGTAAATAAGTTCTGTTGATTAATACACCCTTATTGTAAAGTGTTAACTAAGTGTTACTTTACTATACTGATCCCACTTGCTGGGAGTGTATGTAATCTCCAGGCCCTACAAACAGTTTTTGAATGGACAGATTGTTCAGACAGTGACCTCTAAACCCAGTCTGTGTCCTGCAAAGCAAACAGACAAGAAAGAGCCACAGCTGCCAAGTAGTGAGTATCAAGCAGTACCAGCGGTGCCAAGACACTCGCAGCTTTATGCATTAGTGTCCTGTGTTTAAATACAACGCATGCCCGGGACAATCAAGACCTTTCCGCTTCCTGCCAGGGGAAAGAGATCCTCGCGAGGGTGGCTGTGCACATAGCATCCACAACAACAGGAAACCCAAAAGGAAGTGACAATTTAACCAGCCGGGGAGGGAGGCCGAATTCCTGAGCTGGTGGCAGAGAGGAATACACACTGCTTAGGTTTCTGGGGGTTATTGGTCAGCCTGTACTCGGTGTCCTCGTAGAGTCTCGAGACATTAATGTCAGCATGTTCCCACAGAGAAAATAGCATCAGCCCAACCAGTTCAGAAAACAAACAGCTCGTCTAAATCTAGAGTCTGCTATCATCTACAAACTGGACTCACTGCCAGCAGAGCGATACACATCCAACATGCCTGCTGTTCTAGCTGATTTGGGGATGTTTGGAAGTAATTAATATAATTGGACGGCAGCGTCAGATGGCGCCAGGTGTAAGCCGCTTTCAGAACCTCTGTGCACAACTGTACGCGGGCATCTGGAATTAACAGAGTCATTATAGATAATCGTACATTCTGGACCAGTAACATACAGTGAAGGCATGCTTCCACGTGGATTAACTGGATTACATGTTCAACGGTTGAAACACGCATATTTAATGATTTGGCCTACTTCACCGTAGTCCATATGGCCAAGTTTTAAAACTTGCATTGCATTTAATTAAGCAATAATACACGAGAGGGAGTGCTATAATGTGTAAAATTGGCATTAAATTATACCACAGTTAGTTCCAAACCTGCAATGTGATTGGCTGAGGGTAGGAACAAGGCCTGCTGCGTTCCTACTACTGAAGCACAGCAATGCCAATATTACACAACCTAATGATTTATGTTGGATTTAAGGCTGATGTCCGTCAGTTTTGGGATTTAGGGCCCTCTCTGGTAAGAATGGGTAATTGCAAGGAGCATGCAGAAGAATCATCAGAATCATTAGATGAATCCGATTCCAGGTTATGTTTAGTCAGAGAGAGAGAGAGAGAGAGAGAGCGAGTGCTCAGTCAGAAACTTCACTCCTCCCTATGGTTTTACTTTAAGTGAATGAGCTACTGAGCTCTGAGTTTCCTCTTCTGAAGTCTCCAATGCTCCACCAGCCGCTCGTGTTCAGTGAAACTGAGTCGGATGTGTGACGTAAGTACGTAAAGACATGTGACATGGCCAGAAAACCTCCCAAAAAAAGCGACCGGACACCCCAGTTTTTAGAATGAATATATTAGGCTTAGCTGGTACCATTAAACACAATATTTTATCCCTTTACTAAGACATGCTTCAGCTTTCCGTTTAAAAAACAAAATGATACGGACTGCCACTTTAAGTTGCTGTAAATTGTTCCAAAATAGTACAATTAGTATTTTTTAATTTACATATTAATTTTAACGTTAAAAGTATGTACTTTTTCCAATATACTTATATACACTTTTCTTTTACAAAGATTACCCCAAGTTAACAGACCTAAAAAAAAAAAACAAGAATAAGAAGAAACAGAAGAAGAAGAAGAATTTTATAACATTAATAAGAAAACAGTACTGTGAATGCCAACCACCATCACACCAACTACACTCTACTGTATTTAGCTATAGTCCAGCTACCTCCTGTAACTCCCTCTGTTTACAGGGGCTTTAACCTGAAGCAGATGTTAACCTCCATTCAGCTGAGAGGATTTTCCTCAGACCAGAGAAAGCCTTTGTTTTAAACTTAACCAGAAAAACAGCGTAGGGTCTGAAAATACAGCAGGTTATAATCTGAATTTACACTGAAGTTGTAATATAAAGTTAGTAGTTTTAATAAGGGATCAGAGAGAGAGAGAGAGGCTGGAGGAGAAACAGCAGCAGCAGCAGGAGGGGTAAGTTAGCTAAACGAAGCTAAGCTAGCTCTCTAACAGCGAATAGAGGATAAACACAGAAACCAGTCAGCTAAAAAACGCTACTCACCCCGCAGCTGCAGATCACTGTGGCTAATAAACTGCTTATAAGTCTTTAAGAGCTCTGAATTCCTGACTTTCCCTCCAGAGCGGTAGATGTAATCCAGCAGAGACGCTTCACTCACATCCCCCATGTCTGTCTGACACACTGCTGCTGCGGCATGGGTGAGGGTCTCTCTGAACTAAACACACTCTGTTAATAAATATATAAAACTGGGTTTTCTCACAGAAACTGTACACAGTCTTTGGTAAAGCTGCTAAAGAGCTGAAAAGCTAATTAAAAAAAAGCTAAAGTCCAGTGGTTGTCCAAGTTCACTCCACCCAAATCCGGCCAGAGATCCTCCTCCAGTTTAACCCTTTCAGGATTCCTGAGTGAATCACTGAACAGCAGAATGATGAAAGAAATGCCTCTAATAATGTAGCTAGATAAGTCATTTAATCCCAACATTACTGATTACTGTAGCCTCCTACTAGCACTATAGGGTACACAATACAGGCAACTTCAAAATCAGTTTGGACAATTTTGCATATAATTTGTAGGTCAAATCATAGCTTTCATCAATTTTCTTGAATAAATAAAATAAGTTTGAGCAGACAAAACATGAAATATCTTGGGTTCATTCTGTAAGCAGTAAAATACATGACAAAGTAAATGTAAAAAAACTGCCCTTTTTTATTTGCATTTTCCATACTTTCCCAACTTTAACTGATTTGGGTTGTATCACGAATCATTTATCTTATTTTAAAGTAGAACTCCAGTGTAAAATTGACTTTTAGTGTAGTAAAACATGATAAAGAGTAATTACCTTTGTTGAATAGCACACCTCCGCTCTCCCACAGCTTTCCAAGATCCAGCTATTTTGTTCTTTTTGCCCAACACTCTTTACAACAGGCGCTTTGGGCATCCACTTGCTCCTGCAGATAAATCGCTTTTTACACTGTTATCCAGGCTTAAAGTAGCTCCACATCTCATTGGTAGAATCCGGAGAGCTCTGACATTTTATAAAAACGAGGCATTAATAGCTTTTTTAAAGTGCACAAGAAGTTTAATTTAAAAAAACACTGTTTACAACTTGTAGCGTAACCTACATTTTCAGTGCCCGGAGATTAGATTATGCTACAGGTTGTTAACACTGGTTTCAATAAGCTTTTTGTGCAGTTTTAAAACATGTAATGCCCTGTTTTAAATGTCAGGGCTCTTCAGATTCTACCAATAAGGTGTGGAGCTACTTTGATACTGGATAACAGTGTAAAAAGCGATTTATCTGCAGGGGCAAAATATGCCCCATATCACCCAGTCTAAAGCATGTTTGGAGAAACTGCAAAAAAAAAAATGTCTGGATCGCAAAAAGCTATCATGCAAAAGTCATTTTTACACCAGAGTTCTCCTTTAAATATACAGATTTTTCACAAGGGCCCAGAATATTTAATCTTCATACGTTTTAAGCTAATGTAATAGACAAGAAACAGATGCTGTCAAGAAGTGTACAAAAATAGTATTTGGCATTTGGTATGTTCTCATAGTACTATTGCTCAATCGTAAACCTGAATACACTAACCACCATGTGAACACTAATGGCCTGTTAGGAAGTTTCTCCCTGTTAGTCAAGTGAGCTCATGGCAGTGAGTCACACAGCACTCAGCTCCTATTTCCACTCTGATTTAACATCTCTGTAAGGTTAGAAGTGCACAGTTAATGACATTACGCTGCCAAAAGTATGTGGTCACTCTTCCAACCAGTGATGCCAGTTATTTCAGCCACACCCATTCCTAACAGCAGAATAAAATCAGCCTGACAGTTGTCCAATGTCCTTAGTGGATCATTGGCAGTAAAGTAAGACATGGTGAAGAGTTCAGTGACTTCCAGTATGATGCTGTCTTAAGATGGCACTTCTGAGTGAATCAAATGCTTAGGATTTTTCTTCTTTCATTGTATACAGTAAAAAACCCAAGATATTTAATGTTTTATCTGCTCCACTTTTATTTTAATCGCTAATATACTGTATTTTTCACACTATAAGGCGCACTTAAAATTCTTTAATTTTCCCAAAAATCGTCAGTGTGCCTTATAATCCGGTGCACCTTATGTATGAATTTTACCAGTCAGGTTGTAAAGAGCAGTAAAGCCACTCCACTGAAGTACAGCATTATAAAGGAGTTTCCATTTAGTTCTCCAGCACAAGACTGGAGCAGTATTAGCATTAGCTGCTAACCTTGCTAAACGCTAGCTCTTCAAAGCTAGCTCTTCTGGCAGTTCAATGGTGAGTATTACCGGCCTGTAGCTTGCTGCTTACCTTAGCTAGCACTGCTGGAGCAGCATTAGCATTACTCACTAACCGTGCTAAGCGCTAGCTTTTAGGCCCTTCAAAGGTAAGTATAAACAGATTCTCACTTAGTGGAGCTGATGAAAGGCCTGCAACAGAATGGGATGGACCAGTGGTACATTCTTTACTGTCTCCGTTGTGCGCCAACACATTAGACAGCTGCACCACCCAGAAGCCCCGGCTCATTGCTTTAATGAACGAATGTAGGCCACCTTTTATTAAGCATCACTTAATGTGGCATCTGCTTCGGAATCCGGGCCGCTGATCCAGCATAGGTATTATCACACACACAGCATGCTACACCAGATTAATTGTGTCGCCGCATTGTGGATATTACTGCGAAAGCACTGTGTTCCCTCCCTCACTGGTCTCCCACCGTTTGGTGGCCTTTCAAATGGATTCTCGTTTAATTAAGAAATATGTTTTAACCCCTTTAGAAAAGACAATATTGACAGTAAGCCTCTTATGCGCTGATACAATTACAGTAAGCTCGGGAATTGTTGGGATAAACTGTACCTTGTGGTCAACTTTCATTTCTCAGGCTGCTTAACTGATAAATTATTGTAGGCTGGGACACAGGTCTTAGTTGATGAACAACACGCTGGATGGGCTGCAGCACATAAACAATCCATTCTGATTATTCATTTTGCCTTGTCATGAGCATGCTGGCCAGTGTTAAACTTCCCTTACAATGTAACGCATTACAACCAACATGGTGCTTAAAAGTTTGTGAACCCTTTAGAATTGTCTACATTTCTGCATAAATAAAAATATACACATAAAAATATACAACCTACAGTGGTGCTTAAAATTTTGTGAACCCTTTAGAATTGTCTACATTTCTACATAAATATATAAAAAAAATCATTAGATTTTCACAAAAGTTCTAAAAGTAGATAAAGAGAATTATACTTTAACAAATAAGACAAAAATATTATACTTGATAATTTTATTCATTGAGGAAAATGATACAATATTAAAAATCGACAATGTCGATTATTTAAATTTGTCAACTACAAATTTCATTGTTGACTACTGTGCTGGGAGCGCAATGGGAGATGGGGAAAGGGCTTACTCACACAGTTTAAGTGCCCAAACACAACATTTTACATATTTAATCACTAAATATCAGTTCTTTCCTTGTTTAAACAATGTTCAGATATTTAAATGTCATGTTTCTATTGTTGCTTTTGTTTTTAGTGATGGAGAACATGGCAGAAATAATGGTTGACTAATCAACCAATTGAAAAAATAATCGTCTGATTAGTCGACTACCAAAATAATCATTAGTTGCAGCCCTATTTCTGAATGACAAAAGTATGGGAACCTCTGCTTTTACTATTTGGTGTGATTTCCCCCCTTTGCAGCAATAACTGCAACTAAACATTGTTGGTAACTGTTGATCAGTCCTGCACACTGGCTTGGAACAGCTTCAACTTTGGGATGTTGATGTGTTTCCTTAAATGAACTGCTTGCTTCAGGTCCATCCACAACATTTTCATTAGATTAAGGTCAAGACTATGACTTTTGCACAGTAATGTATTTTCACATCCTAATTATGTATCACCGTTACATGTAATCTGTTACTACCCTACCCTGCTGGTCAAGGTGCTAATGTGCCAAAGATATCAAAGGTACTTCCAAACATACTCTAAATACTGAAGAGCTGCCCTGTCATTTCACATGTTTTCAGTAAACCATATAAACCCATAGAATTAATTTGAATAGGGAGTCTGATGAAGCCAGCTGTTGCTCAGCAGCATCAAGGTCAGTGGACTGGTGTGTAACGGTGCTGCCGCATCTGTTCCCATGGTAATCCACTCCATATGGCCGCTGCTTGTCACTTGGGCCCTTTCGTGGAACAAAGCACTGTAAACATGCTTTAATTCACCGTTTCTCGATGCTCAAACACCCCCCACCCTTCATTCAAACGCCACCTAAATCCAATCACCTCGGCCTTTTAAAAAGAACATCGATTAAAGCGAACGCGGGGAAAGTAGCACGCATTTAAGCTCTTTAATACAAGCTTTTAGAGCCAACCCCTCACCTCTCATAGCCACAATCACCAGCGGTTTAGCGCGGGGACATGCTCACCAGGGGCTTAAAGCAGGGATTGTTTAGGCAGACAATGGTGTCTACCTGATTTTTAATCCCCTGGTGGCACAGAGTGCTCGGATTGGCGACGTTTAATAAATGAAAGTGCATCTCTCGTAATCTGGATTTGCCAAAGTGCCCTTTTGTGTTAATCAGACAGGGCGTTTTCTGTACAGGATGCTTTTTGACATCTGTCACAGGGAGACAGGGTTAACCCTCGAATGCCCCCAGAGGCCCAGATTTTGAATGCTGGAGGGAGGTACCAGCTGTCTAATGAGTGAGAATAAAACCTGATACTGATGTTATTACCTGTTCTTACAGGGTTCTTTGCAAGCTCAAATTAGACAATAATAAAAAAGTATTGGGACGCCTGCTTAAACAGCTCTGGAAAAAATTAAGAAACCAAACATTAGCCAGACGTTATAGTGACAATAGGTTCATGTTTATCTGTTTCTAAAAGGTGGACAATTCCATATTTTAAACAGTAATAAGCAGCAATCAACTCTTTTTTAAAGAAATATAATGAAGTAAAGTCCCGCCCTGTGGAAACTTAGCCTATCTGCAAAAGACAAGGCAGTGCCATCTTTTATCCATCAAGTCATCTACCAATATAAGACAATATACTGTTGTAAAGTTCGGAACTTTGGACCAGGTTAGCCACAACGCTAACAGCTAGGCTCAGCAAGTTTAGAACTGGTTGGGTTATAGCCGCAATGCTAACAGCTTATCTCTGCAGGGTTAGAGACGCAGTGCTAACAGAATGTCTCTATAAGATTAGAGCTGCGATGCTAACTGACACTGTAGCCAGACCTGCCTTGGCAGAGTAAGAGCAACAGTGCTAACTGACACAACAGCTGGGCTTAGTAAAGTTAGACCAGGCTATGCATGCATTTAGAAGGAGTGTCCCTATAAAGTATGGCATAGAAGAGCAATTGTTATTTACAAAAGCTTAAAAATGACTCCCATTAATAATTCAAAATGTATAAAAAGGTTTAGTTGTTGTTATTAATTGTTGTTGGTGTTGTGAAATAGTTTACTGTGGAGACTCTTAACTCTGTGGTGATTTCTTAACAGTGGTGGTGATAGGAACTGGAGTTGCACAATGTCTACAGCACAAATAAAGCCACTTTATTTACAACCCAAAACCACCAGTTAACCTACACATGTCTTCTTAGGAACTATGAGGGTATATGTTTAAAAATAACGTTAAACCACTATAAAATTATGTAATTATTTCTTAAAACTTAATTTTATTTGAGAATATACATCCATTCTTGCATTTCAAACCTGCACAAGTCCAAAAACAGGGACAGAGGTAATTCAGGGCTACTAATGAGGTAAAAAAATAAATAAAAATAAAATAATAATAATAATAAATAATGATGTGATTTGAAACAGACACATTATATTAAGAGGTAATTGTAATCATGATTTGTTACAAAATAAGTATCCACAAAAGGCTTTGTCTTTGGGGGTTGTATACCACTAACAACTTTACTGTACACAACACAAACCTTATGTGCACCATGTCCAGAAGCTCAAAATTGCTAAATTAAATGTATTGCAGAATTAAATGTATTAAATTATATTTGTTCAGCTTGTCTACAGTCAAATCAAAGTCAAAGTGAAAGTAGGAAACACTGTTTTTTTATATTTTGGGTTTGGAATACACTTTACAATTTTTATTGAATTTAAATTTGAATTTGTCATGTCATAATGTCATAATTAACAGCTTTAAATAACAGAAGCTACCATGGGCCTTTAAAAGTACATTCTGTAGGATTCCTGTATCTCCTCTATGTGCACACACACACATACACACACACAAGCAGACGCAGCTAATCGACTCAGGCTGTGTAATTACTTTAGGGCTGGAGAAGAAAGCTGCATTTTAATAATTACAGTGCAGCGTATCAGCGCTAAAGCATAATAAAATTGTTTCAGAAATGTGGGATTACATCGGTAAGTCCCACAGGGGCCAGATGTGGGAGCGTGGGGGAACTGGAGATGGGATTAATGGGGGAAAATCCCACAGGCCGGAGCGCTGTCTTTTCCACGGAGGATTAGGGCCTTGTGTGGAGTCAACATGCTGTAATCCACCGATTAGCTGATATAATCACCTGTAAATACACCTTGACCTGCTCACAGTGCAGACTGCCAGCCTCCGCCAGGCAAGCAGGCAAAGGAGCTTCCAACAAAGCCTCTGGCTTTATTCCTCTGGCATCAGACTGAAGCACAGCCTTCTGATAGAGACAAAGAGAAAATAATTGCACAGACGCACAGAATACACAGTCATGATAAAGGAAGTGAACTGTGAGTTGGACAATACCCTTAAGAAAAGCTGTGCAGACTTAATATGGATGAGTTTTCAAGGATAATATTAGGCCATGTCTTTTATTTTACCTGTCAGTTTTGACCAGGAAAATGAAATGCATTTAATTTCAGGCTATAAATAGCAATATATGTTTAATTTTGTTTTTTAATATTTACTCAAATTAAATTTATAAAAATGTATATTCCATCATTATCTGATGCACTATATTTATATACATTTTGGATTCATAATCAGTTGGGCTAGTCAGTTTTGACAGGGAACACAAAGCCAGTTAATATTAACTAAACATGAATTGAACATGAGGGTAAAACTAATGTACTGCAGCCGCACACATTCTGTACGTCCTCTTTATAACCTCTTTCTGAGTGATCAGGTCAGTGGTAAACTGAGGCACTATGGGAGCTGAGATGTCCAAATAAGGGCATTTTTATGCATTTCTCCTGCAGGGTGTTTAGAACAGGAGGCTCTGTTTATATTATGCAGCAGGGATTACTGTGAGCTCTCAGGAATCTTACAAAAGTTTGACTGTACTTCAAACTAAACAGCCTGGTAATACTGATGTTATTAACTGCCATTAGGAGCACAGACACTTGCAGGTGTTTATATAAGCATTATACAGCCATTATTAATTATTTTAAAGTTATAGGAAGTAAAGTAATAAATATAAATCCATCTGTATCTCACTACTGTTGCTGTTAGGATGTCCTGTGCATTGAGAACTTGCTCAGGTTACACAATTTACCTGTATGTTTTACAGTCGTCCAAGTTATTAGAGTTAAAAAAGTTATAAAACATTTGGTCGTGGTCATATTAAGACAACACTAAAGCGTTTTAAGCGTTTAAAGTGTTTTAGAAATTTTATTAGCTTCATTATAGCTTTTATTAGCACAGTAACACAAAACTGGAAAAATAATAATTTTATTTATTTTATTTAGTAATTTTCCTATTGGTTGATACTGAATTTAGCCGACCAATCAGAAATACAAACGCACATAAAAAGAAAAAGAGAGTTTTGATTAATATCTCCCCTTAATCAGGTGCTCCTAATAAATTGTTATATAGCAACATGTGCCTTTGTTCGAAAAATTGTAAATGGTTTAACTAATATTAAAAAATACAATATTATTTTTTGTGGTGACTAAGCTAACAAAACTAAAAAAATAGTTTGCTATAAATAAATTCAGTAATACAAAAGTGGAAAAAGTAATATTTTATTGATTTTATTTAGTAATTTTCCTATTGGTTGATACGGAATCCAGCCGGCCAATCGGGTGGCGTCTGGAGAGGCGCGTGAGTGTGCTTTCCCGCTGACTGACTTCAGGAGAAGATAGGAGAGAAAAACAGAGAAAAAACAGGTTAAAAGTTAAAAAAAACGTAAATACAGCTGATTTAACAGCATTTATAACTTGTCGGTGAACAGAAAACGCAAGGGGGACAGCTTTTCGTCGAAGAACGACGAGTTTATTACAATGTTTGCACTGGTGAGCAACAATGCTAATTTTGTATTCATATTGGTTATATACTGTAGAAGCTAATGCTAGCTCCGTATATACATGTGTTTTTTAGTAGATATAGCGACAATAAACTTGTTATATGGCCAAATTATATGTTTAAAACTGTTATGGGGGTTTAAAAGTGAGTTTTAATGGATGTACATTTCATTTTGGGGAAGTTAATTGAGTTTAATTGAAGTTAATTGAGTCAAGCTGGACGTCGTAAGCGCATGCGAGAGTGAGTTTTGGCGCCTAGCGCGAGAGGGGTCTTTCTGCAGAACAGTAGTTTCAGGCTAGTGGCATTCTGCGCATGCGTTGAGACTTTTCTTAGTAATTGTTATACTGGTGAACACTTTTTAATAGTTTTAGGAGTTATTCGGATCATTTAGGCAAATATTACACATATTAGGCTTATGTGTCTTGATGGACTAAGGGTCTATGTAGACAAATCTCTCAATTACCCTTGTATTTAACCTCTTACTCATACATGTACATAATATAATTAACTATTCACCTCAACTATTCAGCACTTATGATGCATATCATATTATAACTTTGGTGCAGTATTTTATATTTATTATGGTTCCATGGCAATAAAAATTATTTTGTCCCCTAAGTAATGTGTGAACTACATTCGTAAAAATGCCATTTAGTATGTGTACTCTGTATTAATGAGATAAATATGACCTTATAGGTTTCTTGATCGGATGATCAATTTGGACCAATCCCTTGATGGAGGGTTTCCTTCGTTCCGTGGACAACCTTGAGCTCTAGAAATCAACAAGAGCTGGTAAGAGTAACCATTTTTAATTTGCAGACTCCATGTACAGAAACAAGTTCCTTCACCTGTAGGACTGAACGAAAAGAACATTAATATACACTCACACACAGTGTATTGTTGTTGAATTGTGAATTTATTTTCATCGGTTTAATTGCATTATTCTAAATTACATTGAACATGTTAAATATCACTGCACAACTCCACAGAGATTTCATTAAAAATTTCCCGCTAATTACTTCTTTGGTTGGAGACAATGATAAAAAGCTTTAATATAGTTTTCAATATTGAAGTGCTGCTCATGACTTTCTCAATGCTGCACTCTAGTGATTAAAAATAGATTTGCAGGGAAATGCTCAGACACTCACTACTGCTTCTGCCAGCTCACCAGAGCAGCTTTTATTATATCCCTCTGATTTTTATAATTTTTATAAAAAATGGATGATTTTAGGCATTATTTACAGCAAAAGTGTGTGTGAGAGTGGTACAGAAATTGACTGGAATATTTTGAGTCATTTAAGCCCTGGTTCTTTGACCATTTCATGGATCTTTCCTGTATCAGAGCTGGTGGTTCTGAGATTGTATCACTCGTTTTTTCCCTCCTCGTTCTAATGCATGTATGTATTATTAATGCTAAGTTCCACTGAATTTTTTAAATGTATGTACACACATACAGTAGTTGGTTGACGATCACTATACGCAATGACAAAATTATTGGGACACCTGCTCATTCATTGTTTCTTCTAAAACGAAGAGTATTTAATAAATGTATGCTGTTTTTGTTGAAGTAAAAAAAAAAACATTATTCTTTACTGCAGGTTTATTGTATTTATTTGATTATAGCGCCATCATGTGGAGAAACAAAGCAGTAATTTTAGTAAGTCTAATAAGGGGAATATAATGCAGTATTAGCACATAGCATGCATTCTCAAGTGTGACTTTGTGCATTAAAACATGACTCCTGTACCATGACAGCTCAGTACAAACACATGTACAATTACAGGCCTATTTAATATTAATTATATTTTAATTATCCAGCAAATTGAATTATCCAACAAAACACCCAGATAGAAAAAATGTTTAATCAACATACATTTTTCTTTCTGTTGCACTGATACAATGTTGATCTCCGACACTAGAATTTATTTATTTATTTGTATTAAACGCTACCTACGTTGTATCATGTTTGTGTTCTATTCTTCTAGATTGTACAGTGTAGAAAGGGACATTTAAATAAAAATTAACAATTATTTTAATATTTTTGTTTGAGGGGAGCACCTTTCTCCTAAAAATATTCATTGATTGTGTAGAGCTAAGAGCCCAACCATCCAAACCTTTAAATAAACGTTGATTCAGTGTCAGAATTTCACTAACCGATGATTGCTATTAGACGGTGTTAAATGATATTGTTATAATCAACGTTAAAAGGTAATGCAATCAATAAAATTAATATTTATTCAACTCATTTCTTTGCTGTCAGGATAGTACCCACATTGCTGTCCTTCAGAAGCCTCAGAACAGAATGAAATTACACAGAATACAATATTGTAAGATGTCTTTTTATTTTATAAGACACTTAAAGGACATTCCCAAACACAGGGAACAGAGTTATTTTGGTTTTTAGCAGTTTTTTAAACCTCTTAGCAATTTAAGCAAAACATTTATCAACAAATCAACAAATTAAGACTACAAAACAACAAAAATATTACAGTCAGGAAATAAACAACACATTTACAAACCATATTTCATATATATAAAACAAAGGAAGCTCAATAAATATGACAAACACCAAGAAATCTAGAAGTAAACAAGTAATACATAATATTAATTTTGGGCAACTTTTCCAAAACTGACATTTTGGTTTAGTAGATGATTGGTACTGGTTCTGATTTAGTAGGTGATCAGGCAGAATTTCACTGTAATACCTTTTAAAAGTATTAGGTTGCATGCTTTTTTCATTATAACAAAAAAAGAAAACACAATTGAATGTTAACCTGAGGCTTTTCAGAAATCAGGTAAACTCTAAACTTACCTGAGGTAAACTCAGGTAAAGTCTAAACTTAAACCCTGCCAGATCACTTCAGTGTTTTATAAGAACTCCTCAACAGACTTAAGTGCTGATCTAGGATCAGGCTCTTTTCCATAAATCCTAAAAATACATGATGAGAAACACTGTGCAGATCGAGAAAGAGTGAGAGATCCACACGTTTAGTGAATGTGAAATGTATTTGGACACTGCTGTCTTTCCTTTTTCTTTTTCTTTTTTTTTTTTTCTTCATTTCCACTGAAGTTAAGCTTTCTCCCAGTAATGCTTAAGCTGTTTACTGTGTTCACTCGTCAGTATTAGTATAGAGATGTACTTGCTGTTTGGCCAAGCGTTTGCATAGACAATGTACACACATGTAAACACACTTGCCTGTGTGCTGTTTGCGAGTGTTACTGGAGGCTTCCACTAGAGGGCTCCACTCGACAAACCGAAAAGGACAATTACAGAGATGATGGCAGCCTTTCTTTAAAGCTCCTCCTCACTGCAAGAGCCCTAGCCTTTTTTTTTGTGTGCTGCACATTGCAAATGTATTGCGTTTGTTTCTGAAGGTGCGCACAACCAATGCAGGCACCAAACTAATGGAGGAAATGCAATTTATACGATTTAAATTGAAGAAAACAGCTAAACATGGCATTTAAATGCAGGGATGGGAATTTAGTGAGTAAATATGTAATCTGTTGTGTTAATCGGTAGTGTGATTTATCAAAAAATGTCTGAAAAACTTATCATTAGTTTAGTTTTAGTAATTTAGTAATAAAGTTTTGGGGACAGAATCCTGCAATAATGGAATAATGGACACCATTGCATCTGTGTCCCCATTGTGTTTCTTTCCTCAAAACTTTATTACCAAATTACTAAAACTAAATTTACAATGATTTGACACTGAAATCATGCTTACACAAACACACAGTTAACAGCAAGTAAATTTCTTGACTAAATGTCACTAAATGCTACGTTACTTATGTGTTGAGTAACATTTACGAAGCAATCTCATTCCACTTTAGACACGTACGACATTTCAAGCGACTTTTCCAAACACTCTGTATGTAGTTGTTTCAGTTCACTCCAACATTTTATGTGTATGTAACTTTTTGAATGTTGTTAGGTAAAAAAAAAAAAAAATACTACAAACATTGCAGACAAAGCCACAGCGACTGCATTAGCTGTACCACACTCATACATACTCTCTCATTACACACACACTCTGATTAAATAATAATCACTGCTGCTTTATAAACATCAAGGTCATCAATTAATACTGGTCCTATTTAATTTTTTAACGTAGCATTTAGCAGCTACTTGAATTATCTATTGGGTCCTCTGAGGGGAAGAAAACAAATAAACAGAACACATAAGATAATAATAATAAAAAAAGTTTCATATAGCTTTGGTTCAGCCTGCATTCAACATACTGTACACATACATACACACATATACATACACACGTACAAACTTTATACATAGTAATACAGTCATGTGACATATGAATGGCTTAACTAGGGGTGGGCAGTATAAAAATATTTGATATTATATTGTGATAGAAAACTTATCTTGTTATTGTGGTACGCAATATACTTTTGCATATACTGATGCATTCTGTCAGCATTTCCAGACATATATCAAATATCCAGACATCTGAAATGTAATCTGAAATATAATCTGAAATATAATCAAAAGGAAGATGGGTGATCACAAGCCATCAAACCGAGCTGAAATGCTTGAATTTTTGCACCAGTAGTGGCATAAAGTTATCCAAAAGCAGTGTGTAAGACTGGTGGAGGAGAACATGATGTCAAGATGCGTGAAAACTGTGATTAAAAACCAGGGTTATTGATTTCTAAACTCTTAAAACTTTATGAATATGAACTTGTTTTCTTGCATTTCTTTGCATTTCCTGCAAATAAATACTTTAAATGACAATATTTTTATTTGGAATGTAAGAGAAATGTCGTCAGTAGGTTATAGAATAAAACAACAATGTTCATTTTACTGAAACATATATCTATAAATAGCTAAATCAGATAAACTGATTCAGAAACTGAAGTGCTCTCATTTTTTTCCAGAGCTGTATATATGATGTATCATGAAAATCTGTTTATATCGACTTTAACCATCACAATACAATATTGATTTTTACCATATTGCCCACCCCTAGGCCTAATCCATTAGTTCTCTTAAACAGTGAAATGACCTGTGTTTCTCTTCAGGCCTAAACACATGCAGGTCAGCTCCATGTGACCCTTTGACCTCTTTTTTCTTTTCTTTCCATAATCTAGGGGTGGCATACATGGTTGAATGGGACATTTTAGCAAGGAGATCATTGCAAGGGACGCAACTGAGGAGCAGCTTGGAAGAGGACGTGAAATTAAAGGTGAAATGTAAATTCCGAAGTAGAAATTTCACAAACAAAAGGAAAATTAGCGAACAAAGAGCACGTATTGTTCTTTTACTGTTTGTTCTTTTTTCTTTAAACATTGAACTGAACCCTTTACTGAACTGTACATCAGCTCAATGTCTGTTTCAGCTCTCCTTAAACAAATCTCAGACAGTGGACATTCAGGGATTGTTGGACTGCATGCTCTAAGGACAACTTCTTTTTTTTTTACTCAGTTTTTATGATGTTTTTCATCCTTTCAAGCTTGCCTACCTAGGCAAACTCCAAGTGGGAAAGACCTGCTCAAACTGTTGCCTCGTTTACTTTCCGTAGAGCTCCCCCTATTGGTCAGGATCCATTGTTCCCTTAAATCTTTGCTTTCCCTCTTCAACAACAACAAGAAAAAAAAGCTACTTGTTTGACAAAGTGCAAAAAAAAAAAAGCCTCTCCCAAAGCGGTTCAGCAGAGCAGGGAAGACGACTCCACACGGAAGAGGGAGGGAGCGTAGAGGCCTGAGAGACACCTCAGTGGTTAGAGTGCATTCATGTGGCGAGGGATTCAGTCCTGCCAGGTGAACCTGGCGCTGCTGGTGGCTGCTGGAATGGCAGGGTCTAGACTTCCCTGCAGAGAGAGCAGAAAAAAATATCAGAATTGGCTATATGTACTATTTACATTCATTAATCTGTAGGTAGAAGTGTATATATACTAGGAATTAAAATACTTCTGTAGAAGTTAAAGCATCAACTTAAGCTTTTTACTGTTTAAGTAAAAGAGTAAAAGTACTGGTTTTAAATCTACTTAAAGTATAAAAGTAAATGTAATGCAATGGGAAAAAATAAAGCAATTAAGGAAGAAATCATAGACCACTATCCCCCCTCCCAAAACACACTGTTTCTATAAGCCATAATTTAATGCATTAGGCATAAGGATTTTAAGTGCATCTTATAGTGTGAAAAATACAGTATTTAAGATTTAATATTGTACTGAAGATACAGATGTGTTACTTACGAGGCTGTGAGAGTGGAGTTGAGTACCAGTGTGGTGCGTATTCTGTACAGCTGTGCGAGTGTGAGCTTCTTGTGCTGTTGAGACTTCTTTTCGCTGTGTCCCTCCTCCGTCGATCTAGGCGGCCCCACCTCTCCGTCCGAGCCTCTGCGGCCCATAATCCTCTTGCTCTTCTTGTTCTTGGCTAGCTGTGCTTTGTTGCGTCTCAGTGTATCTGTGAAGACGGAGGCGGGCAGGCTGGAGGTCAGCCGGTGGCTTTCGGCTCTCTCTCTGCCCGTCCGGTACGGCGACGTGTTGGTGGTGATTAGTTCAGTCAGGCTTCTGCTGTAAGCCAGACCCTCGGCCATCTTGGACACTCTGCTGTTGTCTGAAACATCAGTCTGCACAGAATATAACACTTTGTTAAAGATTATTGCAAATATTAGACTGTGTAAAACTGATATTACAGAAGGCTGTGTGTTACAGATGAGTCACAATCAAGAGTGTAATATCGTATGATAATTATATTTTTCAATGCATTACAATGCAAGATGTTTCTCTGTATTAATTAAGGTACAAATTATCTAATGGTCTTCACTCTTTTATGATGCTGCTGGAGTTTTTAAACACTCAGGCTTATTCCCATTTCCCATTTCTCCCACTAAGATTTGGGACACTTCTTTAAGCACCTGATTTAGATATAAAGTTAGCAGTGGAGCGCTAAAGCTTAGCAACTTAGCTGCTGGTTATCTAGGTAACTTTTAGGCTTTATTGTATGTCTTCAGAAAGTTGGCAGGTGGTACAGAATTTTTTTTTATTATTGCCCATTCCTTTATTCCTCTGTGATGAGGAGCTACATTTATATTTTATCATCTTTTATTTTTTTGTTCCACCTTAGATGCTGCACGCTCTGCCATATGTTGTACAATTTAAGGTGGAACGAGGAAAGTTAGTTAGCTAGCTACCTAGCTACTGGGGCTGACTACTAGCAATATTTTTATGCTTGTTATGAGGGAAATGGCCATAAAAAGTTGACACGTTTAAATGCGAGAGATGTTTAAAAACTCCAGCAGCACTGCTGTGACCAATACTTGCATTCGTTTACACCCCTAATCATAAAGACAATAATCAAATATCCTGTTAGTATCACTCAGCCGTACCGTGGGAGCCTGGTCTGCACTGTGCTTGCTCTCCTCGTGGACGCGCTGCAGCAGGTTGTCCTCAGAATGGGACTTGAACTCCAGTTTCTGCAGGCTCTGCAGACGGAAGTTGACCGGGGGTCTCCGTCTGGGCTTTAACCGGTGAGCCACTGAGAGCCGAGAGCCAAACGAGCTCTCTTCCTCTTCCTCCTCCTCCTCTTCCTCCCTTTCTTCCTCATTCTCTTCCTCAGCTGTGGTCACATCTTCTGCCTTTGTGCTTCCTCCCTCCTCCTCAGTGTCTGCCTCTCCGTCCTCCTCCGTGCTGTCCCCCTCGCTGGTGGCCGTCCGGCTCTGCAGCTCCAGCAGGGACTCGGGCGAGAGGGTGCCGTAGGCGCTGTCCATGGAGAGAGAGCGGTACTGTGGGTCCAGCTCTGACCCGTCCAGGGGGTCGGTCTCTGGAGCAGGTGGGATCTGCTGGGGTTCAGAGCTACTGAGGACAATAGAAGGGGCTTCATAGCGGGGGGCGCCGGGGTCAGCCTGCAGCGCGGAGGCATCTGAGCTCGCCCCAGAATCCTCTATTTCTACCACAGACAGAGTCTCCGTTGAGCCGTCTGAGTTTCTGAGGGGAGAAGAAGGAGAGGAATAAGTAAAGCATATTTATTTTATTATTGTATTTTTATTATTTGTATGTGTTATTGTATGTGTATGTATATTAGTTGTCAATCACTTACTTCCCTGTATTTTGGGGTGGAGATAGCAATACTACTGTAGTGTAGTGTGACTGGCAATCAGACTAAAGCCTTTTTTAATTATCGTACTTGTTTTATACTTATACTTATTCTCCCCCTAAGAATTGGGACAACTCTTTAAGCACACGATTTAAATATATAGCTGCTGGTTAACTAGTTCACTTTAGGTAATTCAGGCTTTCAGTTAACAGCTGTGCTGAACTCATCAAGAGTTAATTACTTGAATTTCTTGTCTCTTAATGTGTTTAAGAGCGTCAGTTGTAAAGCAGTGAAGAGGTAGAGTTACAGGTATACAGTGAATAGTGAATATTTGAGTAATGTTCTAATCCATATAATGGCAACTTAATTAGGTAAAGAAAAAAAATAACTTGAAGAAATGAAATAACTGTCCATACATTGCACTGTTATAAATCAGGCTTGTGCCTTTTTTTATATGACTTTCCTAAATACAATTTATCTGTAATAACCACTGAAGTCACTTATTACATCTTTGAAAAGTAGGTGTTTCAGGCAAACAGGATGTTTTTAGGATAATGTATCTTGCAAAACAACTAGAATATTTTCTTCATCCACTAAAAGCAGAAAATGCATCAGATTTAGTAAGTAAAACATTATGTTGTAATATAATCGTACCCTGCACTGCGCTGCTCCTTGTTTGGGAGTCGTGGGGAGCTGGCAGTGGAGTTACAGCTCTCCTCTCCTCCCTCATCTTCCTCTGCAGCCTCCAGTCTCTGTTTCAGTCTGGCCTGCCGCCGCCGAGCCTCCTCAGAGCGCAGACGCTGGAGCTGGTTCTGAAAATCATATGTATGTACACACGTTAAAATCTCATTCAAATATTAGAAATAAGAAATTGTTTTCTGCACACCAAGTATTAGTATTAAGTGAAAGCACAAACCTGCAAATTGCAGATGGCATCTACCCAGCTTCGCCCCTGGGAGGTGCTGTTGGCCTGGAAGGAATACGCAGCCACAGCACTTTTGAACTCATTGAGGTAGATGAGGACAAAAGAGCCTGTGAGGAGACACAAGCACAGGGTCAGTATTAGAGATACAAAACATCAGAAATGATCATTGTCATCCTACCGTCAACATTTAACCCTCAAAATGTGAACGTTCTGACCCACGATAACAGATTCCAACTGAATAACCTTCTGCCAAAGACAACTTTACAGCAGGATGAAAAAACTGTCAATTTATGTAGTTAAGTTTTATTCAAAGTCATATTTGGAGGATTTTACAGGACTATTCATCACTGAATTCTCATTATTTAAATAAAAAAAAGGCAAAAATGTGATTACATAGCTTTTGAGTACCACAGCAATATATAAACTAGTTTTATTAATGATAAATTAATTATTCAAAAAGTTTTAAAAAGACCCTTTTTTAAAAAGATTTGGAAACAGATTTGGAAATTGTCATTTAATAAGATCATTAAAACACTATGCAGATACGGTTGCCGTCAGACAATAATGTGAATTTGGCGTCTGTGTTTGTTCTGTACATTGTGTCCACATTTTAGGAAAACTAGACTGGTGGAATGCCTTAAATGACTGAAAAAAATGGTTTTACAATGTATTGTATTCTATAAGATTTTTCTCTTTCTACTAAAAAGATGCTTCTTGAGTTGTTGCACATTTAAATATTCTAAACAACATGTATAATTGGCTTTATTTAAAATGACAAGATATAGGAATGGGGAAAAAACTATTAATCATTAAATAAAAACCAATTCAAATGTAATTATCTATTTTAAAACTGCCTCAAATGTTGATCAGTAATGAGACAGTGAGTTTATGATGATTTTATATCTGCAGCAGTTCACAAAATTAGTTATTTTAGTGTGTGTGTGTGTGTGTGTATGAGAGAGAGAGAGAGAGAGCACTAACCCGGGTCTTTGAGCTCCTTGCAGACGATGTTATGGATGAGTAGAGGCTGTCTGATCACTTTGACCTTCTCTAAGCGCTTCACTGGTTTGGTGATGAGCAGGAGGTCAGTGAAGAGGAAGCAGTAAACCTCCATCTGAAGAGCAGAGCTTGTATTTAATAAAGAATATCTTTGTAATTTAAAGAATCATGTTCAACAGTTATATCAGACTGTTTTGTCTTGTACAGATGTTCAGATTCAGTGCCTCTCCTCACCCTGCTGTCTTTTCCTTCTTTCATGCGCAGCGCCCCCTCCAGGTGGAGCTGTCTGGTCTCCTCTGGAGAAGTGTCTATCATAGGAGCCGTGAGGTCAATGCGGTTGAACTCTCTCAGAGCCTGAGAACAAAACAAATACAGAACAATATTTTAACAGCTCATTAAGAGAAAAGTACCATGCATTTTATTTACTGAAAATCTCTTATTCTACTGGCAGAGATAACTTAGCTTGTTTCACAAACAGTAATAATCCACTAAAAGTGATTTAAATAAGGCCCCTTTTGTTCAGCAAAGTCACTTAAATAAAAAGTAATAAACGTTCTAATTGAGGTTATTATTTTGATAAAATTTTAAAATATAATAATATACAGTTTCAGTCAAAAGTTGGGACACACCTATTCTCATTTAGTGTTTTCATATTGTAGATTATTCTCTACAGATTTTTTAATTTTAATACACAATGTCGTACAAATAAGAGAAAATAAGAGACCATTTAAAAATGTTGAGATTCTTTGATTTTACCAAATTGAAAACTGGAATATAATCAAGAGGAAGATGGATGATCATAAGCCATCAAACCAAGATGAACTGGTTGAATTTTTTGCACCAGGAGTTCTCCAAAAACAGTGTGTAAGACTGGTGGAGGAGAACATGCCAAGATGAATGAAAACTGCTATTTAAAAAAAAAGGTATTAAAAAGGAACTGTATCAATACATTTTCTATTTTCTGGTCTATTTTCATACATAAGGCTCATTGGATTCTCTGTATACCCAACCACTGACTCCAACTGTTCCAACTCTCTCTGACTCTGGCTGCTGATGCCAATACAGTCAAATACATTTCTGTCAGTGCTCACCCTCTCAACCTCCTCACTGCTTCCCTCCACTGCCTCGTAGCTCTCTACCCGAGCCGAAATCGCCGCCAGCTTCTGCTTCTCCTGCCTCTGCAGCATCTTAGAGTCCACGCTGTTGATGAAGCTCTCCACACACACCACCTAAATAATAATAAACACACACACTGTCAGGGATCTGACATTCACATTTCCTGTTCGTCCAATACATCTGGTAATTACAGTAAACGCTCACCATATTGAGGAGAGCATCTTTGGCAGCACTGTCGTCAGTTTTCTTCAGGATGGTTTTGAGCAGCAGTGGGTATTTGGTCAGTCTTTGGTGTGGCTTCGCCAGCATGTCAGCCAGCTTCAGCCGGTTGCACTGTTTGTTGCCCTCAGCCCACTGCACAAAGGAGGAAGACACAGGACCTCAGTGACAGCTTAGGCCATACAATACACATAAAGCAAGCCCTCTAAATGCAAAAGAAGTGTTTTTGACATCGTTTTTCTTAAATTTTTCAGGCTCTAGCTGACTATTAAAACTTTTAAAGTTAAAGAACTCACTGTAATGTAGATTTTAAAGAGCTCGTTGTCTCTCAGTTGTGTGCGCATGTACTCCATACAGCTCTCCTCTTCCATGCAGTATCGCAGGTAGGGCTCGAACCGTGATGAAAACTGCACAAACATACACACACAAAGTTTATAAATCTATTAATATTATCAAAATAAACTCTTCTTTATTCAGTTCAGACAAATGAAATCCCAGCAGTTGTGGCCCAGTGATAAGAGCACTGATTAAATAGCATGTGATGACAGAGTAAGCCAAATTATTACTGAACATTACCTCAGTAACTGTAGTCATTTTTTGTTTTTGCTGGACTGCACACTCCATTAAAGATTCTGGAGCTTTTTGTCTCCAGTAAAATGAGACATAAAATAAAAATAAACTAATCAGGTTAAACTAATCTTGTGTGAATTAATATGTGAGTAAATATTCTGTCATGTACTGTGGCAGACGTATTTTTGCAGCTTTTCAGAAGAATAGAGGCACTTGAGGTGGTGTTTAGTTTCGTTTTGCACGGCACAGATACTTAAGGCTGTTCAATTCTGTGGTTAAACAGACATTAAACAATGTAGAACAATATACAACACTAGAGAAGATGAGCTGAAAGACTCCTCAAAGGTGCTTCTATAGCTTTAGATAAGTCATATTGCAGCGTAGGCTAAAGCCTGTGTATGTGTTATGAACAAAGCTTCATCTTAATTTTTAAATTTGAGAGTGTGTAAATTGAGTAGCTACTCCCATTTCACATCTCCGCACGCTATCTATGCTGAAATTTCTTGTCCTGTGATTAAATCGGTAATTTATTTCCTAATGTCCTTTTTTAAAAAACACATAACTCCACCTTCCCAGGTAAATCTAATCCCTTAAGGCTTAAGGTTGTCTCTTTTTTTTGTCTTAAATAGGAATATAGCCACAGGTAAAACTCACCGTTTGGAAGCCCAGGTGCATGTCAGTTGGGTCCAGCAGGCTCCGATCTCGGCGTGCCCGTTCTAGTGCTGGCAGCATGACCTGGTTCCACAGCGCCGTGTGCACTCGGACCAGGTCCTGGATGTTGTTGAAGAGTTTAGCCGGCTCCACCTCAACCAGTAGCCCACAGTCCTGTAGGTTCAGCAGGCCACACAGGAACAGCTGCACCACAGAGCACAAACACAGAACATCACCCTCCAAAAACTGTAAGTAAATACTGCTAAAATTAATTCATTTTGAATTTAAATATCTCTGGATATATATAATCACTGTATTTCTATTGGTCAGTTTGTCAAGATTGTGGCACATTATAGACAGAACTTGTTTGGATACAAATAATTGTACACTAATCCTACACTAAAAACAAAGAGATGCAAGACCTACATCAGTGATAACCCTGAGCTTCTTGAGGTTCGTGGCCTCAGTCTGAAGCAGCTCCCATATCGCCTCCTGCTGTTGGAACTGGCGCTTGCTCAGAGTCTGCAAAACAGGACATTATCCATTAATCCAGTCAGCAAAAGAGCAATATAAATATACTCCCAGTGTCTTGTCCTGTATATAATAATTGTATTGCATTGTTGTGTACAGAATGCATAATGTACTCCTTGAGCTGTGCATTTATGGGCATTTCAGACTTTTAAAGGTCTGATTTCATGTATTTTCATTAATTTTTCTGTTAATGGTCTCTAGTATGAATGAAAGCCATGTGAGCCATGCGGTTTGGTGCTTCTGTTTAAGGCTGTTTTAGTTAGGTGGAGGAGGAGAGTGGGCAGTGAAGAACGACAGGATTTCGGCTCTTACTTGTGAATATTTATTACGTTTACAGTTTAAAAAAAATAAGTGGAACATTTTAATAGTATGAAAACACACCATCATATAAAAACTACTTTTTACTGTTTATATTGGGTATAAACACAACACTAAATGAGCCACTTCTGATACCAAACTTCACATAAAAAAATATTTAAGAATCACATATTGCTGGTTTCTTTTGTGGAGAATTTAAACAGTATTGCAGAACAAAATGTTGTAATACATCAGTACATCAATACTTTGTTACCTTAAGTAGAAATGATGGTTATCTGTACTTAACTGGAGTAATCATTTCTCAACTTTTTACTTCTAATCCTTACATTTTTACACAATGTTTACTCCTTATATTTTAAAAATAGTGTTACTCCAATTTCATTTCAGCTTGTTTTTAAAACCCCTATCCAGATAAATCTCTCCATCCAGATATATAGGCAGCTGAAATACTAGAGCCTAGTGCATCCCAAATTATATTATCAACATTAACATTTTTAAAATAATATAACATCTTAGTCATTATGGCTTTTAGAAAAATGTGCTTTGGGGAGGGGGGGTGGTACACTATAGAATCCTGTGGCATGGCATAAACTTTTGTCCTTAATGACATTTTTTTCCCCATTTTACATTACTTTTACTTTTATACTTTAAATAGTTTTGAAACCAGTACTTTTACACTTTTACTTAAAGAGTATAAAGCTTGAGTTGATACTCCAGCTTCTACAGAAGTATTTTAAACCCTAATATCTATACTATATTTATCTACAGAGTAATGAATGTCAAAAAAAAATTTCACACCTAAGTGTGTGTGTTTGAATGAGGGAGAGACAAATACCTCTGGATTCTCCAGCAGATTCTGCCAGCTCTCCTCCAGCGTCAGGTTGGGCTCGTCCTCCTCCTCCTCCCAGGAGTCGTGGTGGAAGGAGGGCTGGGGAGGGACCTTGGGCAGGCCGTGGAACGTGTACATCTGCAGCCTGTTATTCAGCTGCTCCACGCGGTCCACCTCCTGCAATACACCCAATACAACCACACAGAGAGGATGAGCTGCGCACACTGTCTACATCTAACAAACGCATTAACTCAGTGCAATCCACAGCCCATCTCATTAACGTATACAGGCAGCTCACGGTCTGTCTGTTTCGCCATTCAGAGGAAAGACAAAGCCCCTGTTTTTTTACGATTCCACCCTTCATCTCCAGTTTTTCTCTTAACCCATCAATAAACCCAATATCCCTCCTTACTGCGCAACTGTTCCAACTGTCCCGAGGAGGCTGAGGTACTTACAAAAACGAGGCGTTCTGTGGGCAACAATAGTGGGCAGACACAAAGCCAATAAGCTGGATGACCTAAAGTAGCCGGCGGAGGCGGGGAGGGGGGCGTTTGGCCCTAGTTAACCCCTTGCTTTATGAGGGGCAGGGGTCTCAGGTCCCAGTGGGATCGAAGGCCAGGGCCCTGTCCAGTCTTTGAGGCAGAGAGAGTGACAGAGAATAAGCCTAAAGTGACACATGAGTGACAGCTACTGTCTCAGAGCTACTGTCTCCTCACATCTGCTGCAGGGTTGCCAGATCCTACAAAGCTATCCAGATCAAAGGGTGTAAAACTAGTATTTTGTTTACAAGGGATGTATTGTCAGTATTGCTATTTATCATCTTATTAAGCTATTAATATTAGTGTTACATTAATATTTTATTAGTCATTTTATAACAGTTGTATATCCCAGTCAACATTTAATAGTAACATAATTAGAAAAAAGAAAATGAACTAAAACTCTCTTGTCTCCTGTTTAACATTTTTTTTTCATCGCCTGGTGATTTCTGGATACATCGTGATTTCTCTCTTTCTCTCTCTGCTGTATCTGTATTTGCACTTTCTTTTTCCAAACGTGTGTGAAAATATTATGACAAAATTAAAAACAAAATTAAATCACTTAATTTGCAATTTAATTTTTCACCTAAGCATGTGTGATATGGCACAAAAATACAATTTTTATTAAGAGGCTTTTTTTTTTGCCATTTCATTTATATATAACCACGTGTATTTCAGTCAAATCTAAAATGAAAAGCTGATTAATAATTCAAATAAAAGCTTTGCAATGGAAAAATAAATCATTTATTTAACATCCAAAGAAACACTAACTTTTTTTTTTTCTTTTTTTTTTGTTGGCAGTCATGCGACTGGATTTTCAAACAAGCCCAATTTGTCGGGAAAACTGCGAACCTGGCAACACTGTATCTGCTGCAGGACGGCGCCTGACCCCTAAAGGGATAACAGAGTTGGGAAGAGAAGTTTCCTAATTGGCCAGAATGGCTGTTGTGAGCCGGGGTTTGGGGGGAGGTGGGGGGAAAACACAGGATAGTGATTTTACGAGAAACTGAAATCTACACAGCTCCAGGAAGCTCCCAATCTTAGAGAAAAATGGCATAAACTGTAGTTTCACTTTCTGTTCAGGATTGCTCTGATTCCAGACTTTAGGGGAAATTCCGCATTCAGGAAGACAGTCACTGGTGTTCCTTGAACTTTTCACTAGATGTGCAGATGGAGGGAGGGAATGTGTACAGGGTTGGGAAATAAGGCTTGGCTAGTACAGTAGAGTGGTATTAAATTAACCAAAAGAGCTGACATTTTTTGAATGATTACATGTGTGATTTTGATATATATACATGGAGTGTTTTCAATAACTCGAGAACATTATTTATGCTGTGTGACAGCGAGCTCCAGATAACCCAGGCCTGGGAAATGCTGTGGTTTCCAGAGTGAACACAGTTCCAAACGTTTCTTCACCAAAATGCAGTGAGTTTGTTTGTGTTTTGTGCCATATCATTAGTATGGTATCTTAGCCGGTGGAATATTTTTAAACATTTATTTCATATTTGTAACCCTATAAAAGTTATTTATAGTGGTTAAAAGTGCAGGGCAACATGCAGTGAGTTTGTTTGTGTTTTGTGCCATATCATTAGTATGGTATCTTAGCCGGTGGAATATTTTTAAACATTTATTTCATATTTGTAACCCTATAAAAGTTATTTATAGTGGTTAAAAGTGCAGGGCAACATGCAGTGAGAGCAACTGTTTACAAAGAGTTTACATGTTTCTATCAACAGGCTTTATAAGTCGTGTTACACATGTCAAACATCAAAGATGATCCCACAAGTCAGTGGGACATGGCAAAAGTCATGGGACACGACACTTGTTGTTTTAGAGCTCTACTAAGCATAGACGAGCAATTTGTAGTTCTATGATTAGAGATTGTACTCCTTTATCTGTTTCTCTGCATACTTTATTATTATGCTCCTTTTACTCTGTTCTTTCTCTGTTGTGCTGTGTTGTGTAAATGGATCCGATACAGCAGTGCTGCTGGAGTTCTTAAACACTGTGTTTACTTAACTCACTGTCCTTCACGCTATTAGTCACTGTGGATGCTCACCTTTCCAGAGCCGGGGAAGAAGAATCCACTAAAGCGGCTGGCTGCGCGGTTCTTGCGGTTATCAAATCCAGGAGGGAGGCTGGGAAGAGAACCCCCTAGCCCGGCCAGAGAGTCTGGAGACGGGATGTTTTCATCACCTAGGAACTTGGTCATGTTTTTTGTCCGACGTGTTTGACCCTGGGAGGGTGAGAGAAAGAGAGAGATAATGTAAGTTACAATGAAGTTTAAGAAGCCTCTAAACACTAAACCCTAAATTTCATATTCTTTAAAAAAAAAAGCTTTTATTGTGGTAATTTCTGCCTCTACAGCGCCCTCTCAGGTTCAACTTAGCTATAGGTGCCCCGCCTCTAAACCCATACATCACCCAGTGCCCCTCTCCCAAATACCCCTCACATTTTTTTTTGCCTTTTTAGCTTTTTTTTTAAACTGATGGTGGATCAGCTAGGATCAAAAAAGGTTTAGTGCCCCTTTAAGGATAAAAATTTGCGATGACTACAAACAAAAAAAAGAGGACATTGTGGAGCTTTGAGGGAGATGACGACAAAAGGATAATATACACCAACACAGAGATAGAATTATCAGATTTCAGTTTCAGGAAAACCTGGAGGAAAATAAATGTAGGGAAGAGAGAGATGGTGGGGAGAAATAAAAACATTTAAAAGAAAGAACAATAAAACAAAACGAACAGCAAGGAGATAAAACGATAAAGCCAGAAAAGTGGACAGGAATATTTATTTATTCTACTCTACTTCTAAAGGGCAATTTTATTTTTTTTAGCAAATGTATGGGAAATGAAGAAAATGAGGGGGTTTCTAGTAAACGATGATATCAGCTGCAGTAAGATGGATCTCATGCATGATACAGTGGCAACATAGCATCACAACAATCCAGCTGTGGATATACTGTAATTTCCTCATTACATCATGCTCGGCAGGGAGATTAAGTTCCGGAGACGAACTGCCAGGAGTCTTCCATTGTCCCCTGAAGCGGCGCTTCCTATCAGAAAGCTCGGCCGTGCGTCACACGCACACGTCCAGGTCCTAATCTGTTTTATGAGTTCTGTTGAGCTGTCGCTAAGGAAGCAATCGCTATTGTCATCCACTCTCCAGAGCGGACAGAAACGAAAGGAGCTGCTGACCTCTCTCTCCAGAGTTCGTGGAATTCCTCTGCCCTGAGTGATGTCCCTGCGCTAATGATCTTCAGCATTCCAAGGAGGACGTCAGCGGTTTTGGGGGTGAGAATACAAAACAGGAAACTGAGCGAGGTCCAAAACAACGACAGCTTCGAATGGAATGCCTTATTTACATCAGAGAAGCGTAACTCACACCTAACACACCTGGCAGCACACCTGGATCTGTATTCAAACAAAGCTCCCTGTAGTGCAAGAGAAGAGTGCTGATCTACCTTTTGTATGGAAGATCCAAATCAAGGACAATTAAAACACTTCTCTCAAATCCTGAGAAGCTTTTTTTAACATTACATTGCATTTAGCGGACGCTTTTATCCAAAGCGATTTACAATAATGAGGACCTAGACGTCCAAGGCAAAACATTTTTCATCAGGGCCTAAAAAAAGGCTGAAAAAGAATAGTGGGATAAAGTAGAAAAGGAGGTCAGAAGTGGAATAAAACCTCTGATCAACCCCTCTCAAAAAAGGTTATTTAAGGTTTTAGCTGAAGCCATGTTACCTTCTTAAACAAGCTTAAACAGTTGCTTTATCTTTATCCTACTTTTATAAGAAGGAGTGGGAATCACAGTGTCTCACAATACATCGCTCATGATAATATCACGATTCTGAATTTAAACAAGACAAAATTCTGCAGGATTTATTGGTGGGGGAGAGTTTCAGGGAGTTTAGAGTGCCTATATGTCAATATAAAAATCAATATTTGATGCCATAATTCGCGAAAGTATCACAAACAAAAACAATGTCGTACAGCAATATCAATATTACGAGGGTCTGTCTGTACAACATAGAGGCCTATATAGTATACATATACATACATAGACATAAACATATACATAGACATTCTGAACCATGTCAAGTGTGTAGGTTACAAAAAAAAAGAAAAAAGATAAATCTAATGACATCACATTCATGTCGCATGCCAACAAATGAGATATGTTCCTGATTTTGGACCACATATGAAAGTGACTCAAAAAAAAAAAAAAAAAGTGATTTCAAAAGATCTTATTTCTAATTTGACGTGTCCACACTGCCCTAAAGAAATCAGATCTAAAGTGTCAAAATTAAGGAAAAAAAAAAGTCAAAGTCAATGGAAACCAACATGTCGAGCTGCTTTTTATCTAAACCAGACTTGTGCACAATGAGGATGGTGGGAACGTACCTACATAATGAATTGGAGATGCTTGTTAAGTGCAATTTATACTCTACTTGTCCTTAACAAATATCTGACAAACATCCACCCTAATTTTCCCTTTAAACATTCTCAAAATGTGTCTTTCTGACAGTGAACAACACTAGACTTTAGTCCAAAAGTGATAAAATCCATACTCTACTCTTATAAATCTTTCATCTCAAGAAAAACGACTCATAAATGCAGTTTAATAAACAAAATGCATTCTTATCAATCAGGCTCAGCTGGTATGATGTAAGATCAAAGCAGCAGCAGTGATACACGAGTGCCCTGCTAAAACCCCCTCCTAAATTTAGCCCAGCAGAAGTGGAGCGACAGGCGGCAGCGGCGGGGCTTTTGATCAGGGGATTTCTGCGGATTCTGGGGCGAGAGGACGAGGATACAGATGGCAGGAAGTGTCCTGGTTCCAAGGAGGAAGGTGAGGAAGGACCACTGATGAGCGGTCAGTGTCAGTGCTTTACTCCACAGGCTTCAAACATGGATCCTGGTGTATTATTGTACTTTACACATTTTCCCTGGTTTTAACAGCATTGTGTACCATGACTTTTGCCATGTCCCATGTACAGTAAGCTAAAAATAGAAGATTTATTTATATGTACGCTTGGACAATTCTAGACAGAAGCTGCCAGTCACGATCAGTACCACTTACATCCCTGTTCACTGTGGATCTACATCTGAGGCCTTGCTTTAACCTTAATCACAAGAAAACACCTCACACCTTATACCGATTTGGATACATTCCAAGATCAATTAATGTTCTGATTACATTCCATGACCTTTGGGGCTTGTTAGTAAAATAGAAAACACAATTTTTATTGGGCCAT
Organism: Astyanax mexicanus; assembly: GCF_023375975.1. Taxonomy (NCBI): domain Eukaryota; kingdom Metazoa; phylum Chordata; class Actinopteri; order Characiformes; family Acestrorhamphidae; genus Astyanax; species Astyanax mexicanus. The sequence continues at coordinate 3,407,785 of NC_064420.1, read as the reverse complement.
TATCAATAGAACATGCATCCTGTAACAAATCTAGCCTGAAACAGTTCAAGTTTTTTCAAGATTTTTGCCTAATTTTATTGTATTTTTTTGTATTTCTCGGTTTCCATCTGAAATCTGTAAAAATTATAGAGCCTTAGTAAAGTGCTTGGTTGCCTATGTCGGGGCAAATAACCTTTTAAAACAATCCTAAATATCTGTTTAGATGCTCATTTTGAGTTAAATTAAGTTAAAATAAAACAGCTGACTGATACTGAAGACCTAAAAGGACTTAAATATCAGCATCAGAGCAAAAACATGGCCTCAACACAGCAGCACTCTAGATCAGGGCTTCTCAACTGGTCTCAGCCTGGGACCCACATTTACTTATGGTCTTTAAGTCGCTTCCCACTTTTATAGAATACAAACCAAACAAATTTATTTTAGAAAAGCCTTTAGATAGCCTTTAAAAACCCATTTAAACATACATACGCAAGCTAAGTGAATTTAAGAGCATTTTTAAAAGAAACTAAGGGAGGAACAAGATGACTACATGTATAAAAGTAACTACAATAAAATTAAATATCAGAAATGCACAATAAAAAAAAATAAATAACGGCCACAAAATTAGATATTTCACTATTTCTCTGCACATCTCTGCATTCAGTAGAGTACATTAGTAAGAAACACTTTTTTTACAATATAAAATACGAGTAAAATATTAGAATAGGATTAATTATTTCTATTTTAAAATTTCTGTAAATGTATTTAATTTTTACAAGCTGTCCGTTACCCACCTTTGAGAATAGCTGCTCTAGACGAACCTACAAATATTATAAACATATAAAGCCAGAAAGCAGAATTAGATTTCCACAGAGCCGACTATACTCACCATGGAAGCTAGCGGCATCTCAAAAGCGAGGAAGACCATTGTAGTAATTCTTTAGTTGAGTTTGCAGAGTCTGGCCCATACCAGAGCCAGCTGTTGCTCTCGCTCAATTCTCCTTTACCCCTCTTGCTGTCACTCTCTCTTTCTCTCTCACTCTCTCTCTCTTTCCCTCTCTCTCACACACAGCAACTAATATGTGTGTATTGTGACACCACGTCAGCTGCACAGAGGGAGGTTCATTTCCCAGCCAAGACAAGATGAGGCAAACTAGGTATTTCCAGTTCAGTCAGTCAGTCTCTTCTGCGTCTTCGGTTTCAGACGGGGTTCCTCAGGGCTCAGTAACGGGACCCCTTCAGCTCTCCGGCACTGGGAGGTTAAGTCAGGCTGACCGACTCGGGCAGCTCGTCTGCATTACTGAGGAGGACTGACCTAAAGTCATGGCAACAACAAGGATCCTGTCCCATTGTATCGGGGAAGGAAGAAAGGGGTGTGGCTAGGGCCCGGCAGAAGGCTCATCTGCATATGTGGGCAGGCAGACCCCCGGGACGGCTTGGAGCACCAAAACAAAAGATTTCAGCACCTCAGAGATGCCAACTGTTTTTCTGGAAACTCGCCTTATGTTCAAATTACCCAATTTTACTTACTTATTTTAATGGGATTTTATTTTATACAATTAATGCATTTTAATATAAATAGTTAAAAACGAGGGGTGTGCAAAATAGCCCTAAAATACTGTACTATTCATTTTGAGAACATACTTCTGCAACAAAATATATTTGTGTACTTATTTTGTAAAAACAAGATTAACCATTCAAGACTTAGACTTGGGTATAAAAACAGTGCTGACCATGTTTAAACTTTAACTCAAATAACACATTAAATCACAATTTCCAGTCATATTTGACTCTATTTATAGAGCCTAATGATAAATTAGCAGATTTTTCTTATTTTTATTCATTTATTTATTGGATTTTTATGTGGTATTTTGCTTTGTTTCGCAATCTGAACACTTTTTTAAAACATTAAATCATATTACCCCTTTTTGGCCCCAATTTCCAGCCATATTTAATTCTATTTTCAGAGCCTGATGATGTATTAGCATTATCGTTTTGTGTTTTTTTTTGTGATTTTTTTTAATCTTTTGTTAAAAACTGCAAAAAAGTAGAACCCTGATGTGATAAATAGAGGCGGGTGATATATCATGATATTTTAGGGTATAATATGGTTTACAAACAAGAAAAAGTCCAAAACTGATCATGTACTAAACACTAATGCAGCAGGTATGCTGCTATTAGTGCATACACAGAGCTACCAAAACAGCATGCAGGCGGAGCGTTTCCCGATCTCAGAGCTCCTCACTACAGGAAATGACCTCTGGAAGCTCTGGGTGGGGAAATCCCGCGTTTTACAGCACGTGCTGCTGTTGTGTACATGAGATCTGCACTTCATTAATCTAACGCTTCATCAGAATACAGAAGTGCTGCTGTGATTTACACTTCCCTCTATTCTCAGAGCTCATTGATCTGGAACAGTTTCCAACAGACAGAGACCTGCCACAGATGGCACTTCTGTAACGTCTGAGGGGTCATTTTCATACTTTCAGTAGAAACTAACACACCAACCCTAATAAAGTTTGTCTACATCATACAGTAGCTAACCAAGATTACCCAGGTTTTGTATATATATATATATATATATATATATATATATATATATATAGTAATAATAATCGTCAATGCATGCAATCAATTTGCAATCAGTAACACATTAATATTTTATTTAACTCAAGTTAATTACGCCACCAAGTTTGACCCCAACTTCCGCCATAATCTGCCATTTGCCGCTTGTGGTGAGAACGAGATCTGGTCTCGATCAGACCCCACTATCAAATATACCTCTTTCTAATTGAGCTAAACTGCTGATTAGGCTTAGATTAATCTGATATTTTAGCCAGATACTACACTGCTATGATCAAACGCTGTTTCTGCTGCTCCATGCTGTTTACACACTAAGAGCGCAGTATGTGCAGCGTATACTGCTAGCAGCCGCGCTACTCCGCCCTGTGTTTTTTCCCTGTTCCCATGCTAGACAGCTCTGTCCAATCAGAGGAGACAATGTGCTCACGTGGATTATTGGTGCACATTTTGGTGTGTTTAGGTTTAACATTGACAACACTAATATAAATATAAAGTTTGTCTATTTCATATTTCAACAGTAATTAACCAAGATTACCCAGGTTTTGTATGTATATAATAATAATAATAATAATAAAAATAATAGTAGCAACATAAAAAAATATATATTTAAGCATATATAATGCATGCATATAAACAGCAAACGAACAATTAAAACCTAGCACAGCAAAGTCTCTAGCAAAACAAAAACAACATATATATATATATATATATATATTTTTTTTTTTTTACTGTGTAAAATTTCTTTGTGATATTACTGCATGCGATACGATATGTTACCTGCGAACACACATCTATATAGGCCAGTACAGGCAAACACACGGACACACGCCTGCAGGACTGCAGCAATTGGCTGGAATTCATCAGGAACTAAGTTGGTTAAGTTAGTAAATACGCTGATTTGCATATTTACAGTCGATTAGCTCTCAGAGTGTACATACAGATAAGCTGCCGCAGACGCTAACAGTACTATAAACACACACACACACACGTGTCTTTAGTCAGAAATTTGCATGCCAACTTGCTTGGTTTGGTAGTTGGTAGTTTTTTGGTAGTTTTAACAAAATTACACCTTAGTAACCATGTTGCAATGCCTCGGCAACCTTAGCAACACCTTACCAGAGAGAATTGTGAACGTAATTCAGATATAAAGGCAAAAAAGCAACAAAAGAACTAAAATTATGTTTCTCAGTCTCGCCTGAGTGCAAAGACGTGCTGACCTTCTGAAGATCCAATCAGATAAAGAATTCCTAAGAATGTTAAAGCCTGAATGATGGAAATCCTGACGTGCAGTTTCCAGTGCTGGTTTGACCTTCATTTCTTCAATAACATGAAACAAACATGAAAGCTACAGATCCTGCAGTGTGAGAGGACATTATCAGCCTGTTATTACTGCTGCAGATACATACAGGTGGGTCTGTTGAAGCTGTCATGGGGAGATAAGAGGTCCTTGATCAGCCTTTGATTAACGATGGGAAAACAGTGGAGCAGACTGTCAAGCTGAGTATACACACACAAGCACACACACACACACACACACAAGCTATTCTTGTGAGGACCTTGTTATACTAGGGGTGGGACAAAATATCTAAATATTGATATTTTGATATATCGTATCATTTTAGTATCATTTCTATTTCAATATGTGGTGAAAAGTATGAATATTTTTTATTGAAACATAGATGCTCCAAACTCCATAAGCATTACTTATGGAGTTTGGAGCATTACTCCACCTGGTGGCACAAAAATCAAGTGAATTCCTGGTATTTTTTTATTTAGGAGTATTTTATCCTCATCTAAGGCATTTAAAGTGACCGTTACAGCATCGGGATATCAGAGCATGAGAACCTTAACCATGGTGAACAAAAGTAAATCATTTCACTCTTAGCTTTTCTAATTAAAGCACCATTTTTGGTAAAAAAAAAAAAAATTGTCCTCACAAACCGACCAAGTATTTGTTCTTAATTCTTAATTATTATTTTATTTTATTTGTTCTTAATAAAGCGCCACATACAAAATACTCATGTTTGTTTGTTACAAAAAGTTGGTATCCTCTCCTGGTGACAGTATGAGAATTTGATTACTCATTTTATATGTTAAATAAATTCGTTGTGACCATTATCATTTTTTGTGTTTCTTGGTTACAATTTGGAAATAGGAATATAAATAAAAGGAATCTGAGAGGAATCTGTTACGCTCATTTTGCTTTGTGACACGTTAGTGCTGTAAATTGGTCAGATTTTGGCAGGAAGTCAGTATTTGGCACAACACCTCCAAAGGTAACTCAACAAATTGTTTGCTTCTTGCTGCTGTTCAGCGCAGACCCTTCTGCAAACTAGTCAATGTTAAATATAGGTGAGGACAGTTTACAGTAACAAATATCTTTACTGCCAGAACTAGTAAGATATCATATCATATGCAATAATAAAATTAAATTTTCATTTTGTTGCAGTAGTGCATTATTGAAATTATTTTTGGAATTCAGTGTTTTTTCATATTGTCAAGAGTATCGTTAAAGTGAAAATACAATGAAATATCGTGATATTATTTTAGGTCCATATCGCCCACCCCTACATCTGGTTCTCACAAAGATACCCCAGAAAACACACTATATGTGAAAGAGTGAAAGACAAACAAGTGCACTCGTCTCACGTTTCACTCTTCAGCTCTCGCTTCACCAGCCTTGACCGTAAACACCGTTCCCACTCATCAAACCCCCCCCACCCCCCACACACACACACTGAACAAAGAGCCATTGAGGCTCCAGCATGGCAGATTAATCAATGATCAAAAACAGTGAGAAACCAGAAGAGTCTTATCTCCAGCGAGAGATAAGCCCGCCTGTCCCTCAGAGAGGTCCTGAACCCGCATCATCAGCTGATACAGCGCTGCCTGTGGGTTTTCTGCTTCCATTACACGCATTAAATTACCGAGCGCAGCCACGCATCAACCCCCATACAGCTGTTTAATAAGCAACTAATCGAATGCGCTGGATTTCCTCTGAAGAAAAAGGCAAGCGGGAAAGAACCGGAGTCATGCACCAGTAAGTCACCATGATCATCATCATCATCATCGTCATCATCATCATCAGGGTTCAGACTTTATCAGATTTTACCAGTTCATCATTTTTAGCAAACTGATACAAGTAATTCAATCTCAGCAATATGAGTGTTTTTACCTGAAAAAAGCACCACATATTATTTTAACAGATGCTAAATAAACATTAATACAGTAAAACGTCTCATTTTTATAAGTATGTATATCCCTTATATCCTGTGAGCCGAGCTGAAGAACAAAGCATGTGTATATTATTATGTTCAGTTCCGTCAGCAGCTCACCTGATTTACCACATTTACCTGTAATTTACCAAACCAGGTGTTGATTATTATGATCAGAACTAGAAATAATAACTATATTAAACTCAGATTAAGAGGAGAGATTAGGATATGTTGTTTTAAGGAAAACTTTAGCATTTATTTATTAACTTATTTATGTATTTATTGTAATGCTGTAATGTGTTTTACTGAGCTAATAAACACTTACTGCACAGATAAGAAGAAGCTTTTTCTTTACTGAAATTCCCACAGATACCTACATTTCCACAATACTGTGTGTATATATATATATATATACAGCTATGGAAAAGATAATTATAATCTGTAATGCTCAAATGATGTGATTATGTATATCACAATTAAAGGAGCAGCATGATGAATGTATACAATCCAGTGCATTGTGCTGAATCGGTAAAATACCATGAAAAGTGATAAAATATATAAATACTGTAAATACGCATACTTTGACATTATACTTTGTGTCAGTTTATCATATTGTATAGTTTATCATTATTTCTTTAAAGCAGAGATTTTCAGCTGGTGGGTCAGGACTCAAAAGTGAGTCACGGACACGTTCTGGGTGGGTCGCGAACAGCTTGTATAAATATAATATAATATAAATACATAAATACAATACAAAAATGTTTTTTTTTATTTATTTATTAAAGCTAATCATCTGATTTTGCACTTATATTTTATATTCTTTTATATTACTAATGTAATCGGAATTTTGTGGTCTTTTATTTTGTGCAGTTTTGATATTTAATTTTATTTTATTGTAGCAACTTTTATATACTTTTATGTAGTTGTCATGTTCCTCCACAGTTTCTTAAAAAAATAATAGCTCTTAAATTCACTTTGCATGCATATATATATATATATATTTTTTTTTTTTAACGGCTATTTTTAAAAAATAAAATAGTTTGGTTTGTATTCTATAAAAATGGGTCATGACTTAATTAACATGGTAAAATGTGGGTCTAAATGTGGCTTTAAATCATATCTAGATATGATTTTTATTTATTTATTTATATATTTTTAATCATTTTATCCAGCCATTGCCAAAACTAATCTGATTCTAAAATCAAACAGCTCCTGCCAACCAGGTGAAAGTTTGGTAGTTAAGTTTAAGTAAGGCATCTTTGTTCTTACCTGACATTGCGCCAAGCTCTGATGCGGCACCGGATCTGACAGATTCTCAGGAACCATGGTGAGCAAGTCCCAACTGCGCCAGGAAGTGAGGCGTCCAAATCGCACCATTAGCCCAACAGCGCCCGACCAACGAGGCTCCACCAAGCTCCCAAAGTCCCAAACTTACTGCACAGCCTCAACATGAACCACACACTCTGCAGCTCCAAGACTCTAAACAAGCTCCAAGTCAAGTAGTTCAGCAGTTCAGCATCCCATCAAGACCAGAACCAATGGACCAACCAACCAGCCAACTAATCAGCCAATCAGCTCCGGTAAAGATGTGCTGTGCCTCTGCTGCTCCTCAGCTCCTCTCTGAATCAGAGAGCGCCGCTGATAACATTATAGAGCTCTGAGACCGCTAAACACTCCTCCCACTTCCAAGCACTCTCCACACCTCAGCCCACACACACATTATCACACACACACACACAGATATGAGGGACAGTCCCATGAGGAAAGCTGATAGCTCCTCATCTCTCAGGGCTGAGAAACAACAGACCCCGCACATAATTGCTCATCAAATGCATTAGTCACATCCAAACAACTAATTACATCCCAAACGAGCCCCCGAGGAGAAGCGTCCTCCTGGAGAAATGCTTCTGTCTGGTCTGCTACTGCAGTGCATGCTAACGTATGGTTATAAAATTAAGATAAAAATAAAAATTTTAAATTACGAGTTTCTTTGATTTTACCAAATTCAAAAACCTCTGGAATATAATCAAGAGGAAGATGGATGATCACAAGCCATCAAACCACCAAACGGAAATGCTTGAATTCATTTTTGCACCAGGAGTAAAGCAGCATAAAAGTTATCCAAAAGCAGTGTGTAAGACTGGTGGAGGAGAACATTATGCCAAGATGCATTATTTGAGGTCTGAAAGCTCTGCATCTTTTTTGTTATTTCAGCCATTTCTCATTTTCTGCAAATTAATGCTCTAAATGACAATATTGTTATTTGGAATTTGTGAGAAATGTTGTCTGTAGTTTATAGAATAAAACAACAATGTTCATTTTACTCAAACATAAACCTATAAATAGCAAAATCTTCTGGTCCTGGTGAACATAAGGCTTGTGTTGTGTACAGTAGTAAAGTTTTAAGTGGTATTAGTGAATATAGTAACTCTGTATTGTAGAGAATATCTCTGCAATTAAATAAAAGTAAAAAATTATGTTTTTTAATTTGCATTTTTTATTCAGTACCTCTGGAATATAATCAAGAGGAAGATGGATGATCACAAGCCATCAAACCACCAAACTGAACTGCTTGAATTTGTGCCCCAGGAGTAAAGCAGCATAAAGTTATCCAAAAGCAGTGTGTAAGACTGGTGGAGGAGTACTCCTGATTTCTGATTTTGGGGTTGTATCACATAAACATAAAGCATCCTTTATCACAAACCAGAGCCTTATCAGCAGAGGAAACTAAAAAAGGAGATCAGTGCCTTGTGTATTCATTCACTATTCTACAGTGTCTTTAACACACAGGGTGTTGATAGCCTGAAACTAATTGCATAATAATCAGGTTAGCTTCAGTGCAAATCACGACATCAATCAGCCGGGCGGCACGGGGGAGGGGGGGGCTGGAGAGAGCACATAAAAGCAGTGTAGGGAACTATAACAGTGTAAATAAATGATAACTTCCATTGACTGCTTTTCTTTCATCCAAAAGGGCATCGTCACACATCATGAGGAGGCTACTTAAAATTCAGCCTATAGATTCAAATACAGGCAAAACATTGAATTCTGTACAGCAGGCAATAAAACACACGAATAACCCTACACTTAAGTCTAGCATTACTAATCCTACTAAGTCAAGGTCTACTTATATACAGTAGATTAGGTCTTACTAGATCTGGAAGTAAATATATTTGTTACTGTGTGAACTGTCCTCACCTCTATAATTGACATTGACTAGTTTGCAGAAGGGTGTGCGCTGAAGAGCAGCATGAAGCAAACAATTCGTTGAGTTGCCTTTGGAGGTGTTGTGTCAAATACTGACTCCCTGCCAAAATCAGACTATTCCTTTTATTTATATTCCTGTTTATATATTAGGATTAATCTACAGTAACAGTAGATACAGGAATCACCAGCGTAATCCATTGTACTGTAGCTATACTGCTAAAGAGGGGACAGTTCTTTTTCGTCTTCTATTGTTTAGGTCTGGTTGGTTTGAACCATCAAAAATGTGTTTTACACTAAAAACAGTCCCCAAACCATGACAGGCACTGACTTATGAATTGGATGCTAATAACAATCCGGACAGTCTTTTTTTTTGTCTTTGGTCCATAGCTCACTTGAGTCCTTTGAGTCCATGGTTCTACTGTGTGATGGTCCAACCTAGATGCCTCAGAGCCCAGAGGGCAAAATTTCATGCCGTATAAGTTCATTCTGCTATTCTATTTTGTCCAGTAAAATTTTAAGTGGTATTTGTGAATGTAACTCTATATTGTTGTGTCTGACGATGTTTTTTTATGCTGTACTGTCTGAGGGATCGGCGATAGATAGATAAAGGTGAAGCTGGAACACAGTTTTTAATGATCTGTTGGACAGAGACCACCTCTTTGGATTGGGTTAAATTTTGTTCCTCTAGTCCAGACCATGGTTTGAGGTTTGTAGCACCTTTCACAGCTACTATGCCATTGTTTCAGGATGGGTTTGTGTCTATGTTACCTTCTGGCTCTCCTTTTTTTTTTTTTTTAAATAGGCTGTTGTTGGGGCGCCACTCCAATCCAATCAGAACTAATGCCATCTCTTTGTCTTCTCTAGAGTTAATGATTGCCAACCTGTCCAGACCAACACTAATGGAAGATGTTGCCAGTCAATTATAAGAAGTATATACAGTTTATTTTTTATTCTAAATGGAAAACATCTACCTACGTTTTAACAAAGCTGAACGATCTAAAACGAGATTAACAACAATCCTTCAGCGTTTGTGTTCCAACGGCATAAGGAAGAAGCCCATTTCCTGCTCCAACCAGCACCAACCACATGGCACGGCCATCACTTCCAAAGCTTTGATGTTCCTCTGACGGAGTAACATTTGAACATTTGATCGTTCGGTGCTCCCTGCTTTAAAGTTGAGCTTTTGACAGCCTCTGTAGCCTCTGATCTTCCTCTGATATCCCAGCTGCACCAAGTTAAGGAACAGATGTTATTACAGACGCCAAAGAGAAATCTTTAGTGACGGATGCCTGTTCATAATACATCCGTTATTACAGATACTGCGGGTTAATGTCTTTTTCTGATGAGCGCTGCTCTGCTAGGGCTAGCTGGTCGAGGTGTTCTGATGGAACTGCTGTCAGGGTTATTACTGGGTCACTAGCCTGAGGAGGAAGATGTCCAGATGAAGGACTCGTGCGTTTTCCTGAATCACGACTGTGCCTTGCTTCCCCGTGACCTGCGTCATGTGGTTTATTTGCCCAAGGGCTCGCTACAGCCTGTGATCCGATTACTCCTGCACTTGCGTAACAGTCATATCTATCTATCTATATATCTATCTATGTATCTGTCTGTCTATCATACAGGTGGCCAGACCTGGCCTCTGGCAATATTAGCCAATCACAATAAGCCAATGGCTTTGATAACTTGTCAGGATCTGTAGATATACAGTAAATACAGAATGAATCAAAAGTTGTAGGATCCTTTTTTATTTTAGAAAAGGAATATGGCGGCTTTCAAGATGACGAAGATACTTGCTGGGGTATTCAGACATACAGTGCCCTCCAAAAGTACTGAAACAATGAGGTCAAAGCCATTATTTCTGCTGTTGACCAAAAACATTTGAATTTGACATTAATTTGATTAATATAAGAAAAAATATCAACATTTCAGCTACTATTTCCAGGTATTTACATCTGGATCTGATACACTAGAGAGCTGTGAAAGCAACTGTGAAGCTGTGAAGAAAAGATGGAAAATCAATCAGAACCATTAGAGCACAAATATTATCCATAGCCAGAACAACTGATGGAAAGTCCTGAAGAAGAAAGTCATCACTGGTGTACTAAGTAACAGATGACGAACAGATAGATCAAGAAAAACCACAGCAGTTGGTGACAGAAACATTTCTGTACAGTTCTGTAAAGAAAAAAACTAAAAACAACTGATAGCAATTGACATTAGCAACAACCTCCAGAGGGCAGGAGTACAGAGGCTTCACCGGAAGATTAAAACCACTATTAACAAGGTGAACAGGAACACTAGGTTGAAATTTACACCATTTTTATTTTTTCAAAATTTCTTTCACTTTTTTTTCTCCCAATTTTCACACATTGTGCTGATTAACATCACCCAAGGAGTGATGAAGAGGAAAAAAAGCACCATTCTACCCACCCAGAGAGAACAAGGCCAATTGTGCTCTCTCTCTCAGGGCTCTGGCAGCTGATGGCAAGCTGCAAGAGATCTCCTGATCATACGTACAGTATAAATCATTTTTTCAGATCTTGATGTGGCAGAAAACTCAGTTTCAGTTTCATACTAATGCATATTTGTCCTAAAAAAGACAAGAAAAGGAAGCAGAAAACAAAATATAAGCAGGTGGGAAAACACCTAAACACTATACCATGTTTAAGACCGACTGGAATGAGATGAATCACATTCATTTCTATGGAACTTCAGACACTTTTCATTACTTATCTTTTCAGCACTGATCAGGTGTCTTCTAGGTAAAAACCGCAGTAATGAATGTCACACACAAGAGGCTTCAAATTCTGATCCATCTATTTAAATCTATTAAAAGAAGAAGATCTTTCACAAAAGAATTCGAGAGAATCTCTTCGTCAGTGTCTATCAGGAAGGACGTAATGTAACGCTGAAGGTCGCCGACTACAGATCAGGCTTCAGGCCTTCAGGACATGATGGAGTCAAAGCAAAGCTGGCAGGATCAAAGAGGACATTGAGGCAAAGAGACATCGGACACAAACACGAATTTCAGGAGAAAAGCGTCTCTTGTGGGACACTTGTCCTTTGGGTGCTCAGAGGGGCGGAAAAATAAAAGTGCACATCAAACGATGATGCTCAAAAGGTCATCAGTGCAGGAGCGGTGCAGTGTGGGTACGGGAAATCGCAGCTCAAAGAGGAGCTCCGGAGCCCCCGGAGCACTGCGGGGTGGCGGGTTTGTTCTAAAGGTCAGGTTTTAGTGATTGGGGCACGGCGCAGCGGGGTCAACCGCTGTCACCCAACGCTAATGGCCCTCATAAACATTCCACCGGAATCACTGGAAGAGTGTGGGCGAATTCCAGCGGTGGGTATCAGGTGAGGTTACACACAGTGCCAGCCTTAGAGATACTACTGCAGAACCACACATCTTAAGTGGCACATGCCATCAGAGTCAAAGCTGATAGCAGAGAAACCCTGAGTCAAGCACAAGATAGAGAACAGAATGATAAAATGAAGATTTATTATTATAAAATTAATAAAGGAAAGCTTAGCTTAGCTTAGAATGCCCAGCCTCAGTTTTTCACCAACTGTTCTGAAAATGCACTGAACCGTTGGGTTTATACCCAGGGGCAGATTTCACCACCACACAAACCACGCAATTGCTTGGGGACAGAGACTGTAAAAAAAAAAAAAAAAGATGGACGCTGTGTCTCGGTTCCCATTCATTCAATGAAAATGAAGCCAAAATCTTTCGCCATGGTGGCGATCCTGAAACCCGAGTCTGTAGAGTGCAGTAGAGACCAGAGGAGGGAGAAAGACTGTGGAGAGACAGCCTACTCATTTAAATAACTCCGCCCCTGAGGGCTGCCTCGAGGTCACAGGCTGCAGAGCGGAGCTGACGGTCTGTTATTGGTCCCGCCCATAACCAGCCCTTTTACAATAACCACACCTTTTTAAATAGAGCTTAATAACGTTTTAAAAACGATTAAAATTATGTGGGGATATAAAAATGTAACAATATAAGCAGAGGATACACTAAAGCTGCTGCATTTCAATAATGGAGGTAGAATTACAGTATATCTGTCCAGCTATACAAAGTCTATGCTTGGGACCCAAAGGTTGGCCAAAAAAAGAAAAAAAAGAAACACATTATTTCAAAGCGACAAGCGTCACGAAGTTGAAATTTTCTCAACTTTATGCAAATTAATTATGACGCGGTGAAGCGACATTCTAACCCAATTTTCTTTTTCCAGCTTTTCTTTTTGACCTATCACATACAAGGCGGTCCAAACAATGTCTTACCATAAAGTGTTACCAATAAAACTTTTACCAAAAATACAGCAGTAATTACTGCATTAAATATCGAGTATAAGAATGTGATTTAAAAAAAAAAAGTGTGAGATATCAGTGATATCAGTGTGTAACTGCATATACCTTTAAATACTGATCTTGATTGCTGAATTTTTGATGTTTAAATAAAATAAACAATAATGCTATCTGCACTGACTGAGGCAAAGATTTTTTTTCTAAAAATAAAAAAAGGTATTATTGTATATTATCTATAAAAGCACAATGTGGCACAGAGAGGGCACATGGAAACTGGGCCAGATACCTTTCCTCAGACAAACATCTGTGACATAAATCCATTTGCATACAGTGGAGGAATTATATTCAGAATAGCATCAAGGAACAAAGTGAAATCTCTTCCAGGGAAAAGAAGGTGGAGGGGAGGTGGAATGCTGGAATTTTGGCACGGGCTGCTGTAATGCAAATGCTCAGTGTTCTGTCGACAGGCAAATGCGCGAATGCAAACCGGCCGCTGCGCGAGAGACAGCAGAGAGAGAGAGAGAGAGAGAGATAGAGAGACCATTACATAAAATGACTACTGTTAGCAGTTATAGAACTGAGGTCAGATTCAGGACAAGCGTAGGGCAGTTCACCTCAGGTCACTTCAGGTCATTTCAGGTCACATCAGGTCAGTGTTGTAGGTTATGACCCAGATTCTAAATCAGTGGGAGGAAGAAATACGGTCCACGAGACAGAGGTGCTGCAGGAAACTCCAGCCACAAACTCTCAATTATATAATAATATATATATCCTTAATATACAATACTGTGTAAGGGCAGGAATTACAGATCATCTTTTGATATGATATTATTATTATATGATATGATATCACGATATGTTGGCCACAATAACAATATAATTTACATAACAAAAAAATAAATAGAAAATGGGATTTTACATCACTGCATCACTGTGCTCATTAAACCACCTCTGAAGTTCTCCTCATGGAGTTCAGTATTATTAATACTTTTCATTATTTAACTCATCCACTGGGGTGCTGGCTGGGCGTTTTTAAGTCCAGAAGAAATTAGGGGTGTATGAAAATATTGATACACTTGAATATCGCGATATTACATTTCACGATACTGTATCGATTCTCAAAAACGTTGTATCGTTTTTTTTTTATGAAGTGTGTTTTTATAAAACTCCCGGCAGCTAGATGGCAGACAGTAGTTACGTTTGTGTTGTTTATTCACCTGGCAAAATGGGCTCATTTTGGCTTCCACAATGAAGAAGGCAGAGTGTTTAAAACTGTTGAAAAAAGTGGCATGATATTGGATGCTACAGGACCTGTTATTAAGTCTAATGGAGCTCCCACGGTTCTGATTGTTTGCAAATTAAACTTTTTCCACTTAGATTAAATTAGATTGTATGAGTTTATTTTTTTTTATCGTATATATCGTGATATATCGCATCGTGAGCCCTGTATCGTGATACGTATCGTATCACCAGGTTGGTGCCAATACACAGTCCTAGAAGAAATCTGGAAGCACCAAAAGCTCACGGGATATGAACTGCCTTTATAACATTAGGAATTTGTTTGTTTTATTTGCATCTGTTCAAATAATGTGTGTGGTTTTATTTTAAGGCACAAACTCTCTTATTGGTGAGTAATCTATCTATGTGCCTAAAACATTTGCACACTACTAAATATGTATATATATATACGAGAGAGAGAGAGAGAGAGAGAGAGAGGGTGTGAGTGCCTCTGCTCTAAATGTTCAAAATGAGACCATTTAGCACAGACTAGTGGACAAACCGAGAACTTCACCTTCTGCAGATGTGATGCGGTTTGAGCTGTTTTTATTCTTTATCTATATTCTTTAGAATATTCTATATTCTTTTTTTTTACCTTTACTGTTCATTGATACTTGTTTTTTAATTCTTAGGTGTTACTTTGTTTTATTTATGTATCTGTTGATGCTCTTTTATTTTGTTTTATTTTTCCGATCCACCTTAAATGCTGCAGACTTTTGGCACCATTTTTGCACAATTTAACCCTTTCATACCCTACTAAATTTGCTTCAGATCTATCTCTCTCTCTCTCTCTCTCTCTCTCTCTCTCTATCTCTCTCTCTCTCTATCTATCTATCTATCTATCTATCTATCTATCTATCTATCTATCTATCTATCTATCTATCTATCTATCTATCTATCTATCTATCTATCTAGGCATGTCAGCACCACGGAACAAATGAGGAAAAGTAATACACGCTCATGTTAACTAGTTCTTTGTGATTTAGAACACTTTATTTTTTTATTTTTTTTATTTATATTTTTTATAGCCTTATATTTTTTTTATTCTACTGTTTTTTAATTTATGTTCGAAGATGTTTCTTATTGTATTGTGTTGTTGCTGCTGGATGCCTAAATTTCCTTCGGGATAAATAAAGTATCTATCTATCTATCTATCTATCTGTCTATCTGTCTGTCTGTCTATCTTTGATTTTTATTATCTATATATATATATAATTAAATATATTACAGTTGATTATGGTTGATTAACTGTTTAATTGTTTAATTAATTGATATGGAAGATTATGTTGTAATGCAGGTTAATGTCAATAATAAAGTGCTTTTTAAGAACATTGCTTTGTTATTTTAATTCAATTACTAAATACATTTAAAATGTAAAGTTTTTTTTTTCTATTTAAATTACATCCCAACAACATACCAGACATTGCAGGGATGGTCAAGTTTTATTTTTTCGTTCATCATCAAAGTCCCATACTCATAATAATAAAAATAATAATTATAATATTAATAATAATGAGTTTTTTCTTTGTACGCAGAGGCCCGACTCGACTCCACAGATACTCTGTTCTCACTCTGCATTAAGGCAGAGCTTCTCCTTTTATGGAGGGCCAACTGCTCCTCGTTTATTATTATGACTTTCCAAGAAATCCAGACAGTTTGGCTCAACAACAACAGGGATAAAGCGCTCAAAAAAAGTGCTGCTTTTTCATAAAGACAAGCCTTATGGTAGATTTGAGAGCTGAAATCTCTTCTGCTGGAGTATTTAAATCAGAATTAGAGTGGTAAGAAGAGTGTATTATGGGTGAGACACGTGCGGACTCGTCTGCGTTGGTTACGTAACCGTGCCGAGAACGCAGCAGCTTCATGCAGCGCCGGCAGAACGAGCACAGAGCCGGGGTCCACCTGACCGCTCTCTGTTCTTAAGGTTTTATTACTAAGCTCAACAATAAAGTCTTGAACAAACAGTAAGAGCTTTAGAGCTGCAGCGAGTGTGAAGCTCACAGCACACTCCGACTTGCCTGCGGATCTGATGCCAACAAAGCCATGTTTGCACAAGCGGATCCAATGGGCCTCGGCTTGCCTGGGAAGAAATTCTACTTGGTGGAGTGGTGATGAGCATGTGCACTGCAGGCCAAAATCTAAGGCTCTATCTTACAGTCTGTGCAAGGCACGTTGCGATGCTCATTGCTATCTTAAACCCTGTTAACAATCTATTTTCACACCTTGCACCTGATTCTTTTACAAAGCAACAGTGCTTGTGAATATATCTATCGCATATCACCGATGTGCGTTGTGGTCTGGAAGTGAAGTGTGTTCAGGTAAATTTCCTGGAGTATTGCTTAGCAACTTAGCATCTTAGCAACAGAAAACAAAGGTGCACAACTAACTGAATATAACCTAGACAACAGTCATCAGTCAAATGTTGAGTAAGTTTAGCATTTTATTTGTAAATCAAGGGAGCAGAGTCTGGAGGAAGAGTGGAGAGACACACAGTCCAAGCTGCTTGAGGTCTAGTGTGAAGTTTCCACCAATTAGTGATGGTTTGGTTTGGAGAGACATGTCCATCATCTGCTGGTGTTGATCCACTGTGTTTTATTATCAAGTCCAAAGACAGTGCAGTGATTTCCTTGGATTTCATTTTCCAGCAGGACCTGGAACACTGCCCACACTGCCAAAGGTACCAACTGATCTTATATAATATAAAAATTTTCTAAGACAAAAAAAATTGGGGTTTTCATTGGCAGTAAGCCATAATAATCAACAGTGTTTAATACATCTATATAATACATAGGTTTCACATTTTGAACGGAATTACTGGAATAAATTAACTTTTCAATGATATTTTTAGATGCACTAGTTTATATAAAAAAAGCAATGTATGTAGCATATACCGTTCATATACTGCTGCATCAGTGATCTCTCTACTACAATAAGCACTTCCTGCTAAAAGAGGAAGAAGGTAGCAGTGGTTGACCAAGGTGATGTGATCATACATTTACCAGGATCTAACCAGCGCTCGGGTTTTAAACAGAAAAACCACAAGAGCCACCAAAAACAGGACATCACTAACCAGCCAGTGAGCACAGTGAGTGAGTAACTGAGAATAAATAACTGGGATAAATAAGTATGAATAAGTATCTATCTATCTGTCTGTCTGTCTGTCTATATTATTTTATTTTTTAACAAGAAAAATACTGAAATTCTGTAGGATTTCTTTGGGTGTTTGTGCCAATGCCATCTTGCCAGTGATTCCCATAGTCCTCTGTTTGGAGTGTTCCTCTGTAAAATTTAAGTTTAAAGGGTCACGTAGCTCCAACACTTACTTACCCTAACCTAGAGCTAGGCGATTAATCGATTTTATCGATTAATTCGAATTTACAGTTAAGGACGATGTGTTTTTATGAAAATCGATTTTCTCTCCCCTGAGCTTAGCCCCCCCTGCCTCTCTCCCGTGTATTTTTACGTAAAAATATTTACGTAAAAACATATTGAGTGTTTTTACTCCCTTTTTTCTCTCTCTCACAATGTTAATCCTTTACAGCTTCAAAAACATGCATTATGCAAATTAGGCAATAACGTCATTTAGCGACTTCTAGGGACTTTTAGGAGATTTTAGTAGGGGAAAAAAACGAATATCTGATTTTTTTTTTTTTTTTTTTTTTTTTTTTTTTTTTTTTTTTTTTTTAATCTAAGATTTTTTTTTGGGCCATATCGCCCAGCTCTACCCTAACCTCCCTCACCATCCCAACAATAATCAGAACTCCCTGCTCTCTTAATGTGATGTGCACATATAGAGCTAAGTGATGGGGGCAATAGGTGAGATGGGATTGGGCCGCATCTGAAGCAATACACAGTGTCTGTAAGTGTGAGTGTTCTCTGAGTCAGTGGGTTTTCTGTTCGTTTCTAAACTCAGGGAAGTTACAGGTTGTGGTAATCAGACACGCTGCAGATCTGACACACGGAAAGAGAGAGATCAGACAGTGATCAGACTGCAGGAGAAAGAGAGAGAGAAGAGAGAAGAGAAGGCTGCTGTTACTGACCAGTATGTCCACGCTCTCTCGCTGGGTCAGGGAAGTGTGCTCCACCTTCTCGTTGGTGGGGGCGAGGATGTACGGGCTGCCCCCGCTCGAATTCTTCATATTGGGAAGACTGAGAGAGCGCAGGTCCTTCACTCCCTGCTCCACCTTCAGCTCATCACCCGGACGAGCTACAGAGAGAGAGAGAGAGAGAGTGTGAGAGAGATTTATTAAATAAATAAATGCATTATTGGTAACACTTATGAATGTCATCTCTATTAGACTCTATAACCATACTCATAACACATTATCATGCATTTATAGGGCATTATAAACATGATTATAAATATTTAAAAAAAATTATAACACATTATAGACACATTTAATATGCATTAAGAACTGTGATCATAATGCATCATCATTAAACCACTCATAAATTATACCTATGTTAAATATAAATATTTAGCTTATGAGGCATTATAATCACAATTCATAATGCGTAATGAACAGAGCTATATCGTGTTATGCATTTTTTTTTAAATATTTATAGCCATGATTATAATGCTCTATGAATGAACATATGCATTATAACGTGTTATGAGTACTATATTATTTATAAAGCCTAATAGACATGATATTAATAAAAAAGTGTTATTGCATTAATTAAATAATTAATTAATTATAACAATAATAATAATGAAGATGCTAAATAATAACAGTTCACACTTTACACTTTACTATAAGAGTCATTAATTAACAGTCCTTACGACAAAATGTTTCAACCAATTATTAATTGATACTAGTTTTTAAGCAGTAAAATGTATTCATGTTTAATAATGTCATTTTCAACTGAATTACTGCCTAAAATCAATAAAACCAAACCAAATTACCAGTCATTCTTACCTTTGACTTTGATGTAGTGCCCTCCGAAGGGGTAGGCCTCAAATTGGAGCGAGAGAGGAGTGTTGGACTGGTCCAGGAACAGGTCTACTCGGGATAACTCGATGCCTTTCCGCTCAAACACTGGTCCCAGTACCTCTCTGGTTTAGAGTTATAAAGATAGACGGAACAGAGTCAGCCTCTTCCATGTAATTCATAAACTGGCGAGCCTTTTCTTCCTGATCAGGAAGTAACGGGTCCTCTGCTAAACGCAGAGTTTACGAGAACCCCCCCCCCCCCCCTCCTGACTCACCTCAGCGTCTTCTTCTTCACCGCTGGAACAATCTCTGTGTCTATATTCACGTTCAGGTCAAACTTGAGGGTGAAGCACTCCTTGCTTGGGTCCTGCAGGGGGCGACATTTACAACACGAGTTAAAGGAGGGAGAGGAGGAGCGCTACCAGTTAGAGCGAGATTTACGGCTCAGTGCAGGTCGAGTAGCAGGAGGATCCTAATTAAACTCTCTGAAGACACACTCGATCTCCCACATCCTGAGCTCAGGGGAGGATGAGTCAGTGGGTGATGTCATTTCCTGTACAGTGATGGTGCTCTTGATGCTCGACTGGAAAAAAGAAGCAGCAAGAAACCTACAAACACGACTGCATCACCGATTAAAAACAGATACCTAAAAGAATTTTATAAAATAAAAAATGATAGCGGGAGGCAGAAGAGGAACAGCATGATGGTACAGTACTGTGAGTTATTCCTAACATTTAAATGAACTAATTCTAATTCTTTCAGAATGTTACTGAATAAACAATAAAATATATGTAATCCATGCAGGTATGTGATTATAACAGCAGCACTTCCGCTTCTTTATTCCCATCTCATCAACAGAGATTGCTATTTGATGAGGTTTTACCCTTTCTGACCTCGATCTGTGGCTTTGCTCTAATCATTTCTGAATTTAGAACGTTCAGGCTGCCATATGCAAGGAGAACCACAACACTCACATCAGTGTAGCGCCTCCGGTCCCGCCTCAGCTTCATCCCTCCTGCTTTACGTCCCCTGAAGAACAAAACAAACACACACAAATGTTAACATAACATGTATGATGTGATACTGTATACTGTATTTCCAAACAACTTACAGGTGCATCTACAAGCATGAAAAAGTTACTTTATTTCAGTGATTCAGTTCACAATGTGAAACTCCTTTATATTAGAATATTATATAAGACCAATTGGTACTTTTGGCAGTGTGGGCAGTGTGCCAAGTCCTGCTGGAAAATGAAATCTGCATCTTCATAAAAGTTGTCAGCAGCAGAGGGAAGAAGCATGAAGTGCTGTAAGATTTTGTGGGAAAACAAAACTGCACTGACTTTAGACTTGATAATAAAACACAGTGGATCAACACCAGCAGATGACAGACATGACTCTCTAAACCATCACTGATCATCAGTAAATTTTACATTTCATTTGTAAATTAAGGGATCAGAGTCTGGAGGAAGAGTGGAGAGACACACAGTCCAAACTGCTCGAGGTCTAGTGTGAAGTTTCCTCCAATCAGTGATGGTTTGGAGAGACAATCTTACAGCACTTCATGCTTCCCTCTGCTGAGAAAAACTTAAACTGCATCTATGGAGATGCAGATTTCATTTTCCAGCAGGACTTGGCACACTGCCCACATTAAGGGTATTAAAAGTAATGTAACTATATCAATGCTTTAACTGCAATTTATCTGCATTTGAGCTCAACACTTGGTGGCTTTATACTCCTCTAATCCACATCTGGCATTAGGCATGGTGCCAATAGGTTCATGTGTATCTGTTCCATTGAATGAGAAGGTGTGTCCAAACTTTTGACTGGTACTGTAAGTGTGAGTCTTCTCCCTCCTAGTTTGAGAGGAGGACTATTGAGTGGGAGGGGTACCGTAATTTGCTTCCAAATCGGGATGAAAATAAGATAAAAGTAGAAATACATTTTACAGTATAAAAATAAATAAAAACATTCGTTTAGAAGCACTGAGTGTTACAATAAGACAGACTGACCCTCGCTCAGTGCCCCCTCCTCCTCCCTCTTCCTCATCAGGGTCTGAAGGGGGGCTGGTGCGCGGGGGGCAGGAGCGTGTGGACACATTCCGCGCCAGGATGGAACCTAAAGAAATGCACAGCAGTTTGAGAGTGTGTGAGTGTGTGTGTGGAAAAGTGTGTGTGTGTGAGTGTGTGTGTGTGTGTAAGTGTGAGAACATCATGGCACTGGTCGCTCCTAAATCTGATTCACTGAAAGGACAAAAGCCTTTTCCTAAACACAGACAGCACTAATCATCCTCGCTCTGCGCTGCTCTTCACTCAGGCTAATCTAATGAGCACACATTCCTCTCTACTTACTGACGTGACTCCACTTCACAGCTAACACACGCCTCAGAGAGGCTGCATATATATATATATATATATATATATATATATATATATATATATATATATATATATATATATATAGAGAGAGAGAGAGAGAGAGAGAGTTTGGGCACCCCTGTTAATTTTCATGATTTTTTATTATTTTAATTTTTATGATTAATGGAATATAATCAAGAGGAAGATGGATGATCACAAACCATCAAACCACCAAACTGAACTGCTTGAATTTTTGCACCAGGAGTAAAGCAGCATAAAGTTATCCAAAAGCAGTGTGTAAAACTGGTGGAGGAGGAGAACATGATGCCAAGATGCATGAAAATTGAAAACTGTGATTAAGAACCATTAGGGTTATTCAAACAAAGATTGATTTCTGAACTCCTAAAACTGAATATGAATATGAACTATGTATTCTTTGCATTATTTGAGGTTTAACAGCACATTAAAGAACTGTATGCACACATTCCTCTCTACTTACTGATGTGACTCCACTTCACAGCTAACACACGCTTTAGAGAGGCTGCATATATATAGAGAGAGAAAAAAAAAAAAGTTTGGGCACCCCTATTTATTTATGTTTCTATGATTTTTCATGATTTTAATTTTCATGAGTTTCTTTGATTTCACCAAATAGAAAAGCTCTGGAATATAATCAAGAAAAAGATATATGATCACAAGCCATCAAAACAAGCTGAACTGCTTGAATTTTTGCACCAGGAGTAAAGCAGCATGAAGTTATCCAAAAGCAGTGTGTAAGACTGGTGGAGGAGAACATGATGCCAAGATGCTTGAAATTTGAAAACTGTGATTAAGAACCAGGGTTATTCCAACAAATATTGATTTCTGAACTCCTAAAACTGAATATGAATATGAACTATGTTTTCTTTAAATTTTTTGAGGTTTAACAGCACATTTTACTAGCCTTAAGCTTTCATACCTCTATATTTGCACTAATAATTATATGGGTTCTTTTTATACTGGTGCATTTAGTGTCTCACATTCTTTTATATGGATAATCTTATTTTCTGTACTTGTTGTACCTTTGGGAAAAAAGAGAAAAACGTAATTTTAATCCTCTGTATGCCCCGTACACAAGCAGTATTGACAATAAAACTACTTGACTTGACTTAACTTGAGTATGTGCTTATTTTTAGCAGCAGGCGTTACAGGAAATGCTGAAATTCCATAGTAAAGTAAGGAGTTACAATATTCATTACATTTCCTTTGGACATGATGGTTTATGGTGTGGAGTGTTTATGGCTGGCTGTTTGCACTGTAATGCTGTGATGTAGCATTACAGCCCCCACAAGCGGTCCCCTTGTGTGTGTGTGTGTGTATGTGTAAACTGTGTGTGTGTGTGTGTGTGTGTGTGTGTACTCCTACCTTGTGGCTGCAGGTCAAAGCGAGGGTGCCGGTCAAAATGCA
Source organism: Astyanax mexicanus (assembly GCF_023375975.1). NCBI lineage: Eukaryota > Metazoa > Chordata > Actinopteri > Characiformes > Acestrorhamphidae > Astyanax > Astyanax mexicanus. The sequence continues at coordinate 3,384,486 of NC_064420.1, read as the reverse complement.
TGTTGTCCGTCTCGTCCAGGTGGCAGCGAGAGTCACATGACTCACACAGGTGAAGAGGGCTTTTGTTGTTCAGGTCCTGACAGTCAGGATGATGGCACACCTGTACACACACACGTGTTTGTTTTTATACAGTGCGAGGACACTGAGTCATACATATAAAGGGTGTGACAGTACACAGAATTAACGGTTTGGGTTGACACTGCAGTGTGCAGCTAATGGTTCGGAATAAGTACAGAACGAAAAGAGGGAAGAACTAATCCAGGCTTCTTGGTTTTTATATAATTTGAACATTTGAGGATATAGCGCCCCCTTGAGGTAGAGAAATGCAGCATGATCAATGGTGGTACCACCCATACACCGTCCATTTCAGGAGTTTAAAAACATATTTAATTGTACAAACAAGGTTCCAGTTGCTATGTTGTTGCTAGGTGGTTGCTAAGGTGTTGTTTGGTGAATCAATTAAATGAAAGAAGTTACACTTTTTTTTTTTACATAAAACCATTCATACTCAGCATTCATCCACATACTGGTGAGACGCGGCAGCCAATAGAGTACAGAGTACTCTCAACCGGAAACAACCGTCCACCTGGAGGACTGACTGCACCAGGCATTACAGCATTTTACTCAGGACCGAGTGCCAATCGAGTCATACATATATTTTACACACACACGGGAACTTAAATACATACCACACACATTCACACATACACACCAAATTAATTTACCGTATTCAATTTTTCTTAATTTTTTTTTTTGGTGGTTGCTAAGGTGTTGCTATGGTATCCGTGGTGGTTGCTAAGGTGTTGCTAGATGATGGTGGCAAAGTAAAGTTTTTGCATAAATCAGTTTAAATGAAGGTGCTGTAATACATAATGTGCCATGGTGGTTGCTAAAGTGTTGCTATGGTATCTGTGGTGGTTGCTAAGGTATGGCTACATGGTGGAAAAGTAACATTTTTGCATAAGTCAGTTTTATTTATGGTGCTGTAATACATTGTGTACCGCCGTGGTGGTTGCTAAGGTGTTGCTATGGTATCTGTGTTGCTAGATGGTGGTAAAGTAATGTTTAATGTTTTTGCACGAATCAGTTTTAATTATGGTGCTGTAATACATCCTCACACACATTTATCATCATATTATAAAATATAAACATCTGTCTGATGTTTCTAAGGATAACTCTAAACCTTAGAAATCTTTGCAACCAAAAAAATGTTTTCCCTAAATTCTAAAGAATTAACATACAAATTTTATTTAAATAACCTTTATAAAGTCCTGGTCCCAACTTTGCAGGATTTCTCTGGTCTTGTCAGGTCATGTGTCCTAAAAATGCATGATAATGCACATTAATCATTATAAAATACAGGACACAATAAAGACCCAAATCGTATGAGATTAGTTGTCCAGTCAGGCATAAGCAAGTGAACCTCAACCACAGTTACACAGTTTAACAGCCTAAAACTAAACAAATTAATACAGGAGCGTCTTTTCCACCAAACATTTCATATATAACTTTCATATAGTGATGATATGGAACAGTACACAGCTCTATATGAACCTCTATATGATCTTTATCTTTTTCCACCTGCTTCTACTGAACACACTCACTGAAATTACTGTTTACATCATCACAAAAGCACTTCATGGTTGGACACCAATCCCATTACTCAACCTCTTTATCCCTTGCTGGATGATTTGAGGAACAATTAAAGTTAATGGTCGCCCTGCTATCAGACCATCAACCAATCACTTAATGTTTAGAGTGACATCCTTTTACATAATCCCAGAAACAAATAAATTCATATTTATTAAAGTAATGGAGGTCAGTTTTATATAAACTACATGGCATAGGTGAGTAGTAGTGGGTTGCCATATAATTTCATATCATACATAATAAACAGTCACTATTTTTAAAACAATAAACATACAGCTCTGGGGAAAAAACAGAGAGCACTAAGAACAGATCTCTGAAGGATAAAAAAAATAATCCACAGGCCTAAACATCGGTAAATTAGACTAAAAGAATTATGTGTCAATGACTTTCTTCTAATCTAAAATAATTTAACATGGTTTAAGAATAGAAAACACTTTCTAAACAAATAAAGTGCCAAAACACACAAAACACAGCAATACGGCTATGCACTTCTAAAACTTCTAATCGACATGTAAATACAATACTATAATTAGTTTAAATTTTTTATTTCTCAATGAATCAATATTTAATCAGAAATCCAATCAAATTTAGAACTCTATTTTTTAGAACTTTATAGTATCCTGATGAAATTTGTATTTACACATGGGACCCCAATGCATGTCTTCTTACTATGAAATCTGATTACAGTGACAGACGGAAAAAAGTGCAAGTTTTCTCGATGCACTGCAAGTAATAAAGGTGTAAATCAGATCACCACCAAAAGTTTTTGTTTGAATGAGCAATCTTAAAGATTTCTATTTGACCATTACATACAAAGGTTTCATGTTTGATAATAAACTTTATTACAAATTCTATTGCTTTTAAAATGTATGTAAATCTACAATTTTAAAAATATAAAGAATAACAATCATAGAAATGCTGAATTTGGGTTGATTCCTGTTTCTGATCTGGAATTATTATTAAGTGAAGAAAAGAGAAAGTGAACAGGCGGCTTCTACAAGTGTCCTGTAGGAGATTTCAAAGCCCTCAAAGTTTTTAGAATGTGAATAACTTATTTTACTGCAGAGAAAAAGGGTTTTGCATCACCTACACCTTTAGCTTACATATGAGACAAGACATGTAAAAAAGGTGAAATGTTAAATACTTTTTAAACACTACAGTTTAAAGGAAAAAAAGTATGAACAATGATAATAATGTAATAAATCCATGGCAACCCATAATTGAGCACTTGTTCCATTGCAAAGGAAGTGCTAAAGTGCATTTTTTTTGTCTCATAGTGTCCAAAACTTAAACAAAATTGGTCCTTATAAGCAGATCACTTCTTCTCAAGGTGCTGCATCATCTCACACTCTTTCACCCCCTTCCTTCTCTTCCTTATCTCTTTCTTTCTCTCTCTTACCTTCCACTCTGTTGGGTGAGGGCAGGCAGCACCCGCCATGTCCTCAGGAGCTATCAGAGGGTCCATCAAGATCCAGCACAGAAACTCACCACAGCTCCACAGCACCGATAAGCAGCCCTGCCCCCCAGAGACACAGCGAGCTACCAATTAATCCACCTCCTTAGTGTCTAGCCAGGTTAAGCCCCCGGGGGGTAATGTAATGCCCCAGAAAGGGGCAGGCTTTAAAGCAGGACCACGCAACTCCCCCCCCCGGCAACCAAAAACGGCCTCCGCGCTTCCAAAAACGCTCTAATCTGGGGCACTAATCACGCCGCTGCTCTGTCAAACCCATCTGACCAAGTGCTGGAGATTAGACTCGTCTCTTAGTCACGCTCTCCCTCTCCCTCTCTCTCTCCATCTATCTATCCATCCCTCGCTCTCTCTCTCTCTCCTGAACACACCCTCAGAGGAACAGTCATGGCCCTATACAACAAACAGGTTTTAAATAGACCCAGACAGAAAATGGGCCTTGTTGTTGGTAATAGGCCCGACGTGGCCCTCACCAATGAGCGCAATTAGGTTAGGTGTGCTGTGCTTTCATGTGTTTAGAGAGAAGAGAACTATGTGAGCAGCTTCGGGAGATTCTTTAGGTGTAAAAATGCTATTTAAAGGTCAGAAAAGGTAACTAAACTTAAATGATTTAAAATCTATATTAATCTATAGGGTTTAATATGATGTTAGCTCACTCTGTGCAGCTAGAATAGCTTCAACTCTACAGGAAAGGCTTTCCACATGGTTTAGGAGTGTGTTTATGTGAGGAAGGGTGTGGCTATCTTTTCATAACACAACACGCATATTTGTACACTAACATAACACTTTACACTAACATATACTTCCTTATACTACATCCTATACTACTTTATAATCCCTATACTTCTATATAATCCCATGATATTCTATAGTTCCTTATACTACTCTGTAATCCATATATACTCATAACTTCTACCCAGTTGTATACCCAATACTGCCCTCTACTTCATAAAGTACCCTATGCTCTCAATATTCTCATATTCCACTTCTCTATGCTACCCTTTACTCCCTGTATTATCTTATATTCTGTACACTGCCTTACTCCCTGTACAAACCTTTTATTACATTACAATCTTTATATTATTATACTATACTCCCCTATATTACCTTACACTACCTTATACTCCCCTACACTACCATATACTCTCCTACACTGCCATAAAGTCCCTTATACTCCCCTACACTACCATATACTTTCCTACGCTCCCCTAAACCACCTTATACTCCCCTACACTGCCATAAAGTCCCTTATACTCCCCTACACTACCATATACTTTCCTACACTCCCCTAAACCACCTTATACGCCCCTACACTACCATTAAGTGCCCTATACTACCCTATCCTACCCTATTACCCTACTAAAATATACTCCCCTACACTGCCATAAAGTCCCTTATACTCCCCTACACTACCATATACTCTCCTACACTCCCCTAAACCACCTTATACTCCCCTACACTAAGTGCCCTATACTATGCTATCCTACCCTACACTCCCCTATATTACCTTACACCACCGTATCCTCCCCTACACTACCATAAAGTGCCCTATACTCCCCTATATTACCTTACACTACCTTATACGCCCCTACACTACCATATACTCTCCCACACTGCCATAAAGTCCCTTATACTCCCCTACAATGTCCTATACTCTCCTACACTACTCTATACTATTCTACATTACCCTACACCACCCTACACTCCCCTATACTCCCCTACACTACCATAAAGTCCCATACACTCCCCTACAATATCCTATATTCTCCTACACCGCCCTACACTCCCCTACACTACCATAAAGTCCCATACACTCCCCTACAATATCCTATATTCTCCTACACCACCCTATACTCCCCTACACTACCATAAAGTCCCATACACTCCCCTACAATATCCTATATTCTCCTACACCACCCTATACTCCCCTACACTACCATAAAGTCCCCTACACCATATAATACTCCCCTACACTACCTGCTACTCCTCAGTGCTCACTGTGCCTCCAGATGTGTGGTGGATGTTGTCAGAGCTCCACAGTCTTCTAAGGTTTCTTTGCATAACTGCACTGGATGGAAAGGCGACTGATTTTACATTTTTGTGCCAAAATTTGAGACTTTGAGAACTTTTAAAACCAAAACAACCTGGTCCTCGAAAGAGCATGCAGGACCGCCCAAGAATCTCACAGAACTAGATCTGTTAGCAAAGAGGAATGAACGGAAATCCCGCCAACAAGAACTGAAAAACTCTGAACTGTGACAAAAACTATTTATACACAAAGATGCTCGCCAAAGGAGGTGTTAAACAGTTGTTCCAGGGCCTTTTTCTTATTAAAGCCATCTTGAAACTAAAAAAATATTTTTTTTTACAGAAATGTGCCATTTATAACTTCAAAAATCAGGCCTTTTTTTCATGATTTTTACTAATGACTATAGCAGAAACATTGAAGTGTATAATGTGGTACATCATAAACTAAACATTACTTTTACATAGTTTACTAAATATTATAAAGTTGTAAAATTAAACATTTTCAATAATATATCTCAAAATTGACAACTCAGCATGAGCTTACATTTTAGGAGTTTAAATGATTCTTAAAATAGCTGAAATGTTCTGAGTTATAATTTTTTTTAGGTGTTAAGCTCCTCTCCTCTGTTATATAAACATAAACAAATACAGACGGAACTCCAAACTGCAGTCCAGATAATAAACCAGAGCAGGATACGAGTGAAATGTGGACTTGGCCGTGGGTTCCGGCATATTCAGAAAGAGGAACTGGAGGAGAAAACATTCCATATTTAGACAATATCGAAAAAAAGTTCACAAAGCTAACCAACAGACAGAGGTATCCACATTCCAGGCAAAGTGAACGAGTCTTGGAACAGCTTTCTGGAGCCAGAACTAAATATACGAAGCCTCGGGGGGACAAAACAAAGAGGAATAAGGAACCAGTGACGGAGAGACAAACAGAGAGGATTGGATAGAAAAAAGAAAGAGCAAAGTGCACACACATTAGTGCATCTCAATATATTAGAATATCATTGAGAAGTTAGTTTATTTCAGTAATTAATATATTATATAGATGTATTACACACAGAGCGATCTATTTTAAGCGTTTATTTATTTTATTGGTACTTTAGGCAGTGTGGGCAGTGTGCCAAGTCCTGCTGGAAAATGAAATCTGCATCTCCATAAAAGTTGCTATCAGCAGAGGGAAGCTGTAAGATATGAAGTGCTGTAAGATTTTGCGGGAAAACAAAACACTGCACTGACTTTAGACTTGATAATAAAACACAGTGGCTCAACACCAGCAGATGACACAAAGGGCATCCTTTACACATGCATTTCTGGACAAGCTGAAATTGGAAAGCTTGAAATGATCCCCACTGCAATTCCAGTCCTGCTGCTGACAGAGCAGCCAGGGCTTCAGTGCACCGTCTTCTCCTGAAAAGGAGTGGCTCACTGAGTTCCCTCAGGATCCAGACGGGCAATTAACACCATTGAAACAAGCAGAGTTAATCACCGGCACGGCTGATTCACCCAGCCACACACAACACACTGAATCAGAGGCAGCTCTGAGCATACTGCCAGACATACACACAGACCAAGACACACACACAGACCCAGACACACACACAGAGACATGCACAGTCACACACAGAGAAACGCACAGACACACACAGACACAGATGCTGTAAAGTATGCTATGAATTGTCTTGTAGTTAATCGTTAATTCTATTTTTTTTCTCTTACGCAATGTTCCTAAAGCCTGCTAGAGTAGTTAAACAAGATTTTTCTTATTTTTATTCAAGTTATATCTCACTTACGTTAAGCCAACAAGTTAGCATTAGCATTTCCTCTGACTTTTTACTTCCATTTTTTTAAATTCCACCTTAAATGTGCTCTTAACTCTTAATATCTCACTCTCGTTTAGCTAGTTTATCTGTTCCACCTTAAATGCGGCAGCAATTATATCCTTTTCAAGGTCTTTCCTTAAAAAGAGAACACAGCCAAGTGTGTATTTATATTACACTATTATACACTACTGTTTTTATTAAATAAGGTTAATCTCAGGTTCATTTTTCATTTAAACACTAATATTTTAATAATGGTAGGTTGTGTGTGTTTTTTTTTTTATAGAATTACAACATTAGTACGAAAACAGTTAGGTTTATTTTTTTATATATCAAATGCTGGAAGTTTGCTTAACCGCTAAATTTTATCCGATAAATAATCGATCATCAAATTAATCGTTAGTTGCAGCCCGAGACCATATACTTTGTGTGTCGTTGATATTGATCTCGAGAAGAAAAAAATGGATTTGTTATTTAGTGAAACACTTCTTTAACCCCTTAAACTCTGTATGTGGTCTGTATACTCAAAGCACAGTAGTTTTTACTCGTAATTATGCTGCATTCAAATTTAACACCAGCATAACAGGGCCTAAAATAGAACCTTGAGGAACTCAAAAAAATATCTAAATAGTTAGTACATAGTACATTTTGGGTTAAATGAGTTAATAAAAGCCCTTTGTTAGGTAAAAAAAAAAAACTAATTTTATAAGGTTATGCTACTACAAAAACAGAAGCGAGTGTTAGCATTAGCATTAGCCTTAGCTTTCTCAATGTTCATTCCAAAACTGACGTAGGAGATGTCCAGCACACTATGCGCTATGAGTTAGAGGGCGATTAGCGCGGTTTCAGCCAAGGATCATAGTCAAGGGCAGCTGAGCGAGTGTGTGAGTATGTGTAGGAGTATATGTATGAGTGTGTGTACGAGTGTGTGTACGAGTGTGTGTGTGTGTGTGTGTAGAACAATGAGCAGGACAAGATTCAAGACAGCTGTGAACACACAACGGTGCCGCGGTGGCCTCCACCAGGACTTAGCAAGTTCAGAGCCACGTAACACCTGCTCATACACCCCCATTCTCTCACACAGCACACACACACACACGTGTGTCGCCACATGGACTGGGGGGGATCCAATTACAAGAAGTGTGTTTCCATAAAGCAACAGCAACCACAAGACTCGCTTTCAAGCCCCCTTTAAAGGAACAGTTCAGAACATCAACCGTACTCAGTAAACTCTAGTCCAGACTAGTGCAGCTCTAGTCCAGACTCTGTGGACGTTTGGACAAATGGCTAAAATATACTGTATAAATATACTCTATATATGTTTGTATTTTAATATAAATTAAATATAAATTAAAAAAATATTTTATTTTAAAATCCACATTAGGAATCATTGACACTGTTGCTCCTGAGCTCCCCCTACAGTTGGATAAACTGCATCACACATAGATTAAAAAGAAGTAAATCAATATATTAGTAAAATGTACTCTATATAATGTTTTAAAGAGCCGCTAAACCTTAAACCATATCCAGATTTTTTCCATTAATAATTTAAATGTGTTCCGTTGAAGTATTGAAACATAACAACCCTGCTTATTTTTTTTTTAAACCTATCTTTAAAAAAAAAAAAAAAACACACTCCTATTCTGCCTCTAAACCCATACATCACTCAGTGCCCCTCCCAAACTACCCCTCCCATTTTTTAGCCTTTGCCAAATACGAGCTGAGGGTAGAGTCAGCAAAAATCAGGGAGTTTATTGCCCCTTTAAGGTAATAAAAGTATTAGCCTTAAAAAAGTACTTTAAAAAATCCAAAAAGAATTTAATTAAATAAAAAATATATTTGTTGGTTTTAGGTTCTGAGTATCAGTTTTTGGTTATTTTTCGAGTAATTTTTCCATCCCTTACATAAAGAGGTTTATATTAGTATATCACGTCATATTGCGATACTCTAAACAACATAAAATACTGCATAATATATATATTTTTTACCATAAAATGTTAATAAAATTGTCATATAAAAACACCATCAGCACATGTGTTGCATCATGCTGCAATACAATACAAAACAATACAAAAACAATACAAAAAACACTGCAGTCAAAAGAGAAAGAATCTGGAATTACTTACTAGTTACTAAAGATAAATTATTAATAATCTGTGGCTACTGGTATATTTTGTGCATATTCTGCATGTTAGAATATATAGGACATGTTAAAATAAGTACAGTATATATGTATAGTATATATGCACAGCTTTCAAAAAGATGTATTGAAAAAATTATATTAAAAAAAAAAAAATATATATATATATATATATATATATATATATATAAATAGAATAAAAAAAACATTGTGATACTGTAGAAAATGAGGTTTAAAGACAAACCTAAATATATCACTGTCAAATATCAATATTTTCCAATAAATTTAATAATTAAAAATCATTACTGTGTTCTTTTCAGAATCAATTCCATCATTTGTTTGTTTATTCATTTTAAAATGTTTAGTTTTGTTCCCCCAACTAACGCTACTAAACTCTTACCTCAGACTTGGTGATATTTAAGGTCTCAGTAAAGCGCAGAAATCAATCGGAGATCCAATTTAAACCTATAGTTACTTACGCAACATAGCCAAGATTAACTAGCTCTGTAAACAGAGCTGTAAGCTGAGAAGACAGTGTAGGCTGTTTTTCTGAAGCTTTTCTTTTCTTAGCTACTGCAGACAATGGAGTTTAAGGAAGAGTTTCATCATGTGCAGCATCCATATACAATATAGTATTTCACAAAGAACTAGAAAACGTGGATTTTAGCGAAAGGAGACCTTTAAAACTATCCCCTACTGTTAACTGCAGCCATCTGAAAAAAGTTTCTGAGCTGTTTTTTTTTTTTTTTTTAAGAGCTCCGGGTCGTGAGGGTTCCTGGGCTGTGCTGTCGTGGTGCTGCAGGTCGCTGCTGGTAGCTCTTTGATTCAGGTGGACAGGCCCAGGCTGTGCTGTGCTCAGGTTGATTTGAGAGGAGGCAGATGAAAGCGCTGCTCGGGACGCCAGCAGTGCTGGATCAAAAGCAGACTGCAACCTGGACCCAAAGCCTCTCATCCGGACAGGCTGTTCTGCCAGAGCACACCTCAGAGTTACATAACTCACCCCTCTCTCTCATTCTCTCTTTCTCTCTCTTTCTCTCTCTTTTTCTCTCTCTCCGTCCCGCTGCCTCTGCACAAACTACGCTCAGGTAGAGACCTTTTTAATAAACCTAAACTCTACAGGTTTTCTACAGAGGATTTTTGAGGGGTGCTGTTTCTTTCAGCTAGCAGGTGAATAGAGGAAGAAGCTAAATGGCTTCTGGTTTATACTGGTTAAATTAAATATCACATCTGTATATCTGTATTTGAATATCATTGAAAAGTTACTTTATTTCATTAATTCAGGTCAAAATGTGAATTATTATTATTATTTTTTTTTTAAATTGTTGATGATTATAAGGCTTACAGCCAATGAAAACCGCCAAAAATCAGTGTCTCAGACAATTAGAATATTATATAAGACCAATTGGTACTTTTGGCAGTGTGGGCAGTGTGCCAAATCCTGCTGGAAAATGAAATCCGCATTTTCATAAAAGTTGCCAGCCAAGGGAATCACAAAGTGCTGTAAAATTTTGTGGGAAAACAAAACTGCACTGACTTTTTTGGACTTGATAATAAAACACAGTGGATCAACACCAGCAGATGATGGACATGTCTCTCCAAACTCCAAACCATCACTGATTGGTGGAAACTTTACATTAGACCTCGAGCAGCTTAGACTGTGTGTCTCTCCACTCTTCCTCCAGACTCTGCTCCCTTGATTTACAAATGAAATAAAATGTAAAATTTACTGATGATCAGTGATGGTTTGGAGAAAGGGGGAGAAAAAGGGCTAAAATTAGAAAAAAAAAACTTAACATTAATAAATTAAGTAGTAGATTTTGGTGTCTTAACTACTTGAGAAGGTTTTTCTCTTACCATAAAAACAAAGCGATAAAAGGTAGAACACAAAAAGCTCTCTTATGCTTTTGTTTAATACCACACACACACACAAACACACACACACACAGATCTAAAAGCATGCTTTGGTAACTGAGGGTAATTAAGAGGCTGTTGTGGGCTGGTCTGATTGTGTTAGTGTGAGTGTGTCCACACCCAAACAGAGACGCTAACTCAATCAGAGACGAATTTCACTGCACAGATCAGCCCACAGCCACTGAGGCCTCTGCCTGCACACACACACACACACACACACACACACAACAAATCGCTGTAAACACAACAGGGAGTGCTTTCTGCTTTATTTGTCACATAATTGTATCATCACTGTCACGCAAAAACCTTGTATCTTTAAATAATTGCAGGTCAGTTTAAAGCTACTTTATTACAAGCCACTTTGGAGCATTTGTATTGGTCAATTTATTATGTTTTTTTTTTTATTTAATCTAATTTTAATCTAATTTAACAGCAGCCAAACTCAAATTATTCCAAAACATTTTGTGAAAAAACCTTTGTGATAAAAGTGTAACCAGCACTGGGGCTGGAGTAGCATTAGCATTAGCCGCTAACCGCAGCCGCTATTTCCTCGTTCAGAGGTGAGTATTATCGGCTTGTAGCCTGCTAAACCCTAAACCAGGCTAGCACTGCTGGAGCAGCATTGGCATTATCTGCTAATTGTTAGCCACTTATGCTAATGCTCTACCTATAATGCTGGAGAGAATTGGGAATCGAAGTAAGCTGTAAATAAACAAAAGTGCTTTATTCAGCCAAACAAACTGTTTTCAGTTTTCAGGAGAGAAATCTGTGTAGATTAACATCCAGCGCTCGCTTGACTTTAAAAGAAAGTCTTTTTTTATTACAGTTTTGTTTACTTAGCTTAGCTTTACTTAACTTAGTTAGCTACCCATTTTTACCATACATACTGGCGTACTGTAAATATAAAAAAATAAAAAATATTTACACTATAAAAACCCATTTGTATTGATATTTCCGGTACATTTGACAAGCATGTTTGTTGTATACTGTAAATACTACTGTAAATAATGTAAATAGTGAATATCTACCAAAAGCTTATATTCAAGAATATTTCTTGATAGTAATATAAATATTAACAGGTTATGCTTCTAATATTACTGATATTTCAACTTGTTTTTTAACTGTATTCTGCACAGATGCATGCAACACTGTTAACATTTTAGTAAATGTTTTTATTTTAGTAAATGCCAAAATGCTGCCAAACTGACAGACGCTTATATATTTCTAGATGTATTCATTACACACAAATATTTGTTTAATCTCCATAGAATTAAAACAGACTGGAACTTTTATTAGAACATATAATTCACAATGTCCAGCCTCCAAAAAGGGGTTAAGTTGCCTTAAGGGGTTAAAGAAGGCAACAGGCAGTAACATGAACTGAGAGCGTGTGCTGAAGGTATGGCTCAATCTGCGGAATCACCACTAGATCATCCTGAAACACAGAGGATGACGAAACACACCTACGCTCTATATTACTGCTTAATACATTGTGAAACGGATCTCTTATCAGGGCAAAACTGAAACCAAGACCAACCAAACCAACAAAGTTAATCATTTTCACTAAATGGAAAAAAAGTTTTAACATGCAAACAAAATGCAATTAGAAGTGGCAGATTATTAAAAATTGCTATATTTTGTTCAGTTTTTGCTGCTTTAGATTTGATAATAAAACATTAATAATATGGTCTTGTCCATAACTACAAAGACTATCCTTTTTTATTTTTTCGAAGAGTCTTCATAAAAAGACAAACATAAAAACGTGTGTGACTCAACCAGAGATTTAAACACCCTTTAAGTGTCCATATTAGTGCCTCAGCTAATAGCCTGTGATTCAAAATGAGGGAGAGATAGAGAGAAAGAAAGAGAGAAAGAGCAGGAAAAGGAAGAGAGAGAGATAGAGAAAGATAAATAGATAAAAAGAGACAGAAATTAGAGAGAAAGACAGAGAGAGAGAGAGAGTGAGAGAGAGACATTTAAACAGAGAGAGAGAGAAAGCAAGAGAGAGAGCGGGAAAAGGAAGAGAAAGGGACAGAGAGAGAGAGATAGAGAGAGAAACAGAGAGAGAGAGAGAGAGAGCGGGAAACGGAAGAGAGAGTGATAGAGAAAGATAAATAGATAAAAAGAGACAGAAAATAGAGAGAAAGACAGAGATAGAGAGAGAGACAGAGAGACAGAGAGCGAGCGGGAAAAGGAAGAGAGATAGAGAGAGATAGAAAGAGAAATAGAGAAAGACAGAGGAAGATAGACTGAGATAGACAATAAGAGATAGAGAGACATAGAGAGAAAAAAAAGAAAAAGAGAGAGAGAGAGAAAGAAAAAAAGAGATAGAGAGAGACACACACACACATAAATGATTCACTAACCCTAACAACCCAAGCAGTGACGGAGGTGTCTGATGTAAGTGACACACACTCTCTCTTTCCCAAACACACACCCACACTCCTAAGCCCAGATACAGACAGGCTGTACACACACACAGCTCAACTGATCCAGCAGTCATTAAAAATAACCTGATTCATAACCCTCTCACCTTAAACCCAGCGCAGAGGATCTACACACTCCTCAGCCTTATAAACAAACGGCTAAGTGCACACAAAGCCCCGGTAATATGAGCTGCTGAATTAGTCAGCCGGTTAAAGCACAATAGCTGACTGTAGATGTGTTGGTCTGGTCTTCTCTGTCTCTTTAACTGTCTCTCCACCAAGCAGTAAGACTTAGACACTTAGAGCTGTAGTCTTGGAAAATAAAAATGTATTCTCAATGGAGATTTTCCATTCAAAGAAAATTATTGTCTTGCTGACGGACAGTTCTGGTGGAAACAGGAGAGTTGAGGTTCACATTGAATGCTGCGTGATTTGATCAGCCGTGGTTTTATGTTTTTTATTGGATACAATCCGGGTTAGCACCCGAACATCCCTTTCAGACAGCTTCCTCTTACAGCGTCCACAGTTAATCCTTTTGGATGTGGTTGTCCCTTCTTGGTGGTATGCTGACATTACCCTGGATACCGTGGCTCTTGATGCATCACAAAGACTTGCTGTCTTGGTCACAGATGCAATATTTTACTCAGTTTTGCTGTGAAATATTCCTCTGGTAATTATACTCATTGCTTCATACAGATTCAGTACAGTAGGTTTACCCCTGTATCTGACGTTTAAAACCAGATCAGACCAGAATCAGTCTTGGGTACAGAATCATTTCTTCAGGACAAGGGAAAAAACTACCTAAAACTCTGGACATAAGGTGCAAAAAAAGAGCAGAAAATATATTCCTTTTAAATATATTAATACTGTAGCTTGAATGATCATTTTAATGCACACCGAATTGAATGTATTTGTTAGTAAATAAATAAAAATGTTAAAAATTTGGTTTTATTGTGAAATATTCCTCTGGTAATTATACTAATTGCTTCATTCAGATTCAGTACAGTATGTTTACCACTGTATCTGACGTGAGTCTCATTTGGCTGTATACCTTCTAAACTTTGGAAAAACATACGTTGATATTTCCAGAATATCACTATATTGTTTTTGGTGATACTGTACTAATTCTCAGAAACATAGTATTTTATATATATATGTATTTATAGACTGCTCATTTAGAGCTTGACCGGTCTTTGAATCTGACTATCTATAAACTACAGACAACATTTCTTCCAAATAAAAATATTGTAATTTAGAGTATTTATTGCAGAAAATGAGAAATAACTAAAATCACAAAAAAAGATGCAGAGCTTCTTAAATAATGCAAAGAAAAAACAAGTTCATATTCATAAAGTTTTAAGAGTTTAGAAATTAATATTTGCTGGAATAACCCTGTTTTTTAATCACAGTTTTTGTCATGCATCTTGGCATCATGTTCTTCTCCTCCACCAGTCTAACACACTGCTTTTGGATAACTTTATGCTGCTTTACTCCTGGTGCAAAAATTCAAGCAGTTCAGTTTGGTGGTTTGATGGTTTGTGATCATCCATCTTCCTCTTGATTATATTCCAGAGGTTTTCAATTTGCTAAAATCAAAGAAACTCATCATTTTTAAGAGGTCTCTTATTTTTTCCAGAGCTGTATTTCAGCTCATTTTTGGAGAATTCTATTGTTAAGGACAGTCAGGGAAAGTTTGTGTATAAAATTTTTTCAATAATCGGCAAAAGTTGTAAAAGTACTTGTTTTTCATTGAACATTGCACAACACACACAAACACCTTATACACCACCACTATCAGACCTGCTCTGTGGTGATTCTGTGGGGTCCTGACCACTTAAGAACAGGGTGAAAAGAGGGTAATCTGAGGTTGAGGTGGTCATAATGTTCTGCTTCACTGTTGTTATTACACAAATAACAACAACAACCAATCAAAACCATTCAAATGTACTTTATACTTAAAAAAAAAAAAAAAAAAAAAAAAAAAAACATATTGCGTTTTGTCAGAGAACGAAGGGTCTTGGTATGTGTTTAGAACTATAATTACCTTCTGAATCTTCCAGTAGAACAGTCTAATTCACTTTAATAAACACAGGGGCTGGGTGGCAGCATGACAGAGGGTTTTAGTTTCGAGGACTCATGTCTGGCCTGTAAAAAAATAATAACTTTCTTACATAAGGCAGGGCTGCTTTCTATTAGTTTACCTCGTTTTGTTTCTCATTGACTCCCATTAAACGGAGCTAAAAACAGAAAGCCCTGTTATGACTACCCTTGTGAAGTGAGCCGCGGGCACACATGGTTTTGAGATCCAGGGCTGGAGACGTAAAAGCTCCGAATGTGTAAGTGGCATTATCCACATCAAACCTCAAACGGCTTGTATTCTTTCCCTCTAGGAGCCACAGAAGCTTTAGAGGCCAGGCCATCAGTCGATCTGGAGAAACAGACACTGCAACAATCTCATGTATTATATAGATGTATTAAACACAGAGTGATCTATTTTAGGCATTTATTTATATATATATGATTATGGCTTACAGCCAATGAAAACCCAAAAATCAGTGTTTGCAGTGTGTCAAGTCCTGCTGGAAAATGAAATCCGCATCTCCATAAAAGTTGTCAGTAGCAGAGGGACGCATGAAGTGCTGTAAGGTTTTGTGGGAAAACAAAACTGCCCTGACTTTAGACTTGATAATAAAACACAGTGGATCAACACCAGCAGATGATGGACATGTCTCTCCAAACCATCACTGATTGGTGGAAACTTCACACTAGACCTCGAGCAGTTTGGACTGTGTGTCTCTCCACTCTTCCTCCAGACTCTGCTCCCTTGATTTACAAATACAATTTAGTAAAATTTACTGATGATCAGTGATGGATTGGAGAGACATGTCTGTCATCTGCTGGTGTTGATCCACTGTGTTTTATTATCAAGTCTAAAGTCAGTGCAGTTTTGTTTTCCCACAAAATCTTACAGCACTTCATGCTTCCCTCTGCTGCTGACAACTTTTATGAAGATGCGGATTTCATTTTCCAGCAGGACTTGGCACACTGCCCACACTGACAAAAGTACCAGTTAGTCTTATATAATATTCTAATTTTCTGAGATACTGATTTTTGGGTTTTTCTTGGGCTTTAAGCCATAATCATCAACATTACTATTATTGAGACCTTCAGATTAGTTCATTGTGGATTTAATGATCTATACTGAAACTTAATGATCTATTTTATCAGTTTCAATCACCCAAATAAAGAAGAAAAAGACATCAAAGTCAACAGTCAGGGGTATCTGGAGTATCTGGGTAATGTCCGAAGGGCCACAGGCTCGCAGATGTTCAAAACAGCGAAGTAAAAAGTGAAGCTGTCCTAGTTTCACACTGCAGAACGAAGATCCAAAATACGATCCAAAATAGTCATCAGTGCTACAAATAAACTGAGGTTTGCATCTCAAGAGCCTTCCTCCCATCACTTCAAAGAGCTGAATGTGTCTGAGGAAATGAAGTGACCCCACCTGCATCCCTAAATACCTCTAATTAACCAAACACAATGAGCTGTGAATAATTCTCTGTGCTTTGAAAACGCAGGAAATTGTTAGCATTAGCATGGTAATGGGAATTCGCCTGCAGATTAGCATGCAACCAACAGACACAGGTTTAATGGAACTAAACAGACTGAACATCAATCGTCAATCAATAGGCTTGTCAATACGTCATACTCACTGTATATCAGCTCATTATACATTTAAACATATCTCAGTATTTAAATATATAGTATATCATATATGATATAGTTCAATAGAGCAATAGAAAGAAAGCAGACAGTGAAATGCAGCCAGGGTTGCCAGGTCCAGCAAAAAAAAAAAAAAATCTTTAAGATTCTGATCCTCAAACTGCCCATCAAATGCTTAAACTAGCCCAATACCTAGGGTTGCCAAATACAAAAATAGAAAATAGAGTACATTTTTACTTTCAACAGTTTGTAATGAAGTTAAAATAAATGTTGCAAAAAACAAAAACAAAAAAAAAAACGTGTATGTCATTTATTGAATTTTAACCCACGACTATCAAACAAGCCCAGTTTGGTGAGAAAACTACAAACCTGGCAACTTGGGTAACAAAGGCAATTTAACAGCGCAATAAAAAGGGAAATATTGATACTACAATAAGTTAATATTACTTATTTTCTGAAATAATCTAATCATCCAGAAAAAAATGGACTTAATGGCAATTTACATGAATAAAACAAATTTCTCTACGAAAATGATTACAAAAAAAATCCTCATAATAGAAGAGATTAAAAAAAATTGTCTGCAATATCAATATTGTCTGTTAATATTTACATCTTAATTAAAGATGTGTGAATGGGAGGACGAAAAAAACAAAACAAATCTGTTTGGTTATAAAAACTCCACAAGTTAAAATAGTTCCATTGCTGCTCTGTTTGTAGCTGCGTTTGTGCTGTTTGGTTTGTAAGCGCTGCATCGTTGCTAGGTTACCTGTATGTGGCGGAGTAATACACGGAGAGCTTCGGTTACAGTGCATTACCGGCTGATAACGTCACTCATAGAACACCTCTCAGCCAATCACATTACAGGGTCTGAACTAACTGTGCCTGATTTTAACATCAAACTAGTATACAGGTTAACCAAGAGAACAAACAAAACATGAACTCTGGTTAAATGCAGTTTCTGCTGAAAAATCTCGTGTTGATGTCCAGTCACTCGTTCTTGCGCAGCGTCTCATTTACAGGAAGAGAAAAAGCCACGAGCAGCAAGTTTCTCAGGCTCCGCCCACTTACAGGAGGCTGTGGCACAATCCTGCAGGTCTCCCAGGGGTTTTCCACAGTTACAGACTCTGATCAATACTGGAAAAGCGTCTGCTTCAACGTGACGCGCAAATCTGACTCAGATCTATAAATAAGAAACTATGAGCTTCCTTGGAAAACGGGTGAAACCACTAAACATCTGTTCTAGAATTAAATAAACAGTTTTTAGCAAATATTCCACTATTTACACAAAGTTTACACAGACTGCTTTACTCATGTCTGGAGCTCTGCAGAGTCAACTAGAGGCGAGAAGGTCAACAGGTCCAGCGTACAGCAGATTAACTTTACAGAAGTTTAAAATACACATAAGCAACACTCTGAAAAATAAAATGTTTGGTTAGAAGACCCTTATAAAAGAAAATAGCATTTAGGAAATTTTGAAAGGAATACTTAACTTGAAGAAGTTCATTCTTTTAGCATTAAAATTAATACGTACTTAAATATATACTAAATATACTATTCTGGAACAAATTACAGCATCTTATAGTATTATATTTCAATTGTAATTAAGCTATAATTAGTTGCTGCTATAACTAGTTCCTGCAAAGTAACTTTTTTATTTTAACGTTCCCATAAAGTTAGTATGTATAACTACATTTAATAGTACATATTAAGTAAACACAATGCTTACCACTATAAAAGCTAGTCTTAAACTTTATAGAAACCCTATATAAAATGAATAAATTAATAAAGTATTCATTGCACATTGTTTTTCTTATTCAGACATTTATTTATTTGTCAGTTTTGCCTTAAGTTTTGTCATTCTGTCTATATTCTCTGCATTACAGTAATCACAAGGTCTAGGGTATATAAAAAATACATATTTAAAAATATTTATATGTTTTTTAACATTTGTGAGCAATTCCTGATTATGATTATTTTTTATTTTATTTTTATTCTTCCATAAAAACTGAAAAAAAAGTTAAGTACATTATTTTAACTTTTATGGAGATGCGGATTTCATTTTCCAGCAGGATTTGGCACACTGCCCACACTGCCAAAAGTAACAATCGGTCTTAAACAATATTAACATTTTCTGAGACACACATTTTTGGGTTTTCATTGGCTGAAAGCCATAATCATCAACCTTAAGAGAAATAAACACATAAAATAGATCACTGTGTGTTTCATATTTTTGAATTACTGAATTACTGAAATAAAGTTTTTTTTTTATTACATTATTTTCCCATATTTTCCCATCATTCACACAACTTAGGACTGTTTCAGTCAGACAGACACTGATACTGTGATTCACTTTATCAGATCCCCATAATACAAAGCTTAATGACTAATTATTAGCACTCCATTATACCCGGTTCATCTTAGACAGTAGGTGTCTCATCTTCCCACACACTGAACATTCCGCCGGTGTGTGTTCCAACATGCAGCGTGAGCCCTTCTCCAGAAAGCCAAACATGTGCATACACACCCACCTGAAACTGCCAGCCTGTCACAGCCTTCACAACTGTTCCAACACCACCCAGTGAGAGAACGTGAGCCAGATAAAGTGAAATCTGGGCTGAAAGCAGATCATCTGATTAAACGTACGTCTTTAATCACAGATAATTCTGCACTATAATCGAATGTCACGACTATTAAAACGTTAAATCTCTGAAGGAAGCAGATCCTCTCACAGCTGGAAACCAGTCTCTCAATAAAGCAGCAGAACCTGTCAGCCCGTCCCAGAAGAACAGCTCCACTGCTCCCAAACACGTTCCCAACTACAGCCGCCCTCGTCCAGCTGGAAACACATCACACACCGGCCCAGTAACGGCCCAGTAACACAGATCAGAACCAGTGCACTCACCAGCAGCTGCTCCCTCGCTCTCTCCTTCGATCTCCCGTCTCTCTCTCTCCCTCTCTCCGTCTCTCTTTCTCTCCGTCTCAATCTCTTGTTCTGTCTCTAAGCTCTCAAACACACTGAGTGCTGAGGAACCGTCTCAGCTTCTACAGCTCACTCTGACGCAACACTGCTATCCATAGCCGGAGGGGAGGAATAGAGCCAGCATATGTGCACACAGAGAGAGAGAGAGAGAGAGAGAGAGAGAGAGGAAAGTAAAGAGAGAAGAAAACAAAAGAGAGAGAGTAGGATAATTAGTGAGAGAAAAAAGAGAGAGAGTAGGAGAAATAGTGAGAGAAAAAGAGAGAGAGAGAAAAGTAAAGGAAAGAAAAAAGAAGGAATTAAATATGTAAGAAATAATATGAAAAGAGCAAAGAGAGAAGAAAACTAAAGAGAGAGAGAAAGAGAGAGAGAGCAGGAGAATGAGAGAGAGAGAGAGAGATAGGGGAGTGATAGAGGGATGTAAAGGAAAGAAAAAAGAAGAAATTAAATAAGTAAGATATAATATAAAAAAGCAATGAGTGAAAAGGAAGAAAGAAAAAGAAAGAATTCATGAAAACTGAATTAATGATATAGAAAGGGTATAGAAAAGTACAGAAAAAAGAAAAGATAGGAAGGACAGAAAGTAGGAATGAGGGAAGGAAGGAAGGAAGGAAGGAAAGGAAAGAAGAAGGGAAGAAGAAAGAAAGGAAGGTGTGGCAGAAAGAAAGGAAAATAATAGGAATAGGAGGGAAAGAAAGATGGAAGAAATGAAGGACAAGTAGAAAGCAAACAAACAAAAGGTTTACAGAAAAAAAGGAAAAAAAAACTTAAAAAGGAAAGAATTAAAAAGTGACGGAAATGAAAGTTGAAGGAAAAAAAAGAAGGAAGGATAATAGAGAAAAAAAAAACTAGGAACAAAGAAGAACAATAAAGAAAAAGGAGGGGCGGAGAAAAATCAATAATGAAGGAAAAAGAGCTTAAGATGGAAGGAGAGTGCAGGTGTAAAAGAAGTAAAGAAAGAGTGACAGTGGGATTGAATAAAGAAGGAGTGGAGGATGGAGTGGAAGAAATAAGGAACAAAGGAGTGACAGAGTGAGAAAGAGAGAGAGAGAGAGAGAGAGAGAGAGAGAGAGTGGAGCACAGCAGATGAGGTGAGTGTGTGGAAGTGGATGAACTGTGTTTCTGTTTGGAGCTGGAAACTGATCACTGGGAGCCAAGGTCTACCTGTTACTTGCAGTTGGGGTGAAGGGGAGAGAGAGAGAGTGTGTGTGTGTGTGTGTGTGTGTGTGTGTGTGTGTGTGTTGAGGGGGGGGGTAAACTGACGGAAGCAGAGGATCTTGGGTAGTTGATATAAGAAGCAGATGTGAAATATGCAGACTCTGGAGGAAAACACAGAAATTATGCTAGTCAGGCCAAAAAGAGAAAGATTTTGTGTGTGTGTGTGTGTGTGTGTGTGTGAACAAAAACATTACAGCAATTTGGAACTTTATGTTTATGAAAGAGAGAAAGGCTCGGAAAGAGAGGAGAAGATTACACTTTCCAGCTGAGAGAGATAAAGTGAGAAAGAGAGAAACACTATATATCAAACACGTCATGCTGCAACGTTTTGATTCCTGAAACAGGAAGTAGATACACAGCACTGTCTCTGTATCTGTGTGAGTGACAGGCTGCTGCTGCCTGAGAAGCGTGAGGGGGGAGGGGGAGCCGCATGGCCTCCATCCACATCCAGCATCCTGACCTTACTAACACAATCAAATCCTCACAGCAATGTTCCAACATCTATTCAAAAGCCTTTTCTGGACATTAGAGACAGTTACTCCAACAAAAGCAGTATAACCTTTTAGTTCAGTCCCTTAATTTCAGAGGAAACATTGAAGGAGCATTTGTCCCAGTACTTCTGTTCATACAGTTGTAAGAAATAAATATACTGTATATCAAAAGAGACAGCAAGAGAGAAAGAGAGTGAACTAAGAGAGGGTGAGAGAGAGAGAGAAAGAGAAAGTGACAATTAAGGAAATATCTTTGCTTTTCCAAAACTCTGCAATCCACAATTCCAGTACAGACCTGCTTTCAGGCTGACATGTTCAAACTTCTCCACTCACACATCACCATCCATGACATTCACTAGGAAATTTCCAAGAGCTTGTGCAGGCCTCGCTCCACAAATACCAACCTCTTCTTTTTCTTATCTTTCTTTTTTAAGCACACTTTCACACATCAATTTTAACTAGGGATGCACCACAGTATTTTTCAGAATTTTTAAAAACAGAAATGGTGCCATTCTAATCATCTATTTCCCTCAGTAGTACTTTTATAATAATACATTTACCTCAGTAGTGCTTTTCTAAGCCTACTGCATTTCATCCTTAGTTGTGATATTCTATTCATAAATGTAACCAGGTAGTTACAAACCTAATAAGTGATTTTACATTTACCTCAGCAGGGCTATTCTCAAACAGTGATTTTTCAATCATAAATTTACCTAAGTAGTGCTTTTCTAGTAATACATTTATCTCAGTAGTGCTTTTCTAAGCCTACTGCATTTCGTCAGTGCAATTTTAGCCATAAATATACCTTAGTTGTGATATTCTATTCATAATGTAACCAGGTAGTTACAATCTTAATCAGTGATTTTACATTTACCTCAGCAGGGCTATTCTCAAACAGTGATTTTTCAGTCATAAATTTACCTAAGTAGTGCAATTCTAATAGTACATTTACCTCCGTAGTGTTTTTCTAAGCCTTACATAATTTTCATTAGTACTATTTCAGTCATAAATGTACATAGTACATAGTAGTGCTATTCTATTCATAAATGTAATCAGGTAGTGATAATCTTAATCAGTGATTTTACATGTACTTCAGTAGGGCTATTTTAATCATCAGTGTACTTCAGCGGTGCTATTCTAACCATACATTTAACTCAGAAGTGCTAGTCTAATCATACGTTTACCTGAGCAGTGCTATTCTCGTTATACATTTCCTTAATCAGTGATTTTTTCAGTGACACATTTACTTCAGTAGTGCTATTCTTCTATTCTAATCATAAATGTATTGAATCATTGATATTTCCGTCAAAAATTTACCTAAGTAATGCTATTCTAATCATAAATCTACCTTCATAGTTCTAATCTTATCATATGTTTACTTCAGATGAACTTCTCCCGGTAATCTAATCATAGATTTACCTCGGTAGTGCCACTCTACTTCACTTATGTGAGAGGAATTTACAAAGAGAAAGACAGATAGTCGTTTGGTAAACAAACAAATGTTAAGGCCATGTTGGCTCACTTAACATTGCCATCCTTCCCCTATACAGACTGTATCTTTCAGCAGAAAAACAGACACGTATTTAAAGAGATATAAAAGGTAATGTGATACTAAAGCATTATATCAGATTCTAAATGATTAATTTTATTTAATTTATGGATAGAATAAACATGAGCTCTAACTGCTGGCTCTCTCCCTCACTCTCACTCCCTGCTCAGTCTACATATTAAGTGACCACTTCAGTTTCTGAATCAGTTACTCTGATTTTGCTATTTATAGGTTTATGTTTGATTAAAATGAACATTGTTGTTTTTTTCTATAAACTACAGACAACATTTCTCCCAAATTCCAAATAAAAATATTGTCATTTAGAGCATTTATTTGCAGAAAATGAGAAATGGCTGAAATAACAAAAAAATTCAGAGCTTTCAGACCTCAAATAATGCAAAGAAAACAACAAGTTCATTTTAAGAGTTCAGAAATCGATATTTGGTAAGATAACCCTGTTTTCATGCATACTGGCATCATGTTCTCCTCCACCAGTCTTACACACTGCTTTTTGGATAGACAACTTTATGCTGCTTTACTCCTGGTGGTTCAGTTTGGTGGTTTGATGGCTTGTGATCATCCATCTTCCTCTTGATTATGTTTCAGAGGATTTCAATTTGTTAAAATCAAAGAAACTCATCATTTTTATTTATGCAGCACCTACAGGGGGCAGGGAAGGAAGCAGGTGAAGGTAATTAGGTAGAAGGTAGGCCTGCTTCTGCTGCTACTGCTTTGAAAAAATCCTAATGTTAGAAGAAACTCTGCAATTTGACTTGTTCATGAATGAGTCATTGTTAAAAAACAAAAAAACAAAAACAAAAAAACAGTTCAGACTTTTCACTTATATTTTTTTAGGCAAACAATTACGGTTGCCAAATATTCAGTGCGGCTCTAATGTCCACGCAGCCTACGCACAGCATTCACACACACTCATAAATCTCACAAATTTACATCAGACACCACATAAAACAGAATTTAGCCAATAAAAAAAGAGAGCAAAAAGAGAAGAGGTGAAAGATAGGGAGAAAAAAATGAAGAAGAGTGAGAAAGTAAAGTTACTGTGAGATACCATATCGCTCACCTGAGGAAGACACAGAAACACGTGGGTGTTCGCACCCCCCGAACTCAGCGGGCTGCAGGTCAGCTGATGCGAATGCATGTGTGTAGCCTACGATCAGCCCCCTGAAGCCAGTATACATCCAGTCCCCTTGTCTGCTGCTCTTCTGAGTGTGTGTGATGTGTATGAGAGTGCGTGATGTGTATGAGAGTTTGTGATGTGTATGAGAGTGTGTGTGTGTGTGTGTATGTGTGATGTGAAGTATTTTGTCACCTGATCTGTTGTGAGCGAACAGAGATCTGGAAGCTTATCTTGTTGGTGAGGGGGCGAGGCTAGAGTATGAATGAGGGAGAAAAAACATGCTTTTGACCCACACACACACACCTACACACACACACACACACACACACACTATGCCCCGCCCCCTTCTTACCTGTCAGTGTAAGCCAGAGGCAAAAACACTGATTGACTATCATTTTCTCATCCTACCTTCACTACAAAGCACTTATTAATTTCCTCATTCATACCGGAAGTCTCTTTAACTAAACAGGTTCACAAGAACAACAACCTCGAATCAGATAAACCTATGAACAGTATAAAAAAAAAATAATAATAAACTAAGAAAAGGTTTTTATTTTTCATGTTTTGTCTAGTCAGCTTTATTTATTTTTATTTTTTATTGATATACATAAATCCCTGTATTTCAGCCCTGCAATACATGCCAAAAAATATTGGGATGGTTAAAAGGATTGCTTTTAACCTGACTAGGGGTGGGGCGATACGGCCCTAAAATAATATCACAATATTTCATGGAATTATCGCGATAACAATACTCTTAGCGATATGACAAAACACTTCAAAAATACACTATACACTGCAAGAAAAAAAAAAAAAAAAAAAAAAACATTTTATTACTGCACACCCCTAAGTGAGATATTACAAAAATACAAGAATTCTATCAGATTTGTAACAGTAGTCAATAATCCAGAAGGTCATGATACTAATAATACTAATAACACACTCCAAATATCTCCATATATCCAGGATTAAAGTAAAATAAATGATACTGTACAAATATAGTCTATAGTCTCTATTAGATATATAATGGGAAATGGGATTGACGATATTATCGTGTACGATCCGATATGGCACACCCCTGTGCCCCTATTGCTGACTCCAACCATAAATATCCGAGGGATAGTTTGAGATGGGCACTGGGTGATGTATGGGTTTAGAGGCAGGGCAGGAGGGAGAGCTGATTGGCTAATTGCGGTGAGACGCAGATCATCCACACCTATAGCACAGTTAAACCTGAGAGGGCGCTGCAGAGGCAGAAATTGACATTGTAGAAGATTGTAGACCAGCTCCTTAATATTCATATAAACATGTCTGTTAAGCTTATTATATTGTTATAAGCAAAACAAACAAAATGTTAATGAAGTTCTTCACACAAAATCACTCTAATAAAGAGATCTTGCCAGCTCTATTCTTACCATTTTCAATCTCTTTCAGAATGAGCCGTTTAAGGGCTCTGTCACTTTTTGTGAATTTTGCTTAGCAATCACCACATTAATGTTAGCTTGAGCTAAATGGCAAAACACAAACAAGCTAGTTCTTGCTTAACTGCGATAGAAGCACAAAACTCCTTATCTGAACGTCCTTACATCTCCCCCATCTGCTGACTTGCTACAGATCCCTCTCTCAAACAAAGTCTGCTGTCTAATTCTGCTTCATACAGTCTGAGGTTCTCAACCAGCAGACAGAAATTGTGGATATATTATTGACTCTGCCAGATCAATACTTTACATCTTCTCCTTTGTTCTTTAACCCAAGCCATGCTGGAGCTTTGCTTAAGTCGTCTACAATTTGTTTCCAGAACAAGAAAAAAGAAATATGACTGAGGTGGGCTGGAACCCCCTCTGTTCCGCCATGAGGACCCCTACTGTCCTCCTCAATTAAAGGGGCCTATATTTAGAGCAGCAGCCAGCAGCTATGGCATTATCCAGAGGCTTAGGCTCCTGAAGCAAAGCCGCTGTGGGGACGACTACAGAGGAAGGAGCTCCTTTGAGGTTGACCTCGGCATTAACCCTGATCTCAGCAATACGGCGGCTCTGGGACGAGAGAGGGAAGTGTAGTCAAGTTCAGGTCAGAGGTAAAGGTCTCGCAATGGTCGTGCTCAAAACATTGGATTCACATTTCTGGCATTTAGCAGATGCCTATACCCAGAGTGACTTTTAAAAGGGCTTTGCTGTGTACGCAGAAACTACTACAGGTTGACAAAAAATTAACATTTTTGGCCAAATTGAAAACCTCTGGAATATATTCAAGAGGAAGATGGATGATCTCAAGCCATCAAACATTTCAAACTGAACTGCTTGAATTTTTGCACCAGGAGTAAAGCAGCATAAAGTTCTCCAAAAGCAGTTTGTAAGACTGGTGGAGGAGAACATGATGCCAAGATGCATGAAAAAAATTGTGATTAAAAACCAGGGTTATTCCACCAAATATTGATTTCTGGATTATTAAAACTTTATGAATATGAACTTGTTGTTTTCTTTGCATTATTTGAGGTCTGAAAGCTGTGCATCTTTTTTTTGTTATTTCAGCCATTTCTCATTTTCTGCAAATAAATGCTTTTAAATGACAATATTTTTATTTGGAATTTGGGAGAATTGTTGTCCGTAGTTTATAGAATAAAATTGTTCATTTTACTCAAATATAAACCTATAAATAGTAAAATCAGAGAAAGTTTTAATTTAAAAAAAAAAATCTTTAATTTATACTTGTGGAGTGAAGTGTAGCTCAGTTCATATCTGTATCCGTATTTAACTTTTAGCATAAATGAGCCTTTTTAAAAGGAGCTGTTCCATTTTTAGTCTTCTAGGGCAGAAGAATCAAGGTGTTGAATCGGATGCGGGCGGCTACAGGAAGCCAGCCAAGACAAGACAACACAGCCACGTTGATGCGTTCTGGATGAGATACAAGAGTCTGATGGCACACATAGAGGGACCATCCAGGTGAAAGTGGCAGTAGCCAAGTCACAGTTTATTTATTTATTTATTTATTTATTTTTACTGTATTATAATATCTTAGGGCTCAGGGTAGATTTGATGCTTTTTGTTTTAACTAGACCAAGAGACTAAGCGAGCACTTCAGTTTCTGAATCAGTTTCTCTGATTTTGCTATTTATAGGTTTATGTTTGAGTAAAATTAACATTGCTGTTTTATTCTATAAACCACAGACAACATTTCTCCAAAATTAAAAAAAATATATATTGTCATTTAGAGCATTTATTTGCAGAAAATGAGAAACAAAAATCTCAGATCTCATCTTCATCTTCAAGTTCATATTCATAAAGTTTTAAGAGTTCAGAAATCAATATTTGGTGGATAACCCATTTTTCCATGCATCTTGGCATCATGTTCTCCTCCACCAGTCTTACACACTGCTTTTGGATAACTTTATTTAGTTCAGCTTGATTTGATGGCTTGTGATCATCCATCTTCCTCTTGATTATATTCCAGAGATTTTCAATTTGGTAAAATCAATGAAACTCATCATTTTTAAGTTAAGTTATATTCTACTGTATATTCCAAAGTTAGACAATCTGAGATTCTGAGAAACTCATTTCCACCTCCAGTTCTTATCAACACTTAACCCTAACTGCATATCATAATGTTCTGCTTCGATAACATCACGGAATTTCATAACTTCTAGTCTGAGCATCTGAGCAAACACGTCCATTATTTATGTCTACAAGTGTTTGCTTGCCAGTTTCCTGCTCCACTGCTGCTTGTTTCTCACTGCAGGCTGGATAAGTTTACCCCTCTCCCTGCTTTTAGGTGAGGGTCTGGAATTCCCCCTCCTTTCCCCTGTGGAAGGAGCTGCTGATTCACCTGCAGATACAAAATCCCAAACATTATTTACTCTTAAACTGAAACCAGCTGTCAACACTCCTCTCAGAGAAAAGAAACCTGCAGTTACGCTCTGAAAGGTTAAGCAGAACATTAGAAATGCCATCTTTCGCTCATCTTATAGCACTGATTCACTGTAATGACAATGAGACCCTTATTCTTATATCTTCTGCAGTCATGCTGGAAAAAGGTCAGTGACCGGGATGCTGTTTTACTTGAGGAGCATCATCAGTTACCTTCACTGATGCTTTACTTCTAGTGTGTTTTTTAGAATGTGCCTTTCCAAGACTAGCTGAAGAATAAAATAAAGCAATATATTCTCCAAGGGACATGGAGAATATAAAAGTTGACGTATATATATATATTTTTTATCTGCATTTTGAATACTTAAACTTCAACTTTCCTAACTTTTAATAGACGTTAACAATCATTTTTATCATTTTAACAATGCTTTTATCTTTCATTGTAAACTTGGGAGGTAGTAAAATTTCTGCATTTGATATTTTTTTTATTTAAAGACCAATAAATTCAAGTCTATGTGATTTTAAATGCAAAAATATTGATTTAGGCCAGAGCTGAAACAACATCTGGTAGTAAGATTTAAATGCATCAATGTGAAAAATGTATGCATCTGAATTTTTACATCTAAAAAACTTTCACCAAGCAAGTTTAAAACATAAAAACATCGCTTTATTTTTAATGCAAATTAATGAATCAAATCGTGAAATACTTCAAGACATCAAAATTCAAATTTAATTGAAATACACAATTATAACTAAGATACTTAGATAATTAATAATGATATTTCTAATCACTTAATAATGATATTTAGTAATAATAAAAATAATAATAATAATACATTTTATTTGTAACGTACTTTACATTTAAACAAAGTACTATAGAGCATAAAAAATATCAACAATCATATGTTTTGCTAAAAAGATATTTATTTAAATAATTAGAACGATAATGTACTTAAAACATCAATAGAAAACATCAAAGTGTAAACATGTAAGTACTTTCAAATAATGTTTTTTTTTGTGCTTCATGAAAATGTATTTAAGAGCCACTGAACCCTAAACCTTTTTTTTTATCATAGCTGAAATTTGTTAATTTTACGTAGTGAAAATAATGTATAATAATGTTTATAAACATTTCTTAACCTTTAAAAGACTGCTGTGGCTTAGCCAATCAGCTTTCCCTCCTGCCCCGCCTCTAAACCCATACATCACCCAGTGCCTTTTTCAAATTTGAGCTACGGGTCTAATGAGCAAAAATCAGCAGCATTTACTGCCCCTTTAATAATGAAGCCTCATGATGTCATATTCAAACCACATTGTCTAACATTACAAAGACATCAACATTCTGGACTATTAGGATTGAACCTGACAGGGATATTTCCAGCAGGGGTCAAGTGCACAGCTGTAAGAATGGCGTCATTAGTGATGCCCCCTTTTGGTCTTCAAAATATTTTCCTCATTAGATAGAATACTACTGAGAATATAAACCACAGAGTGACAGAGCTGAAAAGAGAGACAGTCAGAGAGTGGAAACAAACGCTGTCTGACAGCTCAGGCTTCTGAGGAACCCATATTAGCTCATCTATAAATCAGACCTTTCTTTCCCAGGCAGGCCTTCCACTTAACGCCAAAACAGACCGTCTTATCAAAGACCATCTTAATGAAAGGCCTCCTCACTTCCTTCTCTATTTTTGTTTCTAACACGTGATGAAAATCTCTTCAGCGGAAAATGAGTAGACGATGATCGCACCTGATGGTGGGATGGTGTCTCGTGTGCGGGCCTGCATTTACTACAGTGTACAAAACAAAACAAAACATAACAAAAACCTGCGCTGCTGAAATTAATTCTATTATATTCATTTTTGTGAATACACTGACATTGATGTTATAAAAGTATGCATGTTCACATACCGCCATACCACTAGAGGCGCTGTGGAGCGCTGTGTAGAACAGCCCCACCAAAGAACCATTCTTTTACAGCTCGCTAACTAGCACTAACCAGGTAGCATAACAAGCTAACACACTGACGTGACGGTAGCTCAGCTTTGTGGAGACACGCTATGCCCTGCCTGGAGAAAAATCTGAACATCAGAACTTTATCTGAGGAGCTCCTGTTGCTGTTCCTTGCAATATGAGAGATTTTATCCGAGTAAAATAGAAAAACAACAGCAGACAGCAATTATTTACTCAGAAAGAGACAGATAGAAGTGTGCAATCGATCCACAGCTCAAAAAAAAAGTTCCTCGCGAGAAAATAGCTTTGATTTTCTTTAAATGCTGAAGCCTCTGCCATCTGTTGCATCATTTAATGTGGAACGGGAAAGTCAGCTAGCTAGCTAGTCGCTGTGGAGTGCTGTGTAGAACAGCATCGCCAAAGAAGAATGCTGGTACAGCTTGCTAACTAGCGCTAACCATGTAGCATAACAAGCTAACAGGCCGAAGTGACAGTAGCTCAGCTTTGTGAGGACACGCTATGCCCTGCCTGGAGAAATTTTAGAACATCAGAAATTTATCTAAGGAGCTCCTGTTGCTGTTTCTTGCAATATGAGATATTTTATCCGAGTAAAATAGAAAAACAACAGCAGACAGCAATTATTTACGAATTGAGAGACGAATAAAAGTGTGCAATCGATCCACAGCTCGGAAAAAAAGTTCCTCTCGAGAAAATAGCTTCGATTTTTTCGTTCCCCCTTAAATGCTAAAGCCTCTGCCATCTGTTGCACCATTTAAGGTGGAACGGGAAAGTCAGCTAGCTAGCTAGCTAGCTACTGAGACAAACTACTAGCGATCTGTTTTATGCATGTTATGAAGAATTTGGCCATA
Source organism: Astyanax mexicanus (assembly GCF_023375975.1). Lineage (NCBI taxonomy): Eukaryota > Metazoa > Chordata > Actinopteri > Characiformes > Acestrorhamphidae > Astyanax > Astyanax mexicanus. The sequence continues at coordinate 3,353,265 of NC_064420.1, read as the reverse complement.
AAATATTGAAACATTTTAATGTGCATATTTTCATTCTCATACCGAAAAAAGTTCCAGCACTGTTCCAGCACTTTCAACACAAACACCCTGCGAGATAAAGCATATATATTTATCTAGAAATAAATCCTACCTTTCTAAAAACTGCAGCGTCATCTTTCCTCATAAATAAATTCTCTCTTCTTCAAAGTTTCTTCATAAACCCACATTCTGAAGTATAATCTGTCAGGTTGTAAATATATATATATATATATATATATATATATATATATATATATATATATCTACAGTGAGTCCAAGAAGTATTTGATCCCTTGCTGATTTTCTTCGTTGGCCCACTAATAAAGACATGATCATTCTATACTTTTAATGGTAGATGTATTCTTACATGGAGAGACAGAATATTAAAAAGAAAATCCAGAAAATAAATCTAAGGAATATATATTAATTGATTTGTATTTCATGGAGTGAAATAAGTATTTGATCCCTTAGTATTCATTAGCAGTTCTGGCTTTTACAGACCAGTTAGACACTCCCAATCAACTTGTTACCTGACCTGAAGCCACCTGTTCTCACTAATCACTTGTGTGAAAAACACCTGTCCACAGAATCAGACAGATCACACAGATTTCAAGTCTCCAACATGGGTAAAACCAAAGAGCTGTCACAGGACCTCAGAGTCAGAATTGTTGACCTTCACAAAGCTGGAATGGGCTACAAAAAGATTAGTAAGGTGTTGGATGTGAAAGTAACAACTATTGGTGCAATTATCAGAAAGTTTAAAGAGTATAACATGACAATCAACAGACCTCGGCCCGGTGCTCCAAAGAAGATTTCGCCTCGTGGGGTGGCAATGATGCTGAGAACGGTCAGAAATCGTCCTGCAACCACTCGGCAGGAGTTAGCAAATGACCTGAAGGCAGCTGGGACCACAGTTTGCAAGGAAACAATTGGCAACACTTTGCGCAACAATGGATTCACATCCTGCAGTGCCCGAAAGGTACCCCTGCTGAAGAGAGCACATGTGGAGGCGCGCCTCAAGTATGCCAATGATCATTTGAAAGATGAACCAAGTTATTGGGAGAAGGTTTTGTGGTCAGACGAGACCAAAATTGAACTTTTTGGCCTCAACTCCACCCGCCATGTGTGGAGGAAGAAAAATGCTGCCTATGACCCCAAGAACACTGTGCCTACCGTCAAGCATGGAGGTGGAAGCATAATGTTTTGGGGGTGTTTCTCTGCCAAGGGTACAGGGCTACTTCACCGCATCACTGGGAAGATGGATGGAGCCATGTACCGCACAATCCTGAGGGACAACCTCCTCCCCTCTGCCAGGGATCTGAAAATGGGCCGTGGTTGGGTCTTCCAACATGATAAAGACCCTAAACATACAGCAAAGGCAACAAAGGATTGGCTCAAGAAAAATCACATTAAGGTCATGGAGTGGCCCAGCCAGTCGCCAGACCTCAATCCGATCGAAAATCTATGGAGGGAGCTGAAGGTCAGAGTTGCCAAGCGACAGCCCACCAACCTTCATGATTTAGAGAGGATCTGCAAAGAAGAGTGGGCCAAAATTCCCCCTGGTGTGTGTGCTAAACTTGTGGTTAACTACAACAAACGTCTCACCGCTGTGCTTGCAAACAAAGGCTTTGCCACTAAGTAATGAGTGTGTTTGGCAAGAGGGATCAAATACTTATTTTCCTCATTGAAATACAAATTAATTAAAATATATTCTTTAAAATTATATTCTGGATTTTTGTCTTGATATTCTGTCTCTCCATGTTAGAATATATCTACCATTAAAAGTGCAGAAGGATAGTGTCTTTATTAGTGGGCAAACAAAGAAAATCAGCAAGGGATCAAATACTTCTTGGACTCACTGTATATATATATTTGAACCATTTATTTGTCATCTGTAGTTTGATTTTTAGTAGAGGGAAAAAACGATTATAATCGAAAATGTTTTTTTTTTTTAAACTTCAGCAATTTTTATTCAAGCCACTTTCATCAATAAATAACATTTTACTGTTTCAAACAAACATTATTTAATACAAACAAACAAATATTTAATACATTAATCTTTACTCCTGCAGACCATCGCAGATCCCGTCCTCCATAAACACAGACAACTGTGTGCAAATCTCATTTTTTATAAACAGAATAAAAATAAATAAAAATAAAAACTGGAATACAACTGGTTTGTGTGGAAAGTGTTTTTTTTTTTTTCTCTCAAATCGAAGATTTTTTTTTTTTTACGTCATAATCGCCCAGCTCTACATGTAGGTTTGACAGAACAGTATATAAAATCTTATCGTACTTTCTTTAATCAGATTAAACAAAAAATACAAAGATACACACCACCACCAACGGACATATTTGAGCCTTCATTTTTTCACTAAACAGCCTTAAAAAGCCATTCACAAGCCAAACTCCAACTCCAGAGATTTTCCAGCAAATAAAGATCAGGCTAAAGTGAAAGCCGCCATCAGTGTCAGAGCCAGCTATGTGAAAATGATTGATTGCTCAACATTCCTTCAGGCCAAATGAAAGGCAACACACACTCCTCCTGGAAAACACTGGAAAAGCATTAGCCTCTTTCAGGCCGCACGCCGGATACCCAATACATCCTCTCAGCCAAAAATCCCCAGAACCGCAGTCCCTGTACCGGCAGCGGAGCCGGCCTTCTCCTCCATCTTTCCTCTCCAAGTGTCATTATGCAACTCTGCAGTCATCCTGACTTCACTCTCCTCACAAACCCAATCGTCTGGCCTCTCACTCCTCAAATATAACTCTGGAGCTATGGACTTGTCTACTTAAGCGGGATTTATGCTGCTGCTGGTTATATAATGGAACGGCAAGCTGTGGAGAATACGACCGTGACATCCAGCGGGGACCGGCACTCGCATTCTACTGTTAGCTGAAGACAAATGACGGAAAATGGCGAATCTGTGGAGCGCTAAAGTAGGCGGCTAGCCTAGTCCTAGACCTAGTCTAGAGAAAATGCAATGTACAGTAACACTGAGCCTTATTGTACACCCTGTGCAAGGAGCATTGTGATGCTCGTTGATATTGTATACCCTGTCAACAGTCCATTTTTTTACGCCATGCACCTGCGTTATTAAAATAGCGTCGGAAGTTTAGGAATATATATCTAAGCCGATGAACATAGTGGTCTGGAAGTGAGGTGTGTTCAGGTAAAATTCTGGTGTGTTTCTGTCTTGGCGGTGCGCCACTGACTGATTAAAACCCTGACAACAGTTAACAGTCAACAGTCAGCCGGCCAATCTAGCTATAACATTGCTGTTCCCTTAAATGAGCTGCTGGCGTAGCTTCACAGCATGAACGAACACATCAGCATCCTCTGCTAAGACACGCAAAAGCGCCACACTGTTAAGATACAAACATGCCAAAGTCAGAGCTCATCTGGCTCTTAGAAGGAATGACAACTGACCCACAAAATTAGTGCATGCCTTTTGCACGTTTCGAGGCACACAAGGCATACTGAAGACACACCATCACGCCATAAATCCATCAATCTGTGATGCGCAATTGATGCAATTGATCGCTAAAATAGGGCCCACTGTTGTGCAACCCTTTAGCAAATGTGAAATACAACAAATTAAGCTACTAATCTAGTTAAAGTTGCTAGCTTAAGGATTCTCAGCACTTGGGAGCTTGGCTGCACTTATTTTTCTCAGGCTAAGAAGTAGTTTGGTGTTTGTGTGTGTTCACTGTGGACCTCTACCTCACTCTACTTTACTCTACCCTGCCTTAATCACTTTGCCTCACTCTGTCTCGTCCTACTTCCTCTGAGTTTTGCTTCAAAATCTAGTATCTAAAATCTAGTAAAAACACTGAAAAGTAGAGACAGTTACTACAACAAAAGAAGGATCCATAATTTTTAATACTTTTGATTTCAGAAGAAACAATAAATGAGGAAGTGTCCCAATACTTTTGTTTATATAGTGTAGGAAAGAGTTGGATACGGATGACATCAGTTTTATACAACCGTGTTCCTCAGGAACTTCTAGGTGGTCCACATTATTGCTCAACACCTATGTGTTCAGAGTTCAGTTGGAGCACAAACAGAGATATCTGGGGTTCCTGCAACTCACTGCGAATTAGTTTTTTTTTTTTTAATATAATGTCAACTTTAATTCTGTTTTGTTTAATTCAAGTCCAAAACATTATTTTTACAATTTCTCAATTTCTGCAAATAAATGCTCTAAATGACTATATTTTCATTTAGAATTTGGGAGAAATGTTGTCTGCAGATTATAGAATGAAACAATGTTAATTTTACACAAACATTTAATTTTACACATACATTAAAACTATTAAAAATATACAACTTTCCTTTAGATAAATTATTAATAAAGCCAGAGAGCTGTAGGTCTGGCTGACCCAAGTGGAAATGTCCCTAGCTAAGCTTAACACTCGTATATACTGTATACTTCAGTATATTCACAATCAGAGAAGCACTGCTGAGGTAAATTCATGTTTAGAGAAGCACTGCTGAAGTAAATTGAAGTTTAGGGAAGAACTGCTGAGGTAAATTCATGGTTAGAGAAGCACTGCTGAAGTAAATTGAAGTTTAGAGAAGCACTGCTGCAGTAAATTCATGTTTAAAGAAGAACTGCTCAAGTAAATGGTATTGTGCTTTTTTTTTATTGTGGGTTTGTCTGCTGGGATATTGCAAATGTTAAGTGATCAATAAATAATACATTACATTTTAAATGGTGCAAAAGTACAACCCACACAGCAGCTCATCTTTGGCCCAGTATTCTGTTTAATCCAGTTAATTAATCCATTCTTCACTCGACCTGTAAGACGGGCGCACCCACGCTCTCACTTTCTTTGCATTGCATTGCATTGCTGAGGTGTAAACTGTGCCAAGTACCTGGCAACCCACCGGTTCCTCGGCCGCCACTTCTATCAGGAATTTGCGCTAATTACAGTAACTCAAAAAACCTGCAGAGACACAATTAACAGAGCTGTTTCCACCTGTAACTCAAATAACACCAGCCTCCATCTGCGTCTCCAGGAGATTCACTGCCAAAAGCCGTGACGCTTTTTTTTTTTTTTGACGGAACTGCGAGGGCTGGTCATGTTCAGAAAGTGTATACAGGTTTTAAGATCTGCAGTCTTGCATTCTCTGATGCATCAGTGAGTATCTATAACATGTTTTGAGTGCGTAACCAAGAAATTGTTGGAAAGGGCATTTGGAGAAACCTTATCCCTCTAAACAAGATTGTTATCAACTTAGAATCATAATTTTTACAGGAAGTAGTGAAAGCTGTGCAATTTATAGCATATAACATTGCCGAAAATGAGATTTTTTTTGGCTGAAATACCCAAAGGATGCAGAGCTTTTAGACCTTAAATAACGCAGTTTCATGCATCTTGGCATCATGTTCTCCTCCACCAGTCTTACACACTGCTTTTGGATAGTTTTATGCCTTTACTCCTGGTGTAAAAATTCAAGCAGTTCAGTTTGGTGGTTTGATGGCTTGTGATCATCCATCTTCCTCTTGATTATATTCCAAAGGTTTTCATTTTAGTAAAATCAAAGCAACAAAAAAGAGGGTCTCTTATTTTTTCAGAACTGTATATATGTATGTATATTTTTTTTATTATTCTTTCTGCTTTCGCCGACTGTTGTCATTGAGTCATTGTCTTTCTATAGAAGTTGACTTTCTCTTTTATTAGAGAATGCCTTTAATCATTTCCAAGCAGGTACATTTACTTAGACTGTCTATTACTGCTGAGCAACAGAACACCTGAGGCCTCGCAAGATAAAGATCAGAAACGTATCAGTTTCTTATAATGTATGAAACTCAAACACTTCATTGCCCACACACTGGCTTATGCTGTTGGCCAATACAGCATAGCATGACTTATCTGGTCTGAACTTCCTTCACACCTGAGTCTGGTCTCTTGAATCATTTTTTTCTGCAAATAAAAGCTCTAAACATTATTTTTATTTGGAATTTCGTAGAAATGTTGATCGTATTTTATAGAATAAAACAACAATGTTAATTTTACTCAAACATATACCTATAAATAGCAAAATCAGTTTACGCACAAATCACACACACAAATCACAGTATAGATGACAAAGAAATGGTTCAAAACTACCTTATGATTAGCCAGCAGACTTCGTCTGAGGGAGGAATCTGTTCCTTCTGTCCATGGAAGTGAGTATTTTCAAATAATGAGTTTTTGTGCTTCCATCATGGCTGAGCATAAGCTAGTCTGTTAGTGTTTTGCCATTTAGCACAAGCTAACAGTAACACGGTAAATGCTTGAAGGTTTATTTGCATAAAAGTGACAGAGCCCTTAAACTGATTCTCATTCTGAAAGGGATTCAAACTCTAATGCTGCACAGAACAATTAGAAAACTGCAAATGTGAAAGATATTTACATGATATCAAATGATGTCACTCTTTGTCTTTTTATGTCTCTCTCTGTCTCTGTCTCTCTCTCTCTCTGTCTCTCTCTCCCGCACCAGTTTGTGTTGGACAGAGCAGGATGCCATGGTGACCCACACCCTCTCCTCCCAGCGCTGTCTGGTCTTGTTGGGCAGCTGTGAAGGAGACGATTGCCTCTGGTACAATAAGCATGCTCAGACTGGCCCTCACTGGCACACGCACTCAATGCACGAACACGCACACATCACACGCTCACAACACACACACAAATCACACTATAGATGACAAAGAAATTGTTCAAAACTACCTAATGATTAGCCAGCAGACTTCGTCTGAGGGAGGAATCTATCCCATCTGTCTATAGAAGTCAGCAGATGAGGGAGATATAGTAAATATTTTCAAATAATGAGCTTTGTGCTTCCGTCACGGCTTAGCATGAACTACTTTGTTCGTGTTTCTTTTTTTTGTGTGCCATTTAGCACAAGCTAACACTAACATGTGGTTAACGCTCAAGGGTTTATTTGCATGAAAGTGACAGAGCCCTTAAACGGCTCATTCTGAAAGAGACTGAAACTGGCAAGAATAGAGAAACTAGTGAGATCTCTTTAGATCTCGATGTGAGAAAGATTTTGTGCAAAGAATTTTTATATACTATTCTAAGCTGGGTTTATAAGAGATATAATAATCAATACTAACAATTAGTATTAATAACCTTTAATTATTCTATAATATTCATTTTTAAACCCAAACTGTTCCAGAAACAGGCATAAACTTCACATTAAACATTTTGTTATTCAGCACTGAATGAAAGAAGTGTCTGCGGCTTTGTGAACGCATCAGCAAGGATGTCAGCAGTGTTTTTTCCAGCTAAATTTAACGTAGCCTTTTCTGACCAGGGATTGTGAAATAACAGCGGCTGTTTCCTGCCTGTAGCCATGACTGAGACACAGGCAATGATTCAGTGGGGTGTGTAAGTGTGTGTGTGCGTGTCTGTGTGTTTAACAGTGTGTGTGTGTGTGTGTTTTTAAGTGTCTGTTTTTTTATTGTGCGTTATTTGGTTTAAACTGGGAAACCAGCACAGCACATGTTCTGCAGAGGACACAAACATCTTCAGAGTTTCTGTTTATTTAAATCCAGTTAATAGTTTGATTAAGTTTGATTAATACGACTAATTGATTATTTGACTATTAAGTAGTAAATAAATAGGCAATTCCACAATTAGCGCAGATTCATGCAGGGGTGTTTTTTATATATGTTTTTATTTACATATTTTTTTTTATTTATTTATTTTTGCTTGTTTGTTTAACAGAGAAGAGTACAGTACATTCACACCTTCCAGGCAAATGAAGTAACCAGCAGCATGTACACACACACACACACACACACACACACACACCTGATTAACTGTCTCCTCCTAGTGGCCGAGTTATGTAACAGCAGGAGGATGCTCAAGAATTATTATCAAAGTGAAGGACCAAACTTGTTTAGTTCCTCTGATTTTTAAAGATTAAATATATTATAATGATTATATTTATTATGATTATATTACTAATTATCTTAATACATTTCCTAATACTCAGAAAGCAGCAGAAAAACTGATGATTAATAGAAACTCATACAGTAATAAAAGTCAAAAGGCTTTTGCAAACGTTTATTTTTTTCATAATTAGAGTTTTATAACATAAGGTGGCAGTCTTAAAGAAACTTAAAATATAAGACATAGTTTTATTTTTTTTTTTATTTAGAAAAATAAATGAATAAATAAATAAACATACTTTAAAGGGCCATAAAAATGCCCACAACCCTATTTACACATGGTCATTTAAGTAGGAGTGGGCGATATGGCATTAAATTATCATTACAAATATTTCAGGATATTTTTGCGATAATTAAATACTTTGCATAAAGAAAAACTGAAAACACTTTGTTCTTCAGTTCGGCTCACAGGATATAACATAGTTATAGTTAAAAATGAGAATTCCTTGTTATGTTTTAATGTATTAATATTTATTTGCATCTGTTTAAATCACATGTGGTGCTTTTTTTAGGTAAAAACACTCATATTGCTGAGATAAATGGATTAGAGTAATTTGCTTTGGTGCCTAAACCTTTTGCACAGTACTTTGATATACATATATATAAATTTGTGTGTATATAATCAATAAACCTTTATTTTCACTCGGGGGAAAAAACATTGAGGGTGACCCTCATTTACAATGTTGCCGAGCATTTATAACAGCAAAGGGATTGAACACAATAATAATAATTAAGAAATAATAAGAAATAAAATAGTAAAAATTAATAAAAAAAAATAAAAGTACTCATTTTAAATCAACATTTAATAAAAAATATATACGTAAAACAGAAAATTCTAAAATACCATAAAAAAATAAACAAATTTAACACATAAAAAGTAAAAAATGAATAAAATATAAAATAAGTAAATAGATAATAGTAAAAGTAAAGTAAAATGTTAAAAATGATAAGTGATTAAACTTATAATAGAACTAAGAACAAGAATGAAAAATGAACATTAAAATTAAATAAAAATAAAAGTAATATTAAATAAACAAAAAATAAATAAAAAAATAAAATAATAAAAATATATATATAAAAATAAGAGAAAAAGATAAACTAATAATATATATATATATATATTGTAGTCTTGGTTCATCAGTAGAGAGAAGCTTCAGTAAGTAAGTCTCCTGTACCCTGCACTGTGTCCACAGTCAGCTCTCACATTAAGACCCTGCTCGACTTGCTAAGAAGAATAAATGCCTGCAGACAGAAGAGAGACACCAGGCCAGCAGTGAGGAGTGACCCAGCACGTCCAAAACCACTGCAGCCCCCTCGCCCTGCCTGCTCCTTACAGAGACCCTCCATAATCTCCTTATGTAATCTCTGAACACGGAGCCCGGGGCCACATCCCCCCAGCGCTCCAATCACTGAGTACTCATAAGCTTTAAATCAGCGGCCTTAACCCTCACAACTCAGCCTCATTACTATATTATTCACTCTGATTAGAGCTGGGCAATATGACGATATTTTATCATATCGTGATCAATTTTCTTATCGCATCGACAATACGTTTTAACAAGGATACTGAGAATATAAAGTTATTTGCACAAAATCACTCACAGTTTCAGTCCCTTTCAGAATGAGCCGTTTAAGGGCTCTGTCACTTTTATGCAAATTTGTTGCTGGCCACGCCCCATGTTTACACTGAGCGTTTACCACACCTGACTTGCTTAACTGTGATAGAAGCACAAAACTCATTATTTGAAAGTACTTCAAGTACAAAGTATCTCCCTTATCTGCTGACTTGCCACCGACAGTAGGTACAGATTCCTCCCTCAGACAAAGTCTTCTGACTATTCCTCCTATTTACAGTCTGAGGTTTTCTACCAAAAATCTGAAATGTAATCAATGTTCTTATTGCATCAACAATATATCTAAACAAGAATACTGAGGATATCACCATCCCTCAAAATACACTGACCCCAGGCTCAGAGTGGTCAAGCACTGCCAGTATGATCAGAAGACCGCTGGTTCGAATCCCACTCATGCAGATTGCTATCAGCTGCCAAACCTCAAAAAATTTACAGTTGGCCTTGCTCTCTCTTTTTGGGTGGGTAGATGGTGCTCCGTCTCCTCATCACTCCTAGGGTGATCTCGATCAGCACAAGGCTGCATCTGTGAGCCGATGTATCAGAATGTATCAGAGTCACTTGGCAATGCTGCATCAGCAGCAGTTCAAAAAGAGGCAGAGTCTACCTGAATTCATAGTGATGGGGATATACAGCTAGATTGCAGATGAATGGGTGGGACAACTGGCCTAGATAAATTGGAAAAAAAATGGAAATATATATTTTTTTCAGCCTGCGTCGTTTAAATAGCAAAGGTGTTTGTGAATACATGGGCGTGGTGTTCTAGAAATGAGATGCGTTCAGGTAAATTTCTGCCGTATATCTTGGCAAGAGAAAACATAGGTGCGTCAGTGACTGACTATAACCTAGACAACAGTCAACAGTCAGATATTCATTGCTATCTTCACTCTCCTTGAAAAGCAGCAGAATGGGTGGGACAATTGAGAGAAAATGGGGAAAAAATGAATCTGTTATGCCTCTATTAATGTGTGTCTCTATGCACCAGGTTTTTGTCTTCTAGTCAACTGCCGCTATGATTTATCTACTGTTGCCCCTTTTGAGTACTGAGTGTTTAAACCACCACAGTAAGGTAAGAATGATATGTGCCATATGGTGCAGGACTCTGAGGGGTTCTTGCTCACTATGCATGTGTGCATATGTATTTACAGTGGAAGCTTATAAAGCTTTATTAGCTGCTGAAAGAGCAGTTTTGTCAGCTCTGTGTAAACTGTATGTGATCAAAGTTTAAAGAAGCTGGGTGGAGCTGATGGTGGTCTATTGGGTGTGGGCTGAGGTTGATGGCCAATCATCTCCCACCTAACTTCTGCACAGCACCAAAAAGTAGTAGGAGTGAAGAACACGTCGCACACTTATGTTAACAATGCATTGGCTTGCAAAAGTATTCATACCCCTTGAACTGTTCCACACTTTGTCAGCTTACGACCACAAACTTGTATTTTATTAAAATGTAAAAATGTATTATTAAAGTGTTGCACATCACCCTGAACACACTATCCCCACTGTGAAACATGGTGGTGGCAGCATCATGCTGTAGGGCTTTTTCTCTTCATCAGGGACAGAGTTAGGAAGCTGCTCAGAGTGAAAACATGAATGGAGCCAAATACATGGCAAACCTTCCGACAAGACGATGACCCTAAACATACAGCCAGAGCTAAAGTGGAATGGTTTAGTTTAAAGAATATTCATGTATAAGAATGACCCAGTGTTAAATCGCATTGAGCTTAAAATCTTAATAAAATATATATTTTTTACAAGTATACAAGTTTGTGGTTGTAAGGTGACAAAATATGGAAAAGTTCAAGGAGTATAAATACTTTATAGACTTTTTCTTTCATCCATTTTTAAAAAAATGCATATATTAAAAAATTGTAAAACCCTCATATGACAGATAGAACATGACAGAGCTGTGCTTTTATGATAATCCATTCACCTAAACATTCCTGGGTCATTAAGGCCGACATGTTTATATGTTTCCCGGCCTCATTTATATAAGAAGTCCCACAGTCATACAGTCTTACTCGTATATTTAAGAAAATCCCCCCCAGCACTCGGAGATTATACAGTTGGCCGGCCCTTATTAGAGCTTCCCAACATTACTCACATGCAGAGGCTTTGCAAGTGCTCACAGCTTATATACTGTCAGCTGCTGAGTCCCAAGTGGTGCCTAGAGGTCTCGCTCTCACACAGTGTGTGTGTGTGTGTGTGTGTGTGTGTGTCTCTCGTTTTGTCTATGTATGGGTTTAAATCCTCAAACCAGTATTTCTCATTCATACTCCTGTGGTATTTCTTAACACCAAAAACTAGAAAATCTATTAAAATTACACAATTTAAAATAGGTCTATAATCTATACAAAACATGTTCATGAACGTATTTGCACAAAATCACTCATCAGAATGAGCCATTTAAGGGCTCTGTCACTTTAATGCAAATAAGACATTGCTTGCCACGCCCCATGTTTACACTGAGCGTTGTGCTAAATGGCAAAACACAAACAATCTAGTTTATCCTTAACTGTGATAGATACACAAAACATTATTTGAAAGTACTTACATCTCCATTATCAACGGACTTGCCACAAAGAGTAGGTAGGTACAGATCCCTCCCTCAGACAAAGTCTGCTGGCTAATCCGGTTCTCTACCAAAAAATCCATGGAGGTCTCGCTCTCACACAGTGTGTGTGTGTGTGTGTGTGTGTGTCTCGTTTTGTCTATGTATAGGTTTAAATCCTCAAACCAGTATTTCTCATTCATACTCCTGGGGTATTTCTTAACACCAAAATCTAGAAAACCTATTTTATTATATTAAAGGGGACATATTATACCTCTTTTTATTTTTTTCTTACTTTTTACACAAGTTAAAATAGGTCTATGATCTATACAAAACATATTCATGAATCTATTTGCACAAAATCACTCTCACCAGCTGTGTTTTGGCCAGTTTCATTCCCTTTCAGAATGAGCCGTTTAAGAGCTCTGTCACTTTTATGCAAATAAGATGTTGCGGTCATGCCCCATGTTTACACTTAGCATTTACCGCACATTACAGTTAACTTGTGCTTAATGGCAAAACACAAACAATATAGTTCATGCTTAACTGTGATAGAAGCACAAAACTCACTATTTGAAAGTATCTACATGTCCCTTATCGACTGACTTGCCACTAAGAGTAGGTAGGTACAGATCCCTCCCTCAGACGAAGTCTGCTGGCTAATCTTGCTGTGTACTTTCTGAGGTTCTCTATATCTGATATGGCATTTTCTTTAACTAGTCTTGTGGGTTTTTTTATGTATGCTTGGAGTTCGAGTTTTTAGGGGCACACAAAGCTGCAATAAGATTTTTAATCATATGGCATATCTCTTTTATTTTACCGACTTTTTTAATGAGCTGTAAAACATAACCTGGAACTCAACCACATAGATTTTCTGACTGCTAGATAATTATATGAAGGGAAAAAAACATGAACACAGTTAAAAAATCATATTACATGGGCGAATCTGATTTTATTGACAAATCAAGTACAGCCAAATTAATAGAAAGCATTAATAGAAAGTTAATACCATTTTTAATACAGTTTTTAGCTGTGCTACACACGCTTGCTGCCCATTTTTAGTCTGAAATCATGAAGACAACTCAACTTTGACACAAGTATAGGACAAATCAGGCTCGCCAGTTTGACCAATGGCACCAAAAACTGCGTATATTTCCCTTCCAGACAGATCATTCCAGTGTTTACAGTGAGTGAGCATGGTATTACTGAAGAGGTGTGTGAGAGAGTGAGCGAGAGCTGTTGTTGAAAATGAGAAAGTGACTGTAGTGTTTCTGAGTTCTCCTCACGCTGGGTGGCTGAAGGTTAGAGACAGTTAAAGGCACTCAGGCACAGCGCTGAAGCGGCTCAGACATATTATATTACATTTCTCAAAAAGACAGCAGACTAACGGCCCCTGATTAAGAGCTTTTGAGTTACAGCTTTCTTTCCTTCAGCTCTGCTCTGCCAGCTCTCTGTAAAGCCTGGCTCATAAACACACCACACTGATACTGAGGCGGATTCGCTTTTCCTGTCCTGAAAAAAAAAAGTCCCAATATCAAAGAGATATGGATGTGATCAATCATTTTCTCAGGTTAAGAAGTAGTTTAGTGTGTATATTCACTGTGGATCTCATTCTACCTTCACCTACCTCACTTTTTACATCTTTACTTCACTCTACCTCACTCTACAATGCTCTACATCACTCCACCTCAACTCTACAATGCTCTACCTCAACTCTAAAATGCTCTACCTCAACTCTAAAATGCTCTACCTCGGTCTACAATGCTTTACCTCGCTCTACCTCACCCTACAATGCTCTACGTCAACTCTAAAATGCTCTACCTCAACTTTAAAATGCTCTACCTCGCTCTACAATGTTCTACGTCAACTCTAAAATGCTCTGCCTTAACTTTAAAATGCTCTACCTCAACTCTAAAATGCTCTACCTCTCTCTACCTCACTCTAAAATGCTCTACCTCACTCTAAAATGCTCTACCTCTCTCTACCTCACTCTAAAATGCTCTACCTCTCTCTACAATGCTCTACCTCAACTCTAAAATGCTCTACCTCAACTCTAAAATGCTCTACCTCAACTCTAAAATGCTCTACCTCTCTCTACCTCACTCTAAAATGCTCTACCTCTCTCTACCTCACTCTAAAATGCTCTACCTCGCTCTACAATGCTCTACCTTGCTCTACCTCAACTCTACAATGCTCTACCTCAACTCTACAATGCTCTACCTCACTTTACCTTAACTCTACAATGTTCTATCACACTCTATTACACTCTATAATGCTCTACCTCATTCTCCCACACTCTACCTAAACTCTACCTCAACTCTACAATCGTCTACCTCGCTCTACCTCAACTCTACAATGCTCTACCTCGCTCTACTTCAACTCTACAATGCTCTACCTTACCCCACCTCACCCTGCCTTGCTCTGCTTTGTTGTTTCACTCTACCTCAATCTAACTATCTCTAATCTAACTCCACAACATTCTACCTCACCCTCTCACTCTACCCCTCTATCTTGCCCTACCTTCCTCTGCCTCACTCTTAACTTGCTAACTTTGCTTAACACCCCTCTGCCTCCCTTTACCTCGCTACACCACACTATACTTCACCCTGCTTCACCCTATCTCACTCTACCTTGTTTTTCCTTACCCTGCCTTGCTCTACCTCACCCTCACCCTTCACCTCTCTCTATCGTGCCCTTTCTTCCTCTACGTTACTCTACTTTGCTCTGTTTCATTCTGCCTCACTCTAACTCACTCACCTTGCTCAACACCTGTCTGCCTCCCTCTACCACACCTATACTTAGATTCCCTTTGGGAGGTTCTATATGTAAAGATGTACGATCTCCAATACTCAATTTCGAAAATCACATTAAAACAATAATTCAATTAATCTAATCAAATCAATCACTACCCGTTGCTCTCCTCATTCTGCACAGGCTTGTCTTTATGTGGCTAAATGAACAGTTCTGCACTGAGACACAACTGGAAACAGCTGGATTTGGAAGAGAAGAGGGAGGGAAAGCACTTTTCCTTTTCTTTCCTTCCCAGCGAGATTCCCACAGCTTCCCAGAGAACACACAGCTTATGACGACTCATTCATTTCACACCCCACTGACCAGACTGAACCACGTCACACACACACACACACACACACTCCACAGCGGATACACACACACACAGCCCTGCTGTACAAAGACTCTATAACAACACATACACACTGCAAATACACACAGCCCTGCTCTCTTTATATAAACAACACACACACACACACACACCACACGTGCAAACAGAGAAAGAGAGAGGGAGAGACCGTGTGTGTGTGTGTGTGTGTGTGTGTTTTAATAAAGCAGACCCCACCAGACAGACAGAGAGAGAGAGACTGAGGTTTTATATATATATGTGTGTGTGTGTGTGTGTTTCAGTAAATCAGGCAGGACAGCCTCCCCGGCTCTGTGTGAAGCGTGTGTGTGTGTGTGTGTGTGTGTGTGTGTGTGTGTGTGTGTAATGTCCAGCTCTTACCTTTGAGGCGCGGCGGCGCTCAGTGCAGTCTGGATGCTGACACACACACTCCTCCTCCTGCGTCGGCTTCTCATCTGGAACAGTACAGCAAGTGCCAGCATTAGACACACACACACACACACACATACATACATAGAGACCCCCACACACACAAACACAGTAAGGCATGCACACACAGTGCTTTAGCATTTAAATATATGTAACTACCATTTTTTAATAATGCACAATCTGTACAGTAAACAAGTCAATTGGTTACGATTCAATTTATTATATATTTTTTCAATTTATGTATTTTTTTGTTTTAAAGGAGTGGATTTTTACTTGTAGGACCTGGACTAACCACCTCTCTGTGTGTAAATAGCTAAGTTTGAATCGGATCTCCGGTGGATTTCGCGTTTTACAGAGAGTGAGTGCACTTAGCAGGGCATTATTACACATGTTGTAAAGTAGCATATGACGTTGAAAAGACCGTAATTAGAGTAAATATGTCTATATTTTAAAACGTTTCTAACTGTTGTTCAACTCGCTGCCTCCTGGTGTCGCAGGGCTGTTAGCCAATCAGAGGCGATATGTTTGCATGTATGAATATTTATTTATTCATTCATGCAAATATAACTAAATCAGCATTATTCCGGATCACCAGAATACTTTTTGTTTCACAAAAAAAGAAAAAGAAACGTTCACATAGCATTTATTTACACTACAGTCCATAGCTAGACATTTTACAATGAATGAAAAAACAATTAAATGAGACCTTTAGAGCAATAATAATAGTGGAATATATCAACAAAGTAAATTAAACATAAAAAATGTTTTTGAGAATTGATATAATATTGCAGAAATAATATTAAAATACTTTGATATATGTTTTTTTTTCTCACACCCCTAATAAATGTTTGACGATCATAACTGACTAAACTCAAAATACCCAAAATAAAGATGTACCAAAAAAGCCTCAGACTAAACGAGGAAAGCAACTAGCAGAGGTCAATGACATTGCATTAGCCAACAGTTCATTACAACAGTACAGACTAAATGAAGGCTCTGTGCTCAGAAGACAATGACTGAAGGAGGGAAGAGAGAGGTCTAATAATGGAGCAGACAGAGGAAGACTATAGAGGGAGAGGAAGAGAGGAAGGGTAAAAGGGAAGCAAAGTCTAGAACTATAAGAAGTAAGAGTTTAATTTAACTTCTATCAAAACACAGTTCTGAATAACAGAAGTCTGAAAAGAGTGTTTAGTAAAGAGTAGGGTTTACTGTGCCAGACATGGCTGTGTCTTTTTGTAATAGTCTAGTTATACAAAACAATAATTTAAGTAGGGCTGTCAGAGGTAAAGCGTTAACGCACTTGAAATTCATTCGCAATCAGGTACTCTCTGCCGTTCACTCCCTGCTTCAGCCCAGAAAGCTCAAAGGAAAATACCAGAGCTCTTTTCCATCTGCACTGCTGAGGCTTTATTAGCCTCCATCGAGTAGAAATGTGGTTTGGAAAGACGTGGGGTGGCGGGTGTGGTCAGATTTTCCCTGGCAGCTCCTGCAAATCCATTTTCCCCACTTGCCTATGAAATCTGTAGGGATGCCCAGTGAACCGGCAGAGGGAGGGGGGGGCTCTATGACACGAGGAAAACACAAATGAGGGGTTTAATATGACAGTTTATTGAAAAAAAATCATATTTACACCCCACGTGTAGCCAATCAGGCAGGTTCAGGCTGGAACTGGAGCTCCATAGCTAATGTAGCCAGTAAGTAATGCAGGCTTATAACCCTCTAACTATTACAGCTTCTTTGCATCTCAACTAAGGGTGTACTCACACTAGGCACAGTTTCTAGTTTTTTTTTTTAATTTATGGCTGTATTATTGCTATAGCTTTATATATACAGCTCTGGAAAAAATAAAAGACCACCTAAAAATTATGAGTTTCCATCAAATCACCAAGCTGAACTGCTTGAATTTTTTCACCAGGAGTAAAGCAGCATAAAATTATCCAAAAGCAGTGTGTAAGACTGGTGGAGGAGAACATGATGCCAAGATGCATAAAAAAAACTGTGATTAAAAACCAGGGTTATTCCACCAAATATTGATTTCTGAACTCTTAAAACTTTATTAATATAAACTTTGTACATTTTCTTTGCATTATTTGAGGTCTGAAAGCTCTGCATCTTTTTTGTTATTTCAGCCGTTTTTTTAATTATTTTCTGCAAATAAATGCTCTAAATGAGAATATTTTTATTTGGAATTTGGGAGAAAGGTTGTCTGTAGTTTATAGAATAAAACAACAATGTTCATTTTACTCAAACATAAACCTATAAATAGCAAAATCAGAGAAACTGATTCAGAAACTGAAGCATTTAAGCTGATGTGTTAAGGCATTCTTGAGTTATTTAGCTGAGAAGACGACAAGGAGTGATTTATGTTTAGCTAATAAATAAATGGTTTCTTGTATATTGTTTTTAATGAAGTATTGAGATACTTTTCTACTATCTGTATACTGTGCAATAAAGCTGTGCCATATTGTTTCGTACACCATAATATTGACAACATTTTTGAATATACTACTATAGTAATATAATATACTAAAGTACTATTTTTGTTTTACTGTTTTAAGCCAAAAAAAAAAAAAAATCACACTGTTCACATTTCCCATTATATATCTATTATATCTGTATCAGTGTACCAGTATCAGTTTCATTTTTTTTACTTTAATCCTGGATATATGGAGATATTTGGAGTGCATTATTATTATCATGACATTCTGGATCATTGACTTCTGTCACAAATCTGATATTCTTGTTTTTTTTTATCTCCGTAAAAAAGGGTGCCATATCATATCGTGTGCAATAATAAAATTGTTATTGTTAATTCTTGCAGTAGTGCATTCTTAAAATATGTTTTTGTTTTTTTTTATTCAGTGTTTTGTAATATCGCCAAGAGTATCGTTATCGTGAAAATACTCTGAAATATTGTGATATTATTTTAGGGCCATATCGTAGTTCTAGCACACAGTAGTTGTGCTAGAAGTCTCACAGCACCAGGGCAAAATGCAATACAGCACACATGCTGAAATATTCCACACATTTGATTTTTTGGCCAAATCATTGCTTTAAACATATAACACAATATGCAAATAGTAGCTGTAGGGTCAGTGTACGTCTCTCCAGTGTGCCAGGAAGCAGGTCTGAGCACGAGGGCCCGGAGGTAATTTCAGCTTTAGCACAGGACAGTGGACGGTAATGACAAGGTGTGAAGAGCTGTGGAGCCTGACTCAGCGATTTCCATCCCATCTGTTTTCTGCCATCTCCACTGCTCACTCTCCCTTTCTCGCTCTTTCTCTCCCTCGGACAGGAATTCCTGACCTCAGCACTGCTGATTGAGCCCAAAACAAACAAATAAAAGCATGCTACCAGCACACGTACAGCTGCACTGCCACACGTGATGGCAGAAAGTTGGCACGGCGAGGAGCCAAAGCAGAGGCCAGAGCTCAGAGCTCAGAGCTGACTAAAAAAGACACGGTCGAAAACAACCAACGCCCTGAAAACGGCCAGAAGTTCAGCACAGCAGGTCACTGGTGTGGGTCATTTCAAATAAACTCTACTTAAAACCCCTAAGAAACCTAAATCTGAGGTTTTTTAAGTAAACAGTACCAGTCAAAAGATTGGACACACCTTCTAAATTTTTCTTATTTGATTTTCCTACATTGTAAATTAATTCTGAAGTCATCCAGACTATAAAGAAACACATAAGGAATCATGTAGTAACTCTTCCCTTATTGGAGAGGTCCTGATGAGTGCCAGTTTCATCAAAATGTCTTTCAAAGCTCTTAAAAAGTTTAGGATTGACTGACCTTCATTTTTTCTTAAAGTAATTTTTTCTTTACTTTTTACTATTTGAGTAGTTCTTGCTTCCCATAATCTGGATTAGAACATTACTTAAATATTCACTATTCACTGTATACCTGTAACTCTACCTCTTCACTACTTTACTTAAACTGATGTTCTGCACAGCTGTTAACTGACTGAAAGCCTGAATTCTAGGTGACTCTACCTAATATAGCTCTAGAGTCCATCACCTGCCTGGAGCACTAGTTTAGAACACTAACTGGTTACCCCTCTTGAGAGTTTATCACACACCCCAGTACCTTGAGTATAAGAACACTAACTTGATACTTCTTTTGTCCACCCATCTGTATTGGCAATTGACCAATCGAAATTAAAGATGAACAGTGCATCTTGGTACATCTGTCACTCATCTGAAAGTGAAGATACTTTCTCGTGACCATGCAAAAACGTATCGTACTGCTAACATGAACACGCTACAAAGGGTTTAGTGGGTTAACTAGCCACAGATCGCTCACTCTCTTGTCTTGTCACACTTTAGGGATCAATTAATATTGTCATTATTTAACATTCTCTAATATTTTCTGACCAAAATGTAGAAACCTTGCATCAAAAAGAGTCAGTCTGACCTTTAAACAATTGATCAATAAATGACAACTCCTCAAGAAATCAATATGGTCCAACGACTAACAAGCACAAGAACATATCTGCAACCATGAAACAGAAAATCATTATTTTTAAAAGGGGGATGATGCCATGTTCTTTCTGTCTAAACAGTCAAAAAACCAACACCTCACACTCTGAAAGCTGATTAAGCTCAGAAACAGATGGAGGGTGGTGCAAAAAAAAATCATCAGAGCGAAAGAATAGACACCCCAGGCAAATAAAGGAAAGAGAGAATGAAAAACTGCTCTTGCTCTCTCAGCTAAAAAGGCGGGCGGACAGAGTGTCTCTCTTTATTCCTTTTAAACACATCCCAGCTGCTGCCGCCTGCAGTGGTCGTGAGGTTTGAGCAAAGCTAGTGTATTGTTAGTTCTACCGGAAGAAGTGTTCTTGTATTAAGGCCCATAACAGAAACAGTCCCATTACCCAAACCTTGATAGAACACAGTGGATCAACACCAGCAGATGATGGGCATGTCTCTCCAAACCATCACTGATTGGTGGAAACTTCACACTAGACCTCGAGCAGTTTGGACTGTGTGTCTCTCCACTCTTCCTCCAGACTCTCCTCCCTTTATTTCCCAATAAAATATAAAATTTACTGATGATCAGTGATGGTTTGGAGAGACATGTGCATCATCTGCTGGTGTTGATCCACTGTGTTTTATTATCAAGTCTAAAGTCAGTGCAGTGTTTTTTTTTTTTTTGCTGACGACTTTTATGGAGATGTGGATTTCATTTTCCAGCAGGACTTGGCACACTGCCCAAAGTACCAATTGGTCTTCTTATATTCTAATTTTGTGAGACACTGATTTTTTGGATTTTTATTTCAGTAATCATCAACAAGAAAATAAATAAACGCTTAAAAAAGATCACTCTGTGTAAAACATTAATACATTTTGAACTTAATTAATGAAATAAAATATTTTTTCAATAATTTGAGATGCACTAGCTCTGGAAAAATAAGAGACCACTTATAAATGAAGAGTTTTTTTTATTTTACTAAATTTAAAAAACTCTTTTTTGCACCAGGAGTAAAGGCCTAAAGTTATCCAAAAGCAGTGTGTAAGACTGGTGGAGGAGAACATGCCAAGATGCATAAAATTGTGATTAAAAACCTTAAAAAAGGGTCATAAAAACACTAAATAATGATTTCTGAATTTTAACCATTTCTCATTTTCTGCAAAAAAAGGCTCTAAATTGCATTTTTTTTTTTGGAATTTGGGAGAAATAAAAAAAAACAATGTTCATTTTACTCAATCATATACCTATACAGAGGATTATTCCCAGAGCCCTGCTGAAAGTCAGGGGACCACACAAGAACTACCTAAATATTAAATGCTGTACCTGTACATTGCTCTTATGTAACAGGAATGTCAGCAGACACCGGTGGTGGCTAATCTTAAAGAGAGTGGCCTCACATAAGACGATTGCATAACATGACCTCAGGCTGTGGCATTTTCCCCCCTCGCTGCTGTAAGAAGCAGAACAAGTCGTGTTCTTCCATTACTACAACAGACACTCATTTCCGTCCGGGATTTCGAGTGCGCACTTGAAAAGGGGAATGTGTGCCGAGCGCTAGAGAGCAGCAGCAAGAGTGTGCAACCAGGGTCTTGCTAAGTGAGAGCTGTTTTCAGTAGCGGCTTAGCTTTAATCACGGACAGAGCGAACAATGTGACTTCAAAGAACCATCATCTCCACGCTGCAGCAGCATTCCTCTCCGGCTGAAGCTTCCCAAAGGTACCAGGAGGAATTTTGAGCAGGCAAAATGAACCAGATGAATTACAGCATGCAGATCTGGAACGAACGGTACGACTGAATAAAGAGCTCAAAGCCTAAATTTTGCATTTTATTTGTAAATCAACGGATCAGAGTCTGGAGGAAGAGTGGAGAGACACACAGTCCAAACTGATCGTGGTCTAGTGTGAAGTTTCCACCAATCAGTGATGGTTGGTTTGGAGAAACATGTGTGTCATCTGCTGGTGTTGATCCACTGTGTTATACTATATTAAGTATTCCCTCTGCTGACAACTTTTATGGAGATGCGGATTTCATTTTCCAGCAGGACTTGGCACACTGCCCACACTGCCAAAAGTACAAAATGGTCTTATATAATATTCTAATTTTCTGAGACACTAATTTTTGGGTTTTCATTGGCTGTAAGCCATAATCACATCATAAATCAACAATAAAAGAAATAAGCACTTAAAATAGATCATGAGTCTGTATGTAATACATCTATATAAT
Organism: Astyanax mexicanus; assembly: GCF_023375975.1. NCBI lineage: Eukaryota > Metazoa > Chordata > Actinopteri > Characiformes > Acestrorhamphidae > Astyanax > Astyanax mexicanus. The sequence continues at coordinate 3,330,862 of NC_064420.1, read as the reverse complement.
ATATGAGTTTCACATTTTGAACTAAATTACTGAAATAAAGTATATTTTCAAATATATATTATATATATATTTTGAGATGCATTAGTACATTAAAATTCAGATTTTCAGAACATTACCTGGAGAGCCATCTAGAGTCCATCACCTGCCTGGAACAGAGTTTTAAAACACTAACTGGTTACCCCTTTTGAGAGTCCATCACTCATCCCAGTACATTGAGTTTTAGAACACTAACCTGATGCCCCTTTTGTCCACCCATCTGTATTGGCAATCGACCAATCATAATTAAAGATGATCGGTGCATCTCGGTACATCAGTCACTCTTTGAAGACACTTTATTGTGACCATGCAAAATGTATCTTAATGCTAACATAAACATGCTACAGAGGGTTTAGTGGGTTAACTAGTACATTCAAAGCCAGACTAACACCACTAACATATGAGGAACTATGAGGAACCCAGCCTTACCATAGAGATCATGGATGACATCCAAAGAGGAGGACCAGGAGTATCGCTCTACCCCAATCCCCATTAGTGAGCCTGGGAGGGTCTCCAGCTCATAGGCCCCTCGCTTCTTCCAGTAAAGGAACATGATGAAAGAAACAGCTCCACTACTTAAGCTAAAACGAAAATTGAATAAATTGTTTCACTTTTTTTAATAAATTAGCGTAAGGAAAATATGATCTGTCAAACTGTTGAAATCCAAGTTTTGATGCAACAGAATTGCAGAATGGAAGTCCGTCCAATCCAAACCACTGCGACTGAGTCTTCAGTATCCAACAATGTGGAGGCCATCTTCTGCCCATAAGTCTTTGAAGACTGTGAAGAGTCCAACTGCGAACAATTCCCAGTAAATCAGGCACCTGCAGTTACCTCATCTTTGTCAATTAGACGTTTTCTTTGAACGCGGTCCACGGCACGCAAGCTCTAAAAGTGTGACTACCCCAGCCAAATGCTCAGCCACGCTCCATATCCAAGAGAGCCTGGCATCCACTTTTTTTATTGGAACAAAAATGCACATTTTAAGTTTCAAAAACCTGCAAGGAACAAAACAAAATGCGTCCGACAAAATCAACCCCAAGACATCTCAATAAAAAACACTTTAACTCAATGGTTCTTCTTCCTCTTCTCCTTTGAGATCTTCTTCTTGAAAGTCCAGCTTGTTTGCCAAAGCTCAAAGTTAACACTGGCCGCAGTCACTGGAAGTTTGATTGGTGTCATAGCCCGTGCAGTGTCCCACGATAGAAGGGGCTGGCCAACAGAAGGCGTTTGACCCACACACCCAGACAAACGCTGTATTCACGCCGAGACAAAGTGCATGCTGGGACTGTCTGAGCCTACAGCTTTCAATATAGGTGACACAAAGAACTCTTGTACCCCCCCTCCTACACAGGCACTGAACTTTCTCCATGATTTGCACAAACTGTAAAAGCCTGGCATTTTCCTGCGCTCATCATACTCTGGCACGCTCTGCTTGGTGATGGATTTATGTCTTATGAATTCAATTTGTGACCGCATTAATGTGTTCAGCTATTTCTGCGGGGGGACAACACAGGCAAGGCACCAGCTAAAAGACCACAGTATGCTGATAAGACGAACTGGCTGCCCTGCAAGCAAAACTTTACACTTTTGGAAGCATAGGTCTACACCAGGGCTGTCCAAACTACGGCCTGCGGGCCATTTGCGGCCCATTTCCTTTTTTGGAGCGGCCCGTGAGATATTTTAGAAATAGAATGAAAGTTGGCCCGCTGTTAAGCAGGTTTTTATAATGTGAGATTCAAAGTTTGAACGCTAGGTGTCAGAAACGGGCCTTAAAACGGCGAGAGTGAAGTTTTAGCGCAGAAAAACGGGCCAAAGAAGCTAAAAGTGGAGAGAGTGTTCAGTAGCGCAGAAAAAGGGCAAATGAGTCTAAAAGTAGCCGTAATTAAGGAGTTTAATATTAAGAGACATCATAAAGTGAAACATCAATTTGAAAAATCTTAGTTTACACAACACTGTCAAAGATAAATAAAGATAGTAATTCAAGTGAAATAGTGTGTAAATGAAAATAATCAGGAAAAATGCATTATTTAAAGTGGTATATTTCATTATTTGTTTTATTAAAGAGTGTGGCCCGTGACTTCAAATATATTTCTCCTTCTGGCCCCAACAAAAAAAGTTTGGATACCCCTGGTCTACACAATTAGAATGACCTCATCCACATCCACTCTTCAGCTTTAGCTTAATTTAGGTTTAGATTCATTCCAGTGAAGAACTTGGTTCTGAATGTCCTAATGCTGTGAAAACAGGCTCTAGAGCAACGTTATCCTCTCGTTCAACAGGCCTCTGTGTTGGGTTTTCTCCAGAGTCGAGAGTGGAGAGGCTGATTCATTGTTATCCTGATCGTAGCGTGGGGGAAGAAGAAGAATCGCTGCGAGAACACACTGTGCTAGTGGAGGGAGAAGGGAGGGACGGACAGCATCGCACAGCAAACTCAGATGTCCAATTTTGGGATAAGAAATTAGAGGGTAGGACAGGAGCCGGTTTGCTGCTTGGAGCTCAGCTCCGCAGACATGTGGTAGTAATCTGAAGCAGCTTTGAGCTTAGGCCGTCCTTTAAACCAAGAGAATGATCACACAGCTGCGGAGGCAGGCCCAGCAGAGCGGTCAGTTTCCATTCTAGCCTGAGAGTAAGCTGAAGTTTTTTAAAAAAAAAAAGTAAGGAAACTTGTGTTTGGTTGATTAATTCTTTGCTGTAACAATAATTATTTGCGATAAATCTTATACTGTTGAAAATCCCTTTTAAAGGGGCATTTGACATTCAAATTTGAAAAAGGCTAAAAAATTAAAGGGGTAGTTTGGGAGCGGCACTGAGTGATGTATGGGTTTAGAGGCGGGGCAGAAGTTGCAGCAGTGTGCCTCTGATAGCAGTGAGACACAACTGGTTGGAAGTCAGCAGGAGGGTCGTATTATTGATTGTTAAGGAAAAGGAAATGTTTATACATTTTTTAAGCAGGTCTGGTATTGTTTCTTTTCGTCACAGGAACACATTTCATCTATTAATGGAAAAGAAATATGGTTTAGGGTTTAGTCTCTCTTTTAAATGGAGCCACATTTGTAAGAAAGGTGCATTTGTGAGATAAGCATGTGGGTTGCATCCATGAAAATGTTGTCAATGGCAAACATCTTATTCTGCCATTGACCACCATTCACATGGTGTTTGACCATCTTTGTGGGATGTCCACTTCACGGCCTCATTATATTGAACTTGTCTAACTAATCGCTCCAGAGTTTGTTTGGTCCGCACCTGAGTGTTATTACCATTTTCTCACCTGCAGAAAGAACCGTGCCATGAATTAAAAAGGATGTGGAGTCCTTTTTTTCTAATTTTATCCCATTTTTCTCCCCAATTTAGAAGACTAATTACCCAACCCACTCAAAAATGATGAGTTTCTTTGATTTTACCAACTTGAAAACCTCTGAAAAACTGAACTGTTTGAATTACTGCACCAGGAGTAAAGCCGCATAAAGTTATCCAAAAGCAGTGTGTAAGACTGGTGGAGGAGAAGAACATGAAGCCAAGATGCATGAAAACTGTGATTAAAAAAACAGGGTTATTCCACCAAATATTGATTTCTGAACTCTTTAAATTTTCTGAATATGAACTTCTCTTCTTTTCTTCGCATTATTTGAGGTCTGAAAGCTCTGCATCTCAGCCATTTCTCATTTTCTGCAAATAAATAAATTCTCTAAATTACAATATTTTTGGGGGAATTTCGGAGAAAAAGTGTCCATAGTTTATAGAATAAAACAGTTCAGAGTAAGTAGACTAGTGACGAGTATACATGGAGGAAAGGGTTGGTCTATATTCGTAGGTAGGATGCATGTCATTTACTATTCTAAACCATTGGGAGCTATTGTTTTAATGTGTTTAATGTGTTTTCCTTTTTTAAATCATTCATTTAATCTAATTTCTAGTTTGTGAAAGTCTAAAGCACAAACTGTCGCTTTTTTCAATATTGATATACCGATATAATTAAATTGCACCCTTAAAATTATCGACCTACACCTCATATAATTAACAAGGTTGCACCAGAGACAAAGCAACACATCACGCAGTGGCAAACAAACAGTGGCAAAACTGTACAAAAAAAACCAAAGCAATTCTGCTCATGCAAGCTGGAAGAGAACATAACTACCATGGATTTCTCTGTCAGTATGGAGAATCCTTTAATTGTTAACTCTGTAGATTAAATTACTGGGGGTATTCACGTGATGAAAAGCTGGCAACAGACAGGGCTTCTCACTGTGTGCACCGGGCTGATATTAGACAGCTCGTCTTGCAAAGACATGCCCATTATCGGAGGCCTGCGATGCTCCCAAACAGTCATAAGCTGGGCGTGGGCCCCAGCCTGGGCTAAAGAAGGACTAGAACAGCAGTCTGGGGAAGGTGTCACGGCATGGCCTCTGAGTAATGGCTCCTTTCATCATCTGTTCAGCGTGGCGTGGCAGAGAGGTTGGCCACAAGTGCAATCTGAGAGGGTGTGGGCCGTTCCACCAGAGAAATGAGACATGATGACTGTTTAAGAGAGGAGCATTAAAACAGAAGGATCTTCTTTATTGCAGAATAAAGAATGAAGGCAATATTCTATTATCTGTATTATCTGCAGGATGTTAAACACCAAAACAGGACAGTCAGAGGACTGACATCACTCTGAGCGATGTGCAAAACCAGTAAATAGTTTGGACACAGCTTAAATTCAGTGTTCTTTTCATTATTTTATATGTTATATTTAAGAATCCTTAGTAACACCCGTTTTGCAGCCGTTCTTGGCTGGATTTTCTTAGTCGGTTTTAGAGGTAGAGTCACCTGGAATTCAGGCTTTCAGTTAACAGCTGTGCTGAACTCATCAAGAGTTAATTACTTGAATTTCTTGGCTCTTAATAAAGTGTTTGAGAGCATCAGTTGTAAAGTTGTGAAGAGGTAGAGTTACAGGTATACAGTGATTAAGATCTCAGCACACTTCTGGTAGCCTGCATATTGGGCACAACATACGTAATAACTTGTATAAAAAGGCTTCAAATATATATATTTATATATTATATATATATATATATATTCCCAGCCCTAAACAGGCATGTTGGAAAGGTCTATATATAAAGCTCTGGGGGGGGGGGGGGGGAGAAACCATTAAACAATTTTGAGTTTCTTTGATTTTAATAAATTGAAAACCTCTGAAACATAATCAAAAGGAAGATGGATGATCACAAGCCATCAAACCACCAAACTGAACTGCTTGATTTTTTTTTGCACCAGGAGCAAAGGCATAAAGTTATCCAAAAGCAGTGTGTAAGACTGGTGGAGGAGAACATGATGCCAAGATGCATGAAAAAATTGTGATTAAAAAGCAGGGTTATTCCACCAAATATTGGTGATTTCTGAGCTCTTTCTCATTTTCTGAAAAACAAAATGATCTTAATTATAATATTTTTATTTGGAATTTGGGAGAAATGTTGTCTGCAGTTTACAGAATAAAACAACAATGTTCATTTTACTCAAACATAAATCTATGAATATCAACATTTTCCAGAGCCCTATATATATACCAGGGTTCAAAAGAGGACAAATTGTTGGTGCACGTCTTGCTGGCGCATCTGTGACCAAGACAGCAAGTCTTTGTGATGCATCAAGAGCCACGGTATCCAGGGTAATGTCAGCATTAACCACCAAGAAGGACCAACCACATCCAACAGGATTAACTGTGGACGCTGTAAAAGAAAGCTGTCTGAAAGGGATGTTCGTGTGCCAACCCGAGTTAGATTACACTTTCAAAGAAAGCATTAAAGAAAAATCAGACGTGACTACAAATACAACCAGTGGGAAGTGTGCAAACAGTGCAAGATCACATGCAAGCAAACCTGCTCTGCCTGTTAAAATGATTTAATACGCACTGGTTTAGCTGCTCAATGGCTCCTGCCAAAACGTCCAAATGGCTTCCCCGGTATAGCCCTTCAAGAAGGCACAGCTTTGGCTAAATAATAGCCTATATATCATTGCAGGCTACACATTACAGCTGGAAACTGGCTGCGGGAGCTGGAAGAGCCCCCTCAGGCCACAATAGCAGTGCGCCATCTGTCATTGCCGGAGACTGTGGATGCAAGTTCACTGCTTCTAAAGAGCTGCTAATCTCCCTCACTCAAAAAAGACTAATAGCTCCACATCCGCTGTAACTAGGGGCAGGACCTGAAGACTGAAGAATGTGCTTCAGAACGGCCTGAAGTTGGCCGTCTACGACATGTGGAAAGAGTGATGATGGAGGGAAAGATGATGGGAAAGAGAGGAAAGATGGAGAGAGGAATGGCCTGCAGCTGGATATGTGTGCTAATGACACTGACTTCATCCTTCCTTGTCTCTTGGTGTGTGTGTGTGTGTGTGTGTGATTTAGATTTTAAAAGCACAGACATGATGTAACCCTGCAATCTACTATGGTTATATGGCTGTATTTCGGCAAATCGTTGGCCGCTTTTACAGCTACCCTGTTTCATCTGCTTTTAAACACATTTTTGATATTTCAAAATCACTCAGAGGTCTGAATTAACCCAGTAACTACTAGTTCATCTATCAGTGAAAAGTTTATTTACTTAATTTCAGTAATTCAGTTCAAAATGTGAAACACAGAGTGATCCATTTTAGGCGTTTATTTATTTTATTGTTGATGATTATGAAGCTTACAGCCAATGAAAACCCCCCAAAAAATCAGTATCTCAGAAAATCGGAATATTATATAAAGACCAATTGGTACTTTTGGCAGTGTGGGCAGTGTGCCAAGTCCTGCTGGAAAATGAAATACCACCTGCTTTCTATCAGACGGAAGGAGGCAAAGTTCATACAACACACTCACGCGTACACGTGAGCACACACGCAGCTGAAGCACGCTTTCTTCATGAGTAACGGTAATCACGTGATCCAGCTGCTAAGAGCACTAAAGACCCCACAACGCAGCATGGTGCCTAATTAATACCCCACTGACACTGCAGATCACCAGATTATTTCCTCTGCAGAGGGATTTGAAGATTGTTTGGGTGGGGGATTACTCCCAGAGGAACCAACTGTTCAAAGATTTAACCATAAGGAAGATCAAGAGCACAATCACTGGCACAAAGTGGCATTACCTGAAATGACTATACAGCAGAAAATCATGAGATACATTCAAATTCAATAGGTGGATGATGGTGCTGGGAAATATAATCTTAATTTAATATCAATAATAAAAAAGCATATGAATGCACTGTAAAAAGATCGATGAGTTTAGATCATCTATGTTTTCATAAAAATATTGATATTTAATTGATAATAACTCGCACTCTTTGATTCCCCTGTAAAAAGATAATCCAATTCCGGTATTTTTTTTTTTTCACTTCATGTCTGTGGTTTTAAGGTTACAGCTAATTTATTGGGGTATACAGCAATAGTTTGGACATTTAATTAATGTATAAAATACCACAATTGCCATATATACAGCTCTGGAAAAAAATAAGAGACCACTTCAGTTTCTGAATCAGTTTCTCTTGTTTTACTGTTTATAGGTTTATGTTTGAGTGAAATGAACATTGTTGTTTTATTCTATAAACTACAGACAACATTTCTCCCAAATTCCAAATAAAAATAATTTGAGGTTAGAAATCAATATTTGGTGGAATAACCCTGGTTTTTAATTACAGTTTTCATGCATCTTGGCATCATGTTCTCCTCCTCCACCAGTCTTACACACTGCTTTTGGATAACTTTATGCTGCTTTACTCCTGGTGCGAAAATTCAAGCAGTTCAGCTTGGTTTGATGGTTTGTAAGCATCCATCTTCCTCTTCCTCTTAAAACTCAACATTATTTTTAAGTGGTCTCTTATCTTTTTTCAGAGCTGTATAATATAGCCATTTTTAATTGTTTTTTTTTATATATATATGAACAAAAAGCAAATGAGACTGTGTATCATCTCAGTTATAGACGCATTGATTGGTCTTTTTTAGTTACAATGCATAAATAAATTAAAATAAAAAAATATATATATAAATAAATTAATTTAATTTAATTTAATTTAATTTAATTTATTTTTCAAAAACATTTCAAAAAAGAAAAAAAAACATTGTGTTTTCTTTCGTTTTTCTATCCTTTTACCCATTCTGTCCAAACTTTCCTGATTTGTGATTCTAATAATTAACAAGCCGGCCAACAGTAGCAAATCATAGCCCCCCACATCAGCAGCTTCAGAAGCTTTGTATTTCAGGGAGGATTGAGACCCTGTGGCCTGGAACAGCGAGGCCGAGCCTGAGCCCTCCATGTATTACCGGTCCACGCGAGTGCTTTAGTTCGGCCTGCTAAATATAGACCTCTACGACAGGCTGGACAGACAGCACTGCACACTAGTGGGCTAATCTTATCACAGTTGGGGTTATTGGAGTTGGAGTTATTATGGTGTAGAAGAGATGTCTGCTTGCTCAACACTTTACAAAAAAACTTCTGCTATTCTGTCTTTAAAACAGAATAAAAAGTTACTGAACTACAGCCGCTCTTTTACGCTTCTTTATATAAAGGGCAGACTGAGAAACAGGACACTGAGGACTTAAGTACACAGGATTTAAGAGGAAGGGGATCTGTGATTAGGTTTAATCCTGAAGACCCTGCTCTAGGTGCGTGTGCACTGATTTGTGAGCAGTGAGTGTGAAAAAGAAACATATTAACACCTACAGACTAAAAGAAAAGTGCATTTAAGTACACATTTTTAAAGGATGCTTAACATGAAAAAAAAAAGTTCATACTGTTAGCATTAAAATGAATACGTACTTAAATAAATACTAAATGCACTATTTTGGAATTGTGCTCTCTTTGGGCTTCGGCAGCTGATGGCAAGCTGCATAACCAGGATTCGAACCAGCGATCTCCCAATCCACTAACTAGTGGTAGCCCCTTAGTTTGCTGGACCACTCAGACCCCTCCATTTTTCATGTTTATAGTATATGTTTTTTATACAGACTAAAATTTAGATCTTAGAACAGTGAACTAAAACATAAACAAAAATAGGAAAAATACAACACTAAAGACTACTTCAGTGCCTTTCAGCTGTAAAGCATCCTCTCAAGAGCTCCAGCCTGGCAGGAACCTTCATAACTTCACAACCTTCATAACGAGGATAAAATAAAACATCTTACTGAGACGTAGCCGAATCCCGAGCCAGCTCCTGGGAGGAGATTTGTGGAGACTTGGATTCATAGTCCACTTGTTGGGAACCATCTAGCGCTGCATTTACTCCAACTGAGATAGAAAACCAACGGCTGCCTGAAAAAAGTTACCAGCAAAAACTAAGTAAAATCAAAATGCACAAAGAAAGCAAACCAATCAGGGTGCAGCATTCACTGTGTGTGTTAATCTTGTTTTGATTTCTTGTTTTGTACACACAGTAGCTTCCCAGTGCAAAAGTATATGGTTCAACATCAGTGCAACAGTGGGAACTTTTGGGAATGCCTATGCATTCACAAATTATGGAATATATAGAATACAGATGGATTGTAGCACTAAAAAAATCAAAAATTTTATTTTTTTGCAGTAGTTGTTTCATCCACATCAATAGAAAACCACAGTTTACCAGTTATTATGGAAAGGCTGTTGAGGCCAGAACAAAAAAATCATAGGAAAACCTACCAGACACACAGTTTCTAAAATATATAAATATATATAGAGTTGCAGGTATGCTAGTAGATGCATATTTAAAACATTTATCATAATTCATGTTTATGTAACATTGTTACACTCTGGTTGTGGGAATGTTTGCTCATAACATTTTTAGAACATTACATTCATGTTATTGTGGTAAAGTTTGCCACTAACATCAGAGGAACTTCGAACAAGCAATATGCAAAACTTTTTTTTTTAAACCTTCCATGAAAGTTACTCTGGAAATTATTGTTATTGTAACACCAGGGAACTCTAAACAAGGTTGTGCAACGTTTTCAGAACGTTACATTTATTATATTGTGAGAATGTTCGCTCGTAGCTTGGGGAGAACTTTTAAATAACGTTAGTAAATGGTTAGGGGTATGTTCACTGTTAGCTTGATATTAACTAACATTATGAAACTTTGCGCATTAACCCCGTGCTGTTGTAGAGAGTTATGTAAAAACTGTAAATACGGTAAATACAGCATGCTGTTTAATTAATCAGTTAATTAGCTGCTGCACTGCTGCGTAAAGGCACTTCTAGGAACGTCCCATTAATGTTACTGTAGGAATAAAATGCTTAAATTGTTTTTAAACATTAGGGAAATTTGAACAAGGTCGTGCAACATTTTTAGAGCGTTCGATTAACGTTTCTGGGGAAATTTGAGCAACGTTTTTTAGAATGTTACATCAATGTTGTTGTGGGAAAGTTTGCTCCTTTTTTACACTGGGAAAAAAATTTCACAAGGTTGTACAATGTTTACAAACTTTACATTAATGTTATTGTGGGAACGTTTGCTCCTAACATCAGAGGAACTTTAAACAAAGTTGCAAAATGTTTATAGAACGTTACATTTATGTTACTGCGGGGGGAACGTTTGCCTGATGTCCTAACACCAGAGGAAATTTGAACACGTTCGTGCAAGACTTTTTTTGTGGGAATTATTATATTTTTAAAGACTTGGGGAACTTTTGTTGTGCACCGTTTTTAGAACGTTACATTAATGTTAGTGTGGAACATTTGTTCCTATATTGGGGAGAACGTTTAAATAACGTTAGCAGTACAGCAGCAGCAGAGCTTTCACTGACCTGTAGCTTGCGGTCAGTCGGTCGGTTGGTCGGTCGGTCGGTTCTCCCCGCCGCTCTCTCGGTCTCGGTCTCCTCCTCTCCGGTGTGTTGTTACTGCAGCATGGCTCCTCCGCGGGGAGAAATCCCGCTCTATCTCCTGCTGGTTTGTTTGGAGGAACATCAGAACATCAGGACCTCAGCGCTCCGCTGCAGCTCTTCCTCACTCCCAGCCCTCAGTCTGTTTCTCCTCCATTCATTCAGATCCAGCTGAAGCGGACTGAGCTCAGACTCAGGGCTCAGGGCTCTGACCGGCCTGCAGTAACCGCGCCTCACCGCTAGAGGCGCTGCAGCGGCCAAACATATAAAGTTTTTTTTTTAATGAATTAATTAACCGTAAGCAAATAAACAATATAGCACAATACACATATTGACATAATAACAATGGCACAAACAACAGACAAGTAAATATAATAATATATAATTAACCAGGTATATACTCAAATACACAAAGAAAGAGAAAGAGAGAGAGAAAAGAAAACTATAAAAATATATATTAATTAAAACTAGAGCTTCAAAGAATAATAAAACTCTTTCTGCAATCTTCCGTTTTACTCTCTTTAAATAATGTTTAAAGTGCACTTTAGTGTAGTTTTTTTTAGTTGCATTAAGGTGTACTATTTAAGTTAGCAGAAGTCATTAGATAGCAATTCAATAAGTATGAAAAGTAATGTTACATAAAAGAAAATAAAAAGCAATCATTTTTATTCTTCATAAGTTTATTATATGTGCAACTGATATGCATATTTTTTCATCTAAATTGACTTTTTTTTCAGTGTAACTTGAGACAATGCTTACTCAGCCAAGAACCTTTTTTACTAGTCATATCCAGTAAGGTAAAATACTGCTTATACTCTTGTGGTGCTCTCTACTTCCTTTTAGTTTCTTACAAAAGACCACTATTAAATGTAAGTAGCAGTACGCAGCCCTGGATCTGTGTGTGGATCTGTGAGTTCTCCACCTCAGGCCGGGGCAGCTGGCCTCCACACCTTTCCTGGATGATGTTTTGATCAAAGCCTCTTTAGTCTGAAGCCAAGTCCTGAGTGAAGCTCCTGCCAGATACAGCATGTGTACAGTATTAGTCTACTCTCTCTCTCTCTCTCTCTCTCTTTCTTTTCTTACTGCCAGTCTCTACTTTTGCATGTTGCAATTTCTTCATCACTTATCCTACATTTTCAATTCAACTTCACTACACTGACTGTACAAATATAATCTTAAATCATCTTGCAAATATACTTTTATACACAATGAGTATGATCAAATTCCATGCTTTTCTAGGCCTTTAAATATATGGTGTTCAAACTCTAAAGACCCTAATATCCTTGGATTTTTTTTATTTTTTTATTATTTATTTTTTTTACAAAATTAGTATTACTGTATTTTCATTTGAAAGGTAAACAACAAATGTTTTGTTGCACATGTTTATCACTGCATCATAACTCAGTTCAGGAAGGGTTAAAATAAGCAATGATTTTAGAGGGTAGTTTATCATACAGTTAAACAGCAGAAATAACCAGGAACTAAACTAATTCTAAATACAGAACATATTGATTAAAAAGTCAGAAAACTGTTTAAAATTGTATCAAATTTGTAGAGCATTTCTAGGTAGCTTTATATGGATTTATATGGAACTTTTTGCTGACTAAATGCAGAATACAAAACTCATTAAAATAATAATAATAATAATAATAATAATAATAATAATAATAATAATAATATGGAATATTTATAGCCTATTGCCTTTAGAATCTAAAGTAACATTTATAGTATTATTCATACATTCTTTAACGTTTTATTTTCCTCAATAATCTGATCTGTGCGCAGTAAAACGAAAAATATGTGTGAAATAGAACTACAAATAGATGTGAAAAACATGCACAAAGTCTGCGTTTAAGCGACGCATCTTTGATCGCACAAACGCACACAGATACTGATATCAGAGCTGTTTTTTGGCGAGCCTGCGCACTTTTTACCTCCCTGTTATATCAAAAATAACTGCGCACCGCTAGAGGGAGCCCGCGAGTGAGTCCAAATTGAATGCGGGTGAATGGAGCTAAACGGCTAAAATCTCAAATTAAAAACACTAGCTAACTACTTAGCCAGAATATTACTTTATCTTTAGAAATTATTATAAAGTACTTTACTAAAAATATAAAGAAAAATGACCTGTATGTTTCCATTAAATTACAGCAAACGGTTTTTTTTTGCATTAAAGACTGGTTAGCCTAACACTGGCTGGAGAGCTGATGCTGATTTAGTTTTTTTCAGTATAAAAATTAGTAAACATGTATTAATTTATATATATCATTGCCCTCATTTGTACTGGTGCAAAATTTTGTTAAAAAGTAAGAGACAGTTTGTGTGTTCAAATTATGTAGTAGTCTAAAACCATCCATTCGTCCATTCAGCCATCCATACAACCATCCATCTATCTATCCATCCATCCGTCCATCCAACCATCCATCCATCCATCTATCCATCCAACCACCCATTCATCCATCCATCCATCCATCCATCCATTCATTCATCCATCCATACAACCATCCATCCAACCATCCATTCATACAACCATCCATCCATCCAATCAACTCAGTTACTCCATATGAACCCATTCATTTTAGACTTACTCTGCAGCGCCCTCTGGTGGTCAGACACCCCCAGAACAGATTTTTAAGTGGGTATTCTCGCCTGTACAGACTCTGTGGTGTTGTTAGGCGTGACATAAACAAGGAAGGTGAGTATTTCCTCAGCTCTGTGTATTTAAAGCTGTATTTTTTTGTATTTTACCGTTTTAAAATCGATTTTTCAAGTGAAATATAATTTAGAATTTAATCAATTAAATATTTATTTTATATTTTGTGTCTGTTAGACTCAACTCTATTACGCTGGCGTTTAGCTGCGTTAAATATACAGAAACATACCAGTCAAAATATGGATACACCTTTTCATTCAGTGTTTTTATGCTTTATTTCCTGATTTAATTTACTTTCTACATTGTAGATTAATATTAAAGACTAATTGTAATGAAAACGATTAAGGGACACATATGGAAAACTGTTTGTCCTACACAAAACTCCCCTGAGAAACATATTCCCTCGTGAAGACACTGAGATTAAAATACCTAAATAAATGTGATGCTTATTTATAAAAATCTAAAATATAAAACATATTATGGTTTGTTTAACACTTTTTATTTACAGAATAATTCCACATGTTCCCGTAAAGCTTTAATATAGTCTCCAAAATTAAATTTACAATATAAAAAATAAAATAAAAAATAAAGTAATAATAATGATAATAATAATAATAAACACTAATTGAATGAGAAGAGGTGTTTTGACTGGTATCTAACTAATGTTTTATGGACTCTGTTAACAGCATGGAGCCCAGACACAGGAAGATCCTCCAGCAGAACAGAGCTCACCTGGTGAAGACCCTAGATCCTTCAGGTGTCCTCGATGGACTCTTGTCAAGAGGCATCTTCAGTCAGGACATGATAGATGAGATAAAGGTGAGATGAGGAAGAGCGTTCTAAGACAAGATAAAGAGGTCTGTGTAGTGCTAAACAGGTTCAAGATACAAAAAGAGAGCTAATATGGAGCTTTAAAGCTGACTTAAATCTGAATCTGCATTTTGTACATTTAAATTATATCTTTTTAAGGTTAAAAACTGTAATTAAATTTCAACTAGGGGTGGCCAATATAATATCACAATTTTTTTGGCGATTTATGACAAAACACTGAATTAAGGTCATGATTTAAAATCAGTTTTCTGCTGCCAAGATTATGGAGGATAAATAATGAATAAAATAATGAATAAAAATAAATAAATGAATAAAAACGTAAGTAAATCACTCGATAAAAGTAATATGGTGATTAAAACAGTAAACAATAATTATAATTAATATAAAAATAAATATCTTACATTGTTATGTATGGGTTTATTTTTTTCTTTTTATTTGTTTGTTTGTTTATTTACATAACTATTTATTTCTGCTTTAATTTATTTATTTCCCGATTTATTTATTTCCCGATTTATTTATTTCCCATTTTATTGATTTCTGTTTTTTCTTTTCCTTTTATGATAATGAAGGGGATGTCCAGCAATGATGTCATGGTGTCTTAGAGCGATCCTATTGGTTGATCGATGTCAGATACCCTAGATTGATTGTACATGTCTTGCTCTTGGCAACGTAGAAGATTATTATAAAACACGTCCCTTCATTATCATATAAGGACAAGGAAATAATAATAAATAAATAAATCAGTGAATAACAAATAAATGAATGCAGAAAAAAAATTAATGCATAAATAAATAAAATTAATTAAAAATTAAACAATGTTAATAATGAAACCTATAAATAACAAATAATTAGGATATTTATTTTTTATAGATATGTATTTATTTTTATATTAATTATAATTATTCTGTACCGTTTTAATCACCATATTACTTTTACTGAGTGATTTACTTACGTTTTTATTTACTTATTTACTTATTTTACATTTTGGCAGTTTTGGTCCTACATACAAAATAGCAACACATTACTTCCAGAGAAGTACTCACACGCACTGTTGCTATTTAAAACGAAAAATTAAGGCTGTTGGTGGGGTGTAAGATAGCAATGAGAATTGTGACTCATCTTGTGCACGGTGTAAGATAGAGTCCAAAGAGTGCTTTGTAAAAACTGTTCTATAACTGTTTCGCAGAGCTCTGGGGCCAGACGTACTCAGGCCAGGCAGCTGGTGAAGGACCTGGAGACGAGAGGCCGTCAAGCTTTCCCAGCTTTTCTGGAGTGTCTTCATGAAACCGGCCAATCCAGCCTGGCGGAGCACCTGGAGAGTGGAAATCCTCTACCTGTACCTGCTCCCCTCCCTGTGCAGCCCACTGTAATCCCTCTCCCTGTCAGTGAGTGCGATTCTTCTGTATGTTTTTACTTTACATTACATTACATTACATTACATTACATTTGGCAGGCGCTTTTGTCCAAAGCGACTTACAATAGTGAAGTACAAAAGTAATAAAAATTAAAGGTAAAACATTTTTAGATAGGGCTTAAAGGAGGTTGAAGGGAAATAATGGGGTAGAGGAGTGAAGGAGGGGAAGAAGGAAATGAGGTTAGAAGTAGTTAGTGTTAGGAGTAGGTGTTAGGAGAGTAAGTGCTCTTTGAAGAGCTCTGTCTTCAGCAGTTTATTATTAAATATAGTGAGAGATTCTCCTGATCTGGTAGTAGAAGGTAGTTAGTTAGAGGTGTTAGGAGAGTAAGTGCTCTTTGAAGAGCTCTGTCTTCAGCAGTTTATTATTAAATATAGTGAGAGATTCTCCTGATCTGGTAGTAGAAGGTAGTTAGTTAGAGGTGTTAGGAGAGTAAGTGCTCTTTGAAGAGCTCAGTCTTCAGGAGTTTATTAAAGATAGTGAGAGATTCTCCTGATCTGGTAGTAGAAGGTAGTTAGTTAGAGGTGTTAGGAGAGTAAGTGCTCTTTGAAGAGCTCTGTCTTCAGGAGTTTATTAAAGATAGTGAGAGATTCTCCTGATCTGGTAGTAGAAGGTAGTTAGTTAGAGGTGTTAGGAGAGTAAGTGCTCTTTGAAGAGCTCAGTCTTCAGGAGTTTATTAAAGATAGTGAGAGATTCTCCTGATCTGGTAGTAGAAGGTAGTTAGTTAGAGGTGTTAGGAGAGTAAGTGCTCTTTGAAGAGCTCAGTCTTCAGGAGTTTCTTGAAGATAGCGAGAGATTTTCCTGATCTGGTAGTAGAAGGTAGTTAGTTAGAGGTGTTAGGAGAGTAAGTGCTCTTTGAAGAGCTCTGTCTTCAGGAGTTTATTATTAAATATAGTGAGAGATTCTCCTGATCTGGTAGTAGAAGGTAGTTAGTTAGAGGCGTTAGGAGAGTAAGAGCTCTTTGAAGAGCTCAGTCTTCAGGAGTTTATTAAAGATAGTGAGAGATTCTCCTGATCTGGTAGTAGAAGGTAGTTAGTTAGAGGTGTTAGGAGAGTAAGTGCTCTTTGAAGAGCTCTGTCTTCAGGAGTTTATTAAAGATAGTGAGAGATTCTCCTGATCTGGTAGTAGAAGGTAGTTAGTTAGAGGTGTTAGGAGAGTAAGTGCTCTTTGAAGAGCTCTGTCTTCAGGAGTTTCTTGAAGATAGCGAGAGATTTTCCTGATCTCCTGTATGTTCAGTAGTCATCACCACAGGCTCGACAGTGCAAATATTATCACAAACTATATATGAGCCACAGTATAATTAATTATGCTGATAAATATAAAGTCTGTGCTCTTCCTGTCTCTGCTTTAGGGTCGGAGCTAATCTGAGAATAACTACACAGAATCAGACACAGTTAAATTAAACACAGTTTCTCCGAAAATTAGAATATTATAAAAGACCAATTGGTATTTTTGGCAGTACTGTGGGCAGTGTGCCAGCAGTAAGTCCTGCTGGAAAATGAAATGCGCATCTCTATAAAAGTTGTCATCAGCAGAGGGAAGCTGTAAGATATGAAGTGCTGTGAGATTTTGTGGGAAAACAAAACACTGCACTGACTTTAGACTTGATAATAAAACACAGTGGATCAACACCAGCAGATGTTGCACATGTCTCTCAAACCAAACCAACACTGATCTTGGAAACTTCACACTGGTTCCTCGATTTCCAAATAAAATGCAAAATTTACGGATGGTCAGTGACCATCAATTTATTCTTAAGCATGCTGGGGAAATATATAAATTTTTAAATATTGCAGCAAATGTCAAATATGTAACCTGTTTTAATCCACTGTGCCTCTTCATCACTGTCCCATGATTCCACAGCCAATCCTGAAAACCCCGATCGAGCTGATGCTCCTCACAAGCTGGTGCCACTAAAACCACCCAGCCTGTCTGTGGATTTACTTCCCAGCCCATGTAAGTATAAAAAACAGAGAAGGCTTACTGTCATCGATTTTTTAATAACAAAAGATTTTTTTTATATATATAAGAAAAAGCTATTTTAAATCCGTTAGCGTTTAGCGTTTTGGTTCAGTATATAACAGATATTAGCAGATTAATCTTGATGAAACATTCACAAAGGTAAAATTGGGTCCATAAGGGCAGATATTTCAGTAATAAGGCGTGTGATACTGTGATAGGGGGTTTATCTCAAAACCACATTAGCCAATCATATGTAGGTAAGTATTTTGTAGTACTCACAATTTTTCGTTTTGCACGTGGGTAGTGACTTGTGCATTATTTTTGCATGTGCATTAATGGTTTTACTTTCGCGTAGAATAATTTCCTCTGGCAAAAGTGTAAACAGCTTTAGGTGCAAAAAAGCCCATTTTTGGAAGGGTAGTAAACTGACGATGAGTGTGATAAAGAATTCAGCATCATTAATCACTTATTTCATTAAATTTGTGGCATTAGAGCATAAAAATGAACTTAAAGCTGCTGTTTTGTTATCAGCTCCCTGCTGGCTCCCTCTTTCAGTCCGTGTCTTGTATACAGCAGCGTATAGAACAAATACACACACACACATACACACTATGTATTTGGTGTACCCTAATAAGTATGTTTTATAATATTCATAAGTACAAAAGAGCAGGGCTGCAACAATTAGTCGATATAATCGACAATGTTGAACATTTAAAATTGTTGACTACAAATTGCATTGTCGATTAATCATTTATTTGTAACAGTACTGCATTACACAAAGTGCTGGGGACAGAAGCACAATGGGAGATGGGTAATTGGTTCACTCACACAGTTTACACCCAACAGAATATATATTTACCAAATAAATATCAGTACTTTCTACGTTTAAACAACATCTAGACATTTAAATGCCTTTTAAATCTCCCATGGCAGAAATAATCGTTGACTAATCGACTAATCGAAAAAATAATCATCAGATTAGTCGACTACTAAAATAATCATTAGTTGCAGCGCTACAAAAGAGTATAACTTTTTTATATTTTGTATTTTTGGAAGAATATAAAAGGGCGATCTCCATTAGATTAATGTGTGCACAAAACTTCTTTTGTGATTTGATTTTATAGAAATAGTAATGAACAAAATCAATTGCAAAGAAAAAATGTTTCTGTCATATTGCCATAACCCTACTATGCACTTTTAGTGATTATTATTAGGTTCTAGCGGAATATGTGTTCACTTTACAGCTCCTGACAAAGATGTTGCAAGACCCAGACCACCCAGGCAGAGGCGTGATAGCATCCAGGTAAAGACACACATCTATGCTTAATCCTGATTTGAATGTGTCTAATGTTTAAAAGTTTCTAAAGCGATTTTTTTCTGCCTACAGAGCTATAAGATGGATGCCAGTCCGTGTGGAATGTGTCTGATCATCAACAATGTAAAATTTGACCCTGCCTCAAACCTGAAGGAGCGTAAGGGGTCTGATATCGACTGCGACAAGTTGGAGAGAAGATTCCGATCTCTCAATTTTGATGTTATTGTCAAGAAGAACTTGAAATGTAAAGTAAGTATTTCAATAACGTCTTAGGATACATTAATTTTCAATACTTAGTGTCTTAATGCATTATTAATGAATAGTAGATAAGAACTGCAATAATATAAAAATGTTATAATATATTAATTATAATTGTAAACTACCGTTTTTTTCTCCCTGACAGCACATAAGACAAGAGTTGTCTTCTCTGGCTAAGATGGATCATTCCAAGTACGACTGCTGTGTGGTGATCATCCTGTCACATGGAACTGAGGTAATGATAGTAAAATAATAAAGGTACACTTATATAGGCTGTTTATCAATATGGTGTACACAAGTTTGGACTCCTGTACTCCCGAGGATGGGAGGACGCGGGACTTTTATTCTGTAATTGAAACAGCGGCAGACTTAATGACATCATCACCTTCTCAGGCGAGGAACAAATTTTCATTCACTTATACCATATACGACTTTACTACTGTACACAACACAAGCCTTATATTCACCATGACCAGAAGAAGCTCCGCCCACTTCTCTACTACAATACAGTTACTATATTCACTTATACCACTTTACTACAACTTTACTACTACTGTACACAACACAAGCCTTATGTTCACCATGACCAGAAGAAGCTCCGCCCACTTCTCTACTACAATACAGAGTTACTATATTCACTCATACCACTTTACTACAACTTTACTACTGTACACAACACAAGCCTTATGTTCACCATGACCAGAAGAAGCTCCACCCACTTCTCTACTACAATACAGAGTTACTATATTCACTAATACCACTTTACTACAACTTTACTACTGTACACAACACAAGCCTTATGTTCACCATGACCAGAAGAAGCTCCGCCCACTTCTCTACTTACAATACAGAGTTACTATATTCACTAATACCACTTTACTACAACTTTACTACTGTACACTACACAAGCCTTATGTTCACCATGACCAGAAGAAGCTCCGCCCACTTCTCTACTTACAATACAGAGTTACTATATTCACTAATACCACTTTACTACAACTTTACTACTGTACACTACACAAGCCTTATGTTCACCATGACCAGAAGAAGCTCTGCCCACTTCTCTACTACAATACAGAGTTACTATATTCACTAATACCACTTTACTACAACTTTACTACTGCACACAACACAAGCCTTATGTTCACCATGACCAGAAGAAGCTCCGCCCACTTCTCTACTACAATACAGAGTTACTATATTCACTCATACCACTTTACTACAACTTTACTACTGTACACAACACAAGCCTTATGTTCACCATGACCAGAAGAAGCTCCGCCCACTTCTTTACTACAATACAGAGTTACTATATTCACTAATACCACTTTACTACAACTTTACTACTGTACACAACACAAGCCTTATGTTCACCATGACCAGAAGAAGCTCCGCCCACTTCTCTACTACAATACAGAGTTACTATATTCACTAATACCACTTTACTACAACTTTACTACTGTACACAACACACGCCTTATGTTCACCATGACCAGAAGAAGCTCCGCCCACTTCTCTACTACAATACAGAGTTACTATATTCACTAATACCACTTTACTACAACTTTACTACTGTACACAACACAAGCCTTATGTTCACCATGACCAGAAGAAGCTCCGCCCACTTCTCTACTACAATACAGAGTTACTATATTCACTAATACCACTTACAACTTTACTACTGTACACTACACAAGCCTTATGTTCACCATTCCCACTTCTCTACTGGGCTTGAAGGAATTTGGGATTAACCATCACACTCTGGAGCAAAGCCGAAAATGACCATCCAGACTGTTATCAGTTTAGGTTCAAAAAGCCAGGGTTGGTAATGGTATTGGCATGTGTCAGTATGCTTTTCTGATGCAGCATTTTCTATTTCCAAAAGATCATCTTTACCTATCTTTACTCTACAGAGATTTCAAATCTGGATTATAATCACCTGTTAAAATCACCTTTTTGAAACCAGTACAAGTTTTAAATTGTTCTTGTTCATTTTTTGGAAGGTGTTGCAGGGCTGAAATGAAGGAATTACATTAATTAATAATAAAATAAAATAATAAACTAATTTAAGTTGAACAGATAGAACATGAACTATCTTGGGTTCATAATCTCTGTAAGCCACATACATAAACACTGCAACATAGTGTTTTTAGGAAACCTGTATTTTTTTATGTAACATTGCATTATTTTGAATAATCTCTGATGTTCAGGCGAGTCACAATCGATTCCCTGGAGCAGTGCATGGTGTGGATGGTCCATCTGTTCCTGTTCAGATAATCACAAACTACCTCAATGGCCAGAACTGTTCCTCTCTGCAGGGCAAGCCCAAGGTCTTCTTCATACAAGCATGTGGAGGAGGTGAGTACTTGATTCTTCTGCGCATGGTCATACAGCAGTGCACAAACCCATAGCACGTGCCTGTTGGCAGCAGAATAAACAAGCATTCTCTGCTGAGAAGCGTAGCTGCACTGTTAAAATAGCAATCCAGCAAAGTCAGAGTGCATCTGGCTCCTAAAGGGAATGGCATGTGACACACTGATTGGTTTATTGCTCATTACACCCAAAACACTAAGTAATTAATTAAGAGAATTAGAAGGTGTACTTTTCCCGTCGTTACGATAGCAAAGACACACTGACACGCCCTCAAATCAAATCAAGCTGCACAGTATGCACAGTATAGATTGCTAAAATAGGGCTCATAATGTTCAATTGATTCAAATCAATTGATTTGAGGTCATATAGTTACTGCATAAAAACATCAGCAGTTGTTTTTAGTGAAGATAACTGAAGACAATTTTTGTTTGTGATTATTTAGGCTAGAATTTCAAGGTTGATGTTGCTAACAAAATACAACTATTCCGTTGTTCTAATTAGTGATGTGGCCTTAAAATAATAACCCGATATTTCAGCGAATTTGTGCAAAAACAATATTTTTGCCTATATGAAAAAAAAACTAAAAGCTATTTAATTATTTTTTATGAATATATTACTGCAACAAAATAGATTCTAAAGTTTTATTAATGTAAGTGTAACAGTTTCTAGTATTTTAAATTTATAAGTATATTAATAATAACAATATACAATAACAGTAGATTTAAAACAGTCAGTTAATAGCAAATCAGTTGCATTGTACAGCAAAAGAAACCACTTAAAAATGATGAGTTTCTTTGATTTGACCAAATTGAAAACCTCTGGAATATAATCAAGAGGAAGATGGATGATCACAAACCATCAAACCACCAAACTGAACTGCTTGAATTTTTGCACCAGGAGTAAAGCAGCATGAAGTTATCCAAAAGCAGTGTGTAAGACTGGTGGAGGAGAACATGTTATGAACTTGATTTCTGAACTCTTAAAACTTTATAAGAGCAAACCAAATAAAACATGGAATGTTTTAAATACATAATACTGCAATTATTACAATATGGATTATTTTAATCACAATATTTCTATCACGATATATTGTGTAGGATACGGTATGGTACACTCCCAGTTCCCACGCATTTCTCTCAAGCCCCACAAACCACATCCCACCCAGGTGTTCACAGATAATAATCTATCGCTGTTAGATGGAGCTCTGAAGGTGTTTGCTCTGATGAAAAAAGTAAGGATTAAACATTTCCAGCAGAAATTGTGATTTATATCTTATAGTATATCTGTATAAAGTGTGTGTGTGTGTGTGTGTGTGTGTGCATGAGAAAGGGAGTGGGATTCTGCAGAACAACTGCAAGATGAGTCATACTGTGGCCTAAACCACAGTTTGTGCATCAAAATAAACCCGGTTGTGCTTTGAGCTGATTGAGAGAATAGTGTGGGCGTGTTTTCACAAAAAGGATATGGGGGAACTTTTCACCTCTGTTTTGTTTGTGTTTTTTATCTGTTTTATATATATATAGTGCATCTGGAAAAATGGAATATTATATTATTATATATATATAGTCACTTTATTTCAGTAATTCAGTTAAAAATAATAAAAAAACTCTATATATTATGCAGATGTATTACAGTGAGAGTGATCTATTTTAAGCGTTTGTTTCTTTTATTGCTGATGATTTTGGCTTACAGCCAATAAAAACCCAAAAATCGGTTTCTCAGAAAATTAGAATATTATATTATAAGACCAGTTGGTACTTTTGGCAGTGTGGGCGGTGTGCCAAATCCTGCTGGAAAATGAAATCCGCATCTCCATAAAAGTTGTCAGTAGCAGAGGGAAGAAGCATGAATTGCTGTAAGATTTTGCGGGAAAACAGAACTGCACTGACTTTAGACTTGATAATAAAACACAGTGGATCAACACCAGCAGATTTCATTTTCCAGCAGGACTTGGCACACTGAAGATGAAGTATAGAGAGACCGCTTGTGGTATGTTTTGTGTGGCAGATCAGAGGGATATTGGTTTTGAAGTGTCTCCAGATGAGGTGCAGCCCCTTGCAGGGGGAATTGATGACCAGCCAGACGCCATTCCCACATCGTCCAGTAGCGATTCGCTCAGCTTATCTGATGAAATTGATGCCAGGGCCACTCTACCCACGCCCAGTGATATTCTAGTGTCTTACTCCACTTTTCCAGGTACGTATACAGCTCTGGAAAAAAATAAGAAAGCACTTAAAAATAATGAGTTTCTTTGATTTTAACAAATTAAAAACCTCTGGAATATAATCAAGAGGAAGATGGATGATCACAAGCCATCAAACCAAACCAAGCTGAACTGCTTGAGTTTTTGCACCAGGAGTAAAGCAGCATAAAGTTCTCCAAAAGCAGTGTGTAAGACTGGTGGAGGAGAACGTGCTAAAATGCATGAAAACTGTGATTAAAAACCAGGGTTAATCCACCAAATATTATTTTCTGAACTCTTAAAACTTTATGAATATGAACTTGTTTTTTTTATTTATACACTTAATCTGATTTCTTTCTGGGGTTTTTTTTTTGTCAACTTCTAACTCAATAATCTAATCAGAATTGGATTTTTGTGTCTGATTAGTCAAGTTCTCATGTTAACAGCTTTGATTAGACCAAGATTCAAAAATCTGATAAAAAAAAAAAAAAAAAGAATTCAGCTTTGTAATAAGATTTTTCACTGCATGTATACAATTACTCTGATTTCTTTTGGGATTCTTAGGCTTTACATGCGTGCAGACGTATCCAGGTATTACAGATGCTCATTTAGAAGGATTTATAAGTTTAGACTTTTTTTTAGTATTTGTAAGAATACAGAGGAAGATGTAAGAATGGTTGCATGGTGTACTTTTAGAAATCATTCAAAACTCAACATATTTGACGGTGAAGTTTATAAAAATGTTTACAATGTACAAGTAAATGTACAAAAAAACATAGAAAGAAGTTTAAAGTTATATCAAAAGCCTCAGTGAGCTTACAGGCTGGTTGTAAACCACTTGGATTGTTGAAAAAGTATGATTTTCACTCATTGAAGTAAAGTATTAACAATGGGAACAGCACCTCCTTGTGGAGAATCATCAGCCAGGTTAGCATTTGCCAGCAGCACTAAATGAATGAATGAATAAATTCTGTTCCCAGGATATGTGTCATGGAGAGATACGCTCACAGGGTCTTGGTACGTGGAGACGCTGGATCGCGTCCTGGAGGAGAATGCTGCCACTGATGACCTCGTCACTATGTTAATGATGGTATGACTCATTAGTGTGTGTGTGTGTTACTGTACCAGCAAATTATTGGCAATATTTTCTATTTATTGAATATTTTATGGAGGAGTTGCTGTTTAAACAGAATGTCTTCATAAAAAGATATATATATATGTGTTTATAAGTGATCTAATGGAAACCTCTCATCACTAGTGCAGATTTAACATAAACGAACTTGAGGTCTGGAAGAGCAAAACCTAAAATCATATTTCAGGTTTCCATAAACCTAAAATTGAGTTTGCAATGTAGTGATTAGTCTTCCTTGGAAACATTCTTTTAAAATGTCTCAGCTCTCAGCTCTGTGGACAACGGTAGTTCAGTTCAACTTCTAGAATGCGTTCGAATTTTTAATTTCTAGTACTAGTGTTAGTGCAGTTATTAATCTGGAAGCATTAACCCATATTTGTTATGCAAATTATTCATTGTGTGGCTCAAGTTTCTACAGATAAATCATGTTTATACAGAGCCTAGTGATGTATTAGTGCTTTTATTTGGCAACATAAAAATGCCGTCGCTATTGTCAAGTTTAGAAGTTAAAAAATATATATTTATTTATGCTTAAATTGGAATAAAAATCTGAATAAAATTCTCACTATCTCTCCATCTCTCTCGTACACACACAGCTGCTTCTGTTTGATATTAAAGCTCAGCACATTTTAAAATATATATATAATTTTAAAAAGCATCAGAACTACCTTGAGATATTAGAATAAAAATATAAAGTAAAAAAGGCTCCATTTTTATCTCCCTCCCAAAAATAGAGGGAAATTTGTAAATATTATTTTTTAACTAAAAATATCTATATTCGATGTCACAATACGATATATTGCCATACTTTGCACAATAATCCTAATTTATTTGAGTTTTTTTTTTCTTTTCTTTTCTTTTTCTCTAAAGGTGAACAATGAAGTGTCTCAGATATCCGCTAAAGGCCTCTACAAACAGATGCCTGGGTCCTTCAACTTCCTTCGCAAACATCTCTACTTTCAAGCGCCGGCCACATAAGATGCTGAAGTTGAAACAAGACAACACAAGACACTGATTTACAATGATAGAATTTTAAAATTATTGGAAGACAGCAGAATCAACATGCAGGGATGTGGGTTACTTTTTAGTATGTGGCTAATCAATGTACAATAAAGACAGGATCACTGTCTGTAGAGGCACCTGCCATTGTGGTTTGGACCAAAAAAAAGGACAGGATTAGTTTCTCAGGGGGTCTTGAGGTAATTTTCTCTTTTACGGGGGAGTCTCTGTGATTTTATTCCCGTCCAGAACAACCATGTATGTGTTTTGCTACTACTGTGTTTCGCTGAACTCCGTGGTCCTCCGGTCATTTTAGTTCTGTCCGGATGGACACATCTGAGTTTCGTCACCTCACGTTTAATAAAACAGCTATTTGTCCACTGCCGCACACTGTAATACACTTTGGGCACATGTTTCCACGGAGATCTACGTCAAAAACACAACAGCGAGTGGAAATGGAGGAGCTACTGAGCGCTGCAATGTCATGTGACCGAAAAAGCCTAAAAAAAAAAAAAAACTCACTGATCCTCCTGTTTTTTCAGTTACAGTCCGGATGCAGGAGTTTTATCACTGAATAGACGTGTGACATATTTTACACAGACGTCCCCCTGATAAACTAATCCCGACCAGATAGGGCTTAAGTGTATACGATGTACCAAAATCATTAACCTTGGTTCAAACTTTGGTCTAGACTTTAAGGTGTGTATGAATTATCAGTGTGTCAGTGATTTTTTTTTTGATAGTTTTGAGAAAAACTGAAAACTTGAGAAAATGATAGCCATTTAAGATGATGTACTTCAATTCAAATTAAACTGTGACTGTGGGTTTAGAAACGTGTGAATTGTGTTGTGTTTTGAGACTCTTTTCTTGGGTGTTGAGGGGGTGGCTGATTTTTCACACTTACCAGCTCCTCATTAGAAGCAATGCTGGCGCTGCCAGTCCTTGGCATTCATGCTTGGCGCTAATGCCGTGGCTCAAACTGTGTAAGTGCAAGGAAAAACTCTGAATGTATGTCTGTGCTGCAGTGTTGCAAGATGCATTTCTGCTTGATTCAGTCCTTTATGATAATGCGATTATGTTTTTTCCTCAGAAACCTTGCATTTCACTGATGGGTTAGAGAGATAAACAGTGTCTGGTTATGTTAATCTGTTTATCTCTCACAGGACTTTTCTTGTTTTTTTTTTGTAAAGCTTGCACAACTTGTACAGGTTAAGGGTTATTTTAGGATGTAGTAAGTAAACAACATGTTTTAATACGGTCAGCCCAAACAGCAAGGTTTTGGCCTTAATGTTGTTTTTTTATTATTTTAATTTTTTAAATCTAATACAACTCAAATGACTTTTTATTAAGTCTGTATAATATATTTATGTGCTTCAGTTAGAAGTATCTTATTGCATCTTATTGGTGTGTAACTACAAGAAAATACTTCAGCGTATTTTTACCCTGACATTTCCTGTTCTCTTCATACACTCCTTATAGCAGTTTGACACCAAGCAGTCAAACAAGCATGCTGTCTCCGACCACCCTATTAATAAATTCACACTTTCTATAATACAGCAGTGTGCAGAAAAACAGATTCAGTTCCGGCATATTTTTGCCAGTCCAGTTATAGAGCTTAAATACTGACATATGTTTTATTATTATTTTTTAATAAAATAAAATATCTAGTGGCGAAATTAATTTTTTTTTTTCTCATTTTGTCTTTGGTTAATTTTGGTTTATTTTATTTTTTTGTGATTTTTCAATGTGGCTCTTATGTTCAGTATAGTTGCTCATTAATACTCAGAAGTGAAAACTTCACCACCTTGTAAGTGCAAAACACATAAAGCCTTTCACACAATCTTTATAATAAATGTAAAAATGTAGGTTAACTTACCTTAAATGAGAAATGTATGTAGAAAAAAATACACAATCACATAATACACGATCACACACAATAATTCCACCTTAACCGCACAATCACACTAGTTCCAACGTAAATGTTACCGCTATACTGCCACAATCAGACTAGTTCCACCTTAAATCCTGCTACTATATTCCCCACAATAACACTAGTTCCATTCCAACCTGGGGTACGTTTCCCAAAAGCGTAGTTGCTAACTACGTTAGCAACTTACTTAGTCTGGACGATGCAGCTGCGACGCAGGTGTTTCCCAAAAGCGTGGTTGGAACTATGGAGGTAACCACGTTAGTAACTTGCATAGTGCAGCACTTAGTTAAGCTACTCAGGTGTTTCCCAGAACCGTGGTTCCAGCGAATGTTCGCAACTACCGTGGTTCAGCTGCGTCGTTCCAACTACAGCTCTAGACCTGTCGTTAAGAGCTTAGTTCCTGGTGGTTAGTGCAGACGATGGACGGTAGGATTCAGAAAGCTGATAAATCACATTAATATTGCTGCACGAGGATTTAAGATATCAAAAGTACCTATTTCTTTTTAATGTTTGTGTTTATTACATTAATTGAGCCACTTCACTTTTACCAATGTGTGCCCAGGTAAAATAATACAATTCAGTCCTTTTTTTAATGTATGTCTTTAACATTTAGCTTTATTTGGCAAACATGAATTCAGTGTAGTGAAAAGAGAAGTGCTCTTTAGCTAAAATGTATTTTACAGTCTTGGAAAGATGTATGCCAATTATTCAAGCAGGCATCTCTTGAGTAAAGATAACTTGTGCTGTGAACATTTATGAAATAGTTAATAATTATTTTTTTAAACCCATTGTGCTATATGCACTCTGTGAATAAGATATGCAATAAGCAGGTGTTTTGAATTACCTAATTATCCTCTGCAGGTAACAGGGCCAGACAGAGTGTGAATAAAGAAAATTTATTATTTAGCCAATACAACGTGTTTCTAGGCCTATACAAATGTTATCAATTACTATTTGTTAAATAATATATTACAGGAAATACGTAGAAATATGTAGGCTACATTAATATATATGTAAAAAATAATAACATTAATTGCCATTATGAAAAAAAACATTAAGAGAATAAAACCACGACTGGGATTCGAACTAGGCGTCCATTCGGTGTCTGTCGAGTTTTGCTACCCTGTCAAACCGTATTATCCTAGTGCATATTTAATTTTTAAATATAAAATTGCTAGAAAAAGCCCCATATTTAAACATGCTTTCGGTAGAATATTTGGAAAGCCTGAATCAAAATATCAGGAGACAGTTTTGGGTTATTAGGGTGATTATAAACCTTATTTTTTTATTATTGCTAACTTATAATTACTTTCATTATCATCAGCTGTCATTTACGCATTTGTAATACTCAGAAATAATGGCAAGGGGTTTCTGGTTTTTTAATGCAACCAAAAAGAACAGAATTACCATAAAAAAACAATAAATAAATAAAAAATGTTTCCACGCATGGGCGCTGGTGTTGAGAAGCACATCTCGATGGGTTGCACAATTCGACAGAACACCGCGCGCTGCACGTCGTAGGCGCTCTGCTGAACCACTGAGTAACACATTTCTCATGTCTCATTTTAATAAGACTTCTTCAGAATGGTGATTATTTTATTTAAAAAAAATATTGCAATAGCAAATATGTGTATGTTTTTTTTAAGTAACACTGTCTGTTACAAATAATAATGAATATATAGCAATTATTGTCTACATTTTACTTGCAGTTCATTGTTATTTTATTAATAGTATTGTTGTCCGTTATGTTCTGGTGATAATTACAATATAAATAGCCTAAATGATACATTAGTAACATATTTTTGGCATAATATTTTAAAGATTGTGAGTTTTGCACGTTTTCTGCTGGGAAAGTCTGGCCGAACACATCTGGAAACACCTTAGTTAAGACCACGGTGGTTCAAACCAACATAGTTCAGACTTCTGTGGTACCAAGAAAGTAGGATGGTTTCGGGAAACGGTCGTACTTCAGATGTTAGTTAGTTTAACGATGCATCGTACCACGTTAGTTCAATGCTAGGCTCCGTCGTTGTACGGGAAACGCACCCCTGAATGTTATCGCTATTTCCCCACAATCGCACTAGTTCCACCTTAAAAACCCTGCCGCTATATTTTCATAAACTAGTTCCGCCTTAAATTTTGCTGTTATAATGCCACAATCAGTTCCACTTTAAATGTTGCTGCTTTAAACGCAGCCACTATATTTCCACAATTGCACTAGTTCCACCTTAAACGATGCCGCTATATTTCCCACAATCAGACTAGTTCTACTTTAAATCTTCCTACTATATTCCCCACAATTACACTAGTTCCAACCTAAATGTTGCCGCTAATTCCCCACAATCACACTAGATCCACTTTAAACGATGCCACTATTTTCCTTCAATCACAGTAGTTTCACCTTAAACGCTGCCGCTATTTTTTTCACAATACTAGTTCCGCTTTATTCCCACAATCACAAAAGTTACACCTTAAACGCTGCTGCTATATTCCTACAATCCCACTAGTTCCACCTTAAACGATGCCGCTTTATTCTCACAATCACAGTAGTTACACCTTAAACGCTGCCACTGTATTTCCAGTCCCACCTTAAACGATGCCGCTATATTCCAACAATCACCACTAGTTACACTAGTTACACCTTAAACGCTGCCACCACATATTCCTCACAATCACATTAGTTCCACCTTAAATTCTGCTACTATATTCCCCACAATAACAGACTTATTTATTTGCTGTTTTCACCTACAGGCCACCCCGTTCAGCTGATCGGTAATTAGATGGAGTAGGTGGGATGGATTAGTGGTTGGAGCTGCTGGAAGGTGAGTCTCCAGGGGGATTTCTCAATACCAAGAAAGCAGAGAACAAACTTTTGTTATTGGGAGAAACTCTTTGCCTTATTGAGATGCTGTGTGCTTGTGCTTGCTTTTTTATTGCATTAAATTATAGACTATAAGATCTAGACATTATTATCCAAAGCTAAGCAGTGTAGTTAAGATATCTGCGTTAATTTCTCAATTAATGCAAGCTGTTTACATTAATTTTCCCTGGAGAGTCACCAAACGATGCATCCTCAGTTTTTAGGGCAGTGCAAGAACACATCCTGAAACTTTTAATTGTTTTTTAAGATGTGTAGCAGCTGAGGTTTCAGCTAAACCAGTCCGCTTCCTAGCTTCCGTGGCTGCAGCAGCACCACTGTTGCGTTTTTAAACTTGGCAACCTCAGTCAGAAACCACACCCACACAGTTTTCCGTGATGTACTGTATACAGTTCTAATAATAAAATACTGTCTGAAGCTCTGCTGCCAAGAGATGGCAGTGCTTGAATTTTGCATGTTTCCTAATATCAGATGACACATCCTGATTGTTTTATCATTTACTAGTAAAATATAATCCTTATTGGTCCTTTAAATTCAATTTAATAGAATTTAATCTCATTGCTGCTGCAAGCATCAGCTGTTAAAGTTGTTTTACCTAAAGTAAACTAACTAAAGTCAACTTTTTAAGTATAATTAAAGTAAACACATAAAAGTTAATAGTTTTAAATTGTCAACACATAATTAATATTTTGGTAGAAAATTTTATAAAAAAAAAAAAACACATATAAACAAAGACGTAATAAGACTTGATATAAAGTGCCAAAGCTTCGCAGGGACTTCTAATTAGAAAGGGTGTTTATTTTGAATCCTGGATTTCCATTGTTGAAATGCCAAAGACAACTGCATGACACTATAAACACTATGCAGACGTATGTGGCCCTGCTAAGTCAGGCTTGCCTAGTCTTGTTTTGATTGATCTAGGGTCTTGGGGCGATGCAAAATGTGCAGGTTTTACTCTACAAGTAAGACGTACGAGACACTGAAACACAACCAGTGTTTATTATTGCCAATACACTATCTGTACGATGTCTGTGGACACTCCACCAAATTAATTAAGTATGTATTCAGCTCCTTTAATGCTGAAACAGATGAGCAAATTGGCACCAACCATAATGCCATTTAGGTGCATTTAGATTTATGCCTGTGTGAAACCAAACCAAACAGAGGGAGAAACGCTCCAAATAAATAAACAAATGAATCAACTGATCCGGACCCTAGAAACCAACTACTGGTGTGAAAACGCTCTTTTATACTCAGGGCTTTTTCTCCCCTCAAACATACAAATATATACTAGTATTTTAATTCACATCACTAATACAAATATAATTGCATTTTACATTTCTTACATTCGTTATTTTATTTACATTTAAATGTGCACTATAACAAGTGTGATTAATTGCAGTTATTAACAGAATATTGTTGTGATTAATCAGATATATATATATATATATATTTTTTTTTTATTGATTGACACCAGTACTCAAAATACATCAATCAATTAATCAATCAACCTTTTTTGTTTGTTTGTTTTTACATTGAGGGTGACCCTCATTTACAATGTTGCCGAGCATTTACAGTATAAAAATGTTTTAAAACATTTATTAAGAAAATAAATAATAAGGAACAAAATAGTGAGTAATAATAAATAAAATAAATACTCGTTTTAAATCAACATTTCATGACCATAAAAACAAATTGTCACATAAAAAGAGAAGAATTTTTAAAATATAAAATAAATAAAAAGATAATAGAAAAGTAAAAGTAAAGTAAAATGATAACAATGGTAAGAAATGATAAAATGAATAATAATATAGGAATTTAAAAAATAGTAATAAATAAACGCATAAGATTAAATAAAATGAATTGTAATAATAATTAAATAATAATTCAAATATTAAGAAAAAGATAAACTTATTATAAAAAAACATTTACTTTGTGTCTAAGACTGAAAGTATGACATTATGGCATCAGGTGAAGCCAAGCAGCTTTTAAGAGGCTGATTTTAAGAGGGGTGGGCTGGGTGATTATTTTGGAGTGTGGAGTAGTTCATCAGTAGTTGTGCAGAAGGAATGCTCATAATTCTCAGAGTGTGTGTGCATGCTGTGTGTGTGTGTGTGTGTGTGCACGCTGTGTTTGTCAGAATGAGTGGGCTGGCAGGGAGGGAGGGAGGGAGGGAGTGAGTGAGCGACTCAGAAAGTGAAGTTCTGCCTTCCCTCAGTCAGTGAGTGTTTGTTACAGCAACACACTTGCTGTATCTGACGCTGTGTGAGTGTGTGAGTGTGTGTTTGTCTGAAAGAGAGAGAGAGAGAGTAGATCACTGTGTTTGGTCTAGGACTTGAGCACACATTAATGCGAGAGGAGAGGAGAAGGAACGCCTGGCTGTTGCTGTTTTCAAGGATTTGAAGGCCAATGTGAGAGTCTTTGAGGATCAGTCTTGGGTAAGTCTGCAGTCACGGCATTACTACAAATATCTGAATATCTGAAACAGTCCATGTGACTGGGCATGCTTCAAAAGCACAGTATTGTATGTGGTCTCTAGTGATTAGATTTGTTGCTTTTCTGTAAATAGTCTTTTCTCAGCACTTCTCAGTGGCTAGGATTGGATATAGAGGTATAATTCTGTTTACAGTTTGGTTTAAGAAGCTTGACAATTGACTTTAAAGCTTTTCCTGGTTGCAGTTAGAATGAATAATTCTTGGCTTGTGTTTGCAAGTCTGGGAAAACAACAATTTAACTAGTTAATTTCACTAATGCCTTTATTAATGCCATTTTAAAGATTCAGAATTTCTGTTTCTATTTCTATTTCCGAAAGCCAGTTGGTTCTTCTGTTAACGTCTTTCCACAAAACCTTCTTTTGCTTTGGTTTTTAACGTGGTGTACCCACCCCCAAATGACTGGGTATTGTGACACGTCATACTGAAACCACAGAAGATGGTGATCTGCACACACATAGTGCAGCCGTAGAAAAGCCGTAGAACCTTTACATAGAAATAGACACCGTAGATGTAGCCCGTGTGGCCCACTGACTGTAGTCATGCATTCGAGACGTCCTTATGAATGAGTTTGTATCATATATATATATTTATATATATTTCACCAGTGATGTCTAGTTTGCTTGTTTCGTTTAAGGCCAAAAGAGGAAGTGACTTCTTTGACACCTGATATAAAGAGAGAGAGAGAGAGAGAGAAAGAGAGAGAAGAACAGAAAAGAGAAGAGAAGAGAAGAGGAGAAGAGAGAGAGAGGAGGGGTGAGAGTGAGGGAGCTGAGGCATGATTTGCTGAGGCTCTGCAGCTCCTAACACAGGAAGCGTGCTCTCTTCCCTTTTTCTCAGGCTGCAGAGAGTAAGTGCAGTCTACTGCTATTTAACTTTGACCTGCGTGATTAAATAAATGTGTGGTTGTGGTTGGGGGGGGGGGGGGGGGGCGCAGGGGTTGGCATGGTGGGGGTGCTGCACTGCACTGCCACTGCGAATGCGAATGCATGCAACAGGGCAAATACAATACAATGCAATGCACACCTACACACATACCTTCTGCCCTAGTGCAGTGTGGCATACTTAAAGTTTTGGTGGCATCTCATTTCCTTTTTTATTTCCTGTTTTATGAAGAGACCACTTCAGTTTCTGAATCAGTTTCTCTGATTTTGCTATTTAGAGGTTTATGTTTGAGTAAAATGAACACTGTGGTTTTATTCGATAAACTACAAACAACATTTCTCCTAAACTACAAATAAAAATATTGTCATTTAGAGCATTTATTTGCAGAAAATTAGAAATGGCCTAAATAAGATTTTAAAAAAAAGATTTTAAGAGTTCAGAAATCAATATTTAGTGGAATAAACCTGGTTTTTAATCACAGATTTCATGCATCTTGGTCAATAAAATGATGATTTCATTTCATTTGCCAAAATGATTTCATGCGTCCTTTCATTTTCTGCTGGAAAATGAAATCCGCATCTCCATAAAAGTTGTCAGCAGAGAGAAGCCTGAAGATTTTAGACTTGATAATAAAACACAGTGGATCAACACCAGCAGATGATGCACATGTCTCTCTAAACCAAAAGCATCATCAGTAAATTGTACATTTCATTTGTAAATCAAAAGGATCTGAGTCTGGAGGAAGAGTGGAGAGACACACAGTCCAAACTGCTCGAGGTCTAGTGTGAAGTTTCCACCAATCAGTGATGGTTTGGAGAGACATGTCCATCATCTGCTGGTGTTGATCCACTGTGTTCTATTAAATCTAAAGCCTTCATGCTTTTCTCTGCTGACAACTTTTATGGAGATACAGATTTCATTTTCAAGCAGGACTTGGTCTAATTGGTCTTATATAAGATTCTAATTTTCTGAGACACTGATTTTATCAACGTTTAAAATAGATCACTCTGTGTGTAATACATCTATATAATATACGAGTTTCACATTTTGAACTAAATTACTGAAATAAAGTCATTTTTTGAGATGTACCCGCATATGCAAGCTTCACACCACTGTATTATTATGTAGAAATATTTGCAGAAATCTGAGTCTGTAGGCTGCAGTGTAGTGCCATGTGTGCACCCATTATGTATTAGCATATTTTAATGATTTACCAAACCACAGTGGTTACTTGCGGCAGACCAGTAATGCTTTTCTCACTAACTTCACTTCTTCACTTCCACAGGCAATCCCTGCCCTGCCACTGCATTGACCCTGGTGTTGTGTCCAAAGCAGAGCTGCATCAGTTTGGAGCTACGATGTCGTCCTACAACGTCAAGCTGAGAAGAGTCCCAGCTGCAGACTACGACACACAGATCAAAGGTAGAGTAGCGCAGCTACTTGGTTCTGATACATCAGCTCACAGACGCAGCCTTCTGCTGATCCACATCACCCTAAGAGTGATGAGGGAAAAGAGCAAGGCCAATTGTGCTCTCTCATGACTCCGGCAGCTGAGGGCAAGCTGCATGACTGGGATTCAAACCAGCGATCTCCCGATCATAGTGGCAGCGCTCGGTGCCCCTACCAATATTTATATTTGATGCCACATATTTAGGAAATTAATCAAATAGTAGAAAAACAGCACTAGAACTCAGTGATCTGTTTAATTGTGAAAGTAAGAGCATTTCCACATGTGTATATATTTATTATGTACTATATTAATGCCTATTAGAAAATCTAATAAAAGAATCATGAACAGTTTATAGGGTTTAATTTATTAATGGTCATAAAATGTGACTTTTTAGCTTATTATTGCTACTGCGCCTGCACAGATCTCCATATCAGTATCCGTATCAGCTTCCTCACCAGCATTCTAACCTCTGTTCTCCTCTCTCTGCACAACCAGCAAGCTGATTGGTCCTTTTTGTCTCCACATTAAGACAGCACCCTCCTTCCTTGAAGTCACACAAGCTTGTGTATATAAATAGTGTATATAAATAGTATACTGTATTACTTCCTATTACTAATCAAACTTGTACACAGTTTGAATAGCATGCTATAGCAAGTTATGCAAATAACGTAATATAACATCTTGCTAATTTTACTTGCAAAAAGCGCAAAAAGCATGATATTACTATTCCTTTTTGCAGAAAGTAGCATCTGCCTTTTCAAAATGTGCTGTTATGCAACTGTTGACTAGACACAGGGTACTTTTGGCAGTTGCCTGAAGGCTAAAGGGCCAAAAAGTGGAACTTACTGAAAGCGTGTTATCTCTAAAGACACGGAATCTGCTGAATAGTCTCGCAAATACTTCTTTCAGCACTTTTTGAATTCTCCAGTCTAAACTGGAACAGCCCATTCCTTATAAAAGAAAAGTGCATTTAAGTATATATTTTTTTAAAAGTATACTTAACATGGAAAAGTACATACTTTTTACATTCAAATTAATATGTACTTTAACATATTTTAATTTGGAACAACTTATGGTAACTTAAGTATATTTTAATAGTAATTATGCTATATTTAATTTTTTTTAAATATATTTAAAAAGCATTAGGTTGTGCTTTTAAGTGATTCTTTCATATAACTTCTCCAAACTTAAGCAGATTTAAGTATGTGGGTTTTTTTTAAAACATTATTTTTAATACAATATGAAGTATATTGTAAATGTACTCATTTGCATATTGATGCATGTATTGTGTACACCTTAATGATATACATATATATATATATTTTTTTTTTCTATCAACGCTTAACATTAACATTTATTAAAAGCATATTGCTTAAAAAAATAATACATTTTATGGAAGTACAGAGAAAAGTTTCATTTATATATTTAATGTGTATTTTCATAAAATATATGAAATAAAAAATTAACTTTTAGTATTCTTTACCTAATTTGAACTTTTACTTTTAATGCTCTTAGGAAACTTTCACTTTTCACAAGAGATATTATTAATTCATCAGCCGCTTTATTGCAGTTCACTGTGGAAACAGAAGCTGTGGATATAAAAGAGTCTGTTCTATTTGATAAGCTGGTTAATTTGATCTCTGTCTCCTTCCCTTTATAAAATAATAAAAAAAAAATAGCTTAACATTTAGCAGAGAGGAAGTATTATGTTGTTCCTCACTTGTTGACTAATGAAGTGAAGTATGCAGTAAATGCTGTGCGCCGCAGAGCAGAAGAAATAACTACAGTCTTTTAAGAGAAGTGTTGCTGTTGCTTCAGAGCATATCTACAGTAGTAGTGCACCGCTGAGAGAAAGCACTAGAGCACTATAATAGTGTGGGTTAACCTCCTAAACCTCAGATTTAGTGATTAATCTTGAGGGGTAGGGGAACGCCAGGGTGGTAGAGTAACCCACCCTATTGATCATAACCTGATTCTCTTTTTGTCTCATTTTTGTTTCCTAAAATAACTCTAGATTAATGATTAATTCGATATCACTGATTTAATTTTCGATTTGATACTGAGTAAAATTCAGGCTGGGATCGGCGATACTGATTTGATACCGATACTTTACTTTGCAAATACAAGTAATGTGTCTGGTAAATCTTAAAATGTAGTGTATTTCAAATAATATCTTCATAAAAATATACAAGATATACAAATTATTTATGAATTTATTTAAAACTTATGATTAAAGTATGATCGGGATTTTTCTGCATTAAATGCTTAATCCTATTTAGATTCAACTATGCATGTAGTCTCTCCAAATAGCCTATGATAAGAAAATAAAACACTTCCTGTTTTATAATACTGGGAGATTCAAACTGAATATGGCAGAAAAATAAATTAGTCAAATAAATAAAGAAATGCATAAATAATAATAATAGTTGAAAATTTTAATATCAATAATTTAATAATTCAAATCAAATTGCATACAGACTGAGTGAGTGACTGAGAAGCGTGCCGCAGTGCTTACGTATTAATGCACTGACCCAGGCGGAAGAAAAAGTAGTTCCCACCAAGCGCATACGATTTAGACAAGATCTCAATAGTTTAGTTACTTTTTTAGTTACTATTGCTTAATTGCTTACATTTTATGGAAGTACAGAGAAAGTTTTATTTATATATTTAATGTGTATTATTATAAAGTATATTAAACATACTATAATGAAACTGTACTTTTCGTATTCTTTACCTGATTTGAACTTTTAATTCTCTTAAGGATACTTCATTTTCAAAATGGATATAAATTAATCAATGATCTCAAATGACCGAAGTATCGATTCTAAAGTATCGAAATATCATATTGATATTTTGATTTGAAAATTAATTTAAGAGCATAAAGATCTGGTATCAGAGGTATCAATATTTTAGTATCGATCCACAAGTCACTACTCTAGATATATTTAAGGCTACTAACTCTACTCTTTGGAGGAGTATGATTTACAGAAAAACTCCTTCAGGCCTGAAAGTGGTGGTAAGTTTCTGATTCTGAACTGTAGGAAATGAAAGGAGTGCATTTTTCAATAGTTTTA
The DNA here is from genome assembly GCF_023375975.1 of Astyanax mexicanus. Lineage (NCBI taxonomy): Eukaryota > Metazoa > Chordata > Actinopteri > Characiformes > Acestrorhamphidae > Astyanax > Astyanax mexicanus. Next base: position 3,292,188 of record NC_064420.1, on the reverse strand, counting down.
AGTGTCAAAGCCCTTAGAAGGATCACCATAACTGGAAGCACACTCGGGTAAAAAAGCACTGGACTGTGCAAAAGAGGAAAAAAACAGGAAGCGAAAAGTTTCGCTTTAAAACCAGCACTTGAAGAGGTACATTTGCATGGTGCAGTTGCATTTTGGCAGAAATGATCTATAAATAAGGTTGAAAGATGGAATATGATGAGTTGTCTTATCGCTTAAGGAGGCATTTAACCCCCTGATTTTAGCTGACTCCACTCTCAGCTCAAATTTGGAAAATGTAAAAAGGTAGTTTGAGCGGGGCACTGGGTGATGTATGGGTTTAGAGCAGGGGTGTCCAAACTTTTTTTGTTGGGGGCCAGAAGGAGAAATATATTTGAAGTCACGGGCCACAGACTCTGTAATAAAACAAATAATGAAATATACCACTTTAAATAATACTTTTTTCCTGATTATTTCATTTACACATCATTTTACTTGACTAACTATCTTTATCTTTGACAGTGTTGTGTAAACTAAGATTTTTCAGACTCTTTTGCCCCGTTTTTCTGCGCTAGAAATGTGTGCTCTCTCCGCTTTTAGACTCTTTGGCCCATTTTTCTGCGCTAGAAATGCGCACCCTCTCCGATTTTAGACTCTTTGGCCCGTTTTTCTGCGCTTGAAATGCACACCCTCTCCGCTTTTAGACTTTTTTGCCCTGTTTTTCTGCGCTACAAATGCGTACTCTCTCCGCTTTTAGACTCTTTGGCCCGTTTTTCTGCACTAGAAATGCACACTCTCTCCGCTTTTAGACTCTTTTGCCCGATTTTCTGCGCTGGAAATGCGCACCCTCTCAGCTTTTAGACTCTTTGCCCCATTTTTCTGCGCTAGAAATGCGCACTCTCTCCGCTTTTAGACTCTTTGGGCTGTTTTGCTGCGATAGAAATGCGCACCCTCTCCACTTTTAGACTCTTTGGGCCGTTTTTCTGCGATAGAAATGCGCACCCTCTCCACTTTTAGACTCTTTGGGCCGTTTTTCTGCGCTAGAAATGCGCACCCTCTCCGCTTTTAGACTCTTTGGCCCGTTTCTGACACCTAGCGTTCAAACTTTGAATCTCACATTATAAAAACCTGCTTAACAGCGGGCCAACTTTCATTCTATTTCTAAAATACCTCGCGGGCCGCTCCAAAAAAGGAAACGGGCCGCAGATGGCCCGCGGGCCGTAGTTTGGACACCCCTGGTTTAGAGGCAGGGCAGGATTGTCTGATCTGCATATTGTGATGTGTCTGTTTATCATGTCTGCGTCTGCGAAATATTAAAGAGGCGGGGTTATCCCAGGATAACAGGGAGGGCAGGGAATTTTTGCACGTGTTTAAATGGTTTGCCATTTTTTGTTAAAATATCAAAATTAATGTACTTGTCTGTCTGTCTGTCTGTCTGTCTTTCTCTTCCTCTCTGTCTCTCTCTCTTCTTTAGAGGTTCGTAATCAGCTGGCAGAGCAGCTGCGTGTGTTTGATAGTCATCTGGAGCAGAAGAGTCAGGTGCTGCAGGATTTGAGTGATTACCTGCGCAGACGGGGGGAGATCGAGGGAGAGTACGCCCGCTCTCTGGATAAACTCGCTGACAGATTCTTCTCCAAGATCAAAAAGTGGGTCTAAAGAGTCATTATAAAAATATTGAATGGTAACTACAAGTAGGGGTCGGCAATATGGCCCTAAAATAATATCACAATGTTTGTTATGATATTTATTATTATTATTATTGCATACAATATGATACGGCACAACCCTAACTGAGATATTAAAAAAATACACAAATTTGTTTATAAATTTGAACAGAAGTCCATTTGTGATCCAGAATGTCATGATGTGAATAATAATGCACTCCAAATATCTCCATATATCCAGGATTAAAGTAAAATAAATGCTGGACAGATATAATCTGTTTACTATATTTGAAACATAAAAATAATTTTATGCAGAGATTCTAAAAAAAAAAAAATGGAGGAATTCATCCATATAAGACATAAAAAAATGTTTATTATCAACAATATCCCTGTTAAAAAAATAAGAAAAGCATTATATTGATTTGTTGCTCTGTATATTTTGGATAGCAATGTGTGTATTTGAATAATGGCAAACATTTATGTAACAAATAAAAGTCTAGCACCCTCTCACCGTTTCTGTCTCTCTCTCGCTCTCTCTCTCTCTCTCTCTCTGTCTGTCTCTCTCTCTCTTCACAGGAAGGAGTGCAGTACTCAGTCAGTGTTGCATTGCTGGCAGGTGCTGTTAAATCAGACGCGTGAGGAGAGCAGAGATCACACCACGCTGAGCGACAGCTGCGGTACCACTCTACCTCAGCAGCTCTCGCGCAGTCTGGAGCACGTCCAGCGCCTGGCTAAAAAAGTACACAAAAACACATAATTATGGGTGTTATGGGTGTTATGGTTGATGACCAACTATCCTTTATAAACCATGTTTTGGCAGTTGCTCAATCCTGCCACTTTGCGCTTTAAAAATTCGACTATGTCATTTTTATTTTTATTTTTTAAATTTTATTTCTATTATTTATCCCCAATTTTCACTGCCAATTTACACCACTCCGCCTCTTTTAGAACTGCTGCTGATGATGCAGCATTACCGAATAGCATCACAGCGCTAACGCTGGGAGGAAAGAGACGCAGCGATTCTGCGGTTCTGATACATCAGCTCACAGATGCAGCCTTGTGCTGATCGACATCACCCTAGGAGTGATGAGGGGAAAGAGAGAGTGCCAGCTACTGTACCCACCCAAAGATAGAGCAAGACCAAATGCACTCTTTCAGGGCTCCGGTAGCTGATGGCAAGCTGCATGACCGGGATTCGATTCGAACCGGCGATCTCCTAATCATAGTGCTTAGCGCTTAGCCAAACAGTTCCTTACTTACTGCTTTTTGGAATCCTGCATATATTAAACTGTTTGCATTACTCTCAAATACTCTCATCTTTCTCTCTTTATTGTCATTTAGAGTAAAGAGATTTGCACTCAGCTTCAGGAAGAGCTGCTTAAGGGCACGGCAGAGATGCAGAATGTAAGTGTACCACAATTCACTATAAATAATAATCTCCAATAATAAATGAAGGAATAAATGAATGAATGAGTCTTTAAACTACAAAGAAAACCTCCTTCAGCACATTTATTTAGATTAACTGGTAATAAATTCAGTCTATTCCTCTTTTATTTTAACCACTGGTGTATAATATTGAATTGCAGACGATGAAGATATATTCCCAGTACCACACGGAGTTCTTGTCAGCTGAGAACAAGCTGAAAGAAGCCGCCAAACAGGAAGAGAAACAGAAACAGAGTGCAGCCAAGAAGATCGAGAGACTGATAGAGAAAGTAAGCTCGATTACTGTTTTACACCTCTGTTAAGTAGAACTCAAAACTGTATTACTGATAACCACTACAGTCATACTGCTATATAACATTCCTGCAGACCTGAAAATGATATATACTTTTCATTCATACATGTTGGATATAAAATATATTAAATAAAAATATTGTCATTTAGAGCATTTATTTGCAGAAAATGAGAAATGGCATGTTCTCCTCCATCAGTCTTACACACTGCTTTTGGATAACTTTATGCTGCTTTACTCCTGGTGCAAAAATTCAAGCAGTTCAGCTTGGTGGTTTGATGGCTTGTGATCATCCATCTTCCTCTTGATTATATTCCAGAGGTTTTCAATTTAGTAAAATCAAAGGAAAACATAATTATTAAGTGGTCTCTTGTTTTTTCCAGAGATGTATGTAGGAAAATACAAATAAGAAAAAAACAAAAAAAACAAATAGGAATAAATAAATGAAATTAGACAAAAAAAACTAAGATAGTAAAATATAAAATAAAAGGGTACAAATCTGAGAATAAGTCCTTAAAGCGTCAAACACGAATGGTAAGTAAATAACAATTGAGAACAATTTACAAAATTATTGCAGGGGAGGAGGGGTCACAGGGGTCACACATTTCCTGCTGGATTCCTTAAATTATTGTTTATTGCATTTTTTACTCTACTTATTTATTTATTTATTTATTCAGTCTATATATATTTAAAACTAAAAATAAGGAATAAAAAAGGAGTAAAACTAATTATAATGACTAAACTTTTTTAAAAGGTCTTTTAGATTTAAAATGTTCCATAACTGGAGATATCCTGTAAAATAAATTCAGCTTTACAGTTGAGTTAAGTGTTCTTAAGTTAATCACAAAAATGGAACCATCAGTAAAGTAGCTGGGTTTTTTTTTATTCATCTATACAGGTATAAACTCAGTATTAAATCAGTTAAAGAAAACTGAGTTAATTTAGTGTAGAGAGCACTGAAAAAAAAAGCTGAAATAAAAAAAACAGGATCTGGATTTATTTGCCTCTGTGCTCAAGTGTTTTTGAGTGCACTTTTCTTTGACCTAGTAAAACATTACTGTATTGTAGTGCACTGTTCTGGTTCCAGTGTTACAGGCACAGCGGTTTGCTGGGGTTTTCTCACACTGTCAGGCACCGCTGGTTTATAGAAACCATAGAGTGCAGTGGGAGAAACCCCAGCTATACCACTGTGCCTGATGCACTCATTTATTGCATTACTATAAATGCTCACTAATCAAAGTAGTACGTTTTGTTTTATATTATGTGTATATATTTTTTAATGCATTGTGAAATCTGTGCTTTACCATATTCAGAAGCAATGCATTTCACCTGCATTGTCAAATGCACTGAACAAATGCAAGTAATAGAAAATATTACCATCTATTATAAAATCTATTAATTCTAACATAAGACTGGATCCAGAACAGTGCACTGTAAGGTTTTATTAGGTCAAAGAAAAATGCATTCGAAAACCAAAAAAATATGTTTCTGTGATCTATGCACTAAATTTAGTGAGATTTAACTCTTCTGCTGATGAAAATTCAAAACAACTGCATCAAAATCTAATGCAAATTGATTTAGAGCACGTAAGGATTGAATTAAAATAATCAGTCAAATCAGTTCAAATAATCACAAAAAACCACAAACACAATAAAGATCCGATAAGTTAAAAAGCTTGATGTCAGATTAGCCTAGTGCATGTCTTTAACTATTTTAATCAGTGTTTAATCATTGTAAAAATGTCTTTAAAGTAAATATGGTTTAAAAGTACAATCACACTGTGCATCATTTAAAAAAGGAAGTGTTACTCTTTATATTTTGCAATTGAACATTTGTTTGGGAGGTAGATTCATGCATTTAGTTTACGGGTGAGAAATGAATTTAAATTAATCCAAGGAGACACATGATAAAGACTGTTTTGGATGGTCGGAAAAACAAACCAGTCTCAATTTGGCTTGATGTTAATTGTATCTCGTTAATATGCAGTAATAATTATATGTTTTTGATAGGCTGTGAACTGATAAGAGTATTCTAGTTACAATTGAGAAATGAAAATGTAAAACAGGCGAGGTGAAAACATAAGTTGTAGTTTTCAGTACTTTTTTTATTTTCTTTAGTGAGAAAAATCTATAGTCTGTTTGGGGCTTCAGCAATAAAGTCTGGTTGAGTTTCTGACGTGGATGCAAAGATCTGATTTAGATCATCATCATGTTGAGTCCTGCAAAAAGTGTTGACTAAGCATTGATTGTATAAACTGATGCAAAAACATAAACACGCAATAAAACTTTCAATTCATTTAGCATTTATTATTTTTTAATTTTTCATTAGCAAAATAATTCCAGCATACATATATACTGTAGCTCTGGAATAAAACGAGAGACCACTTAAAAATGATGAGTTTCTTTGATTTAACTAAATTTAAAAAAAACTCTGGAATATAATCAAGAGGAAGATGGATGATCACAAGCCATCAAACCACCAAACTGAACTGCTTAAATTTTTGCACCAGGAGTAAAGCAGCATACAGTTGTCCAAAAGCAGCGTGTAAGACTGGTGGAGGAGAAGAACATGATACCAAGATGCATGAAAGAAACTGTGATTAAAAACCAACCAGGGTTATTCCACCAAATATTGATTTCTGGACTCTTAAAACTTTATAAATATGAACTTATTTGAGGTCTGAAAGCTCTCCATTTTTAAATGCTCTAAATGACAATATTTTTATGTGGAATTTGGGAGAAATGTTGTCTGTAGTTTATAGAATAAAACAACAATGTTCATTTTACTCAAACATAAACCTATAAATAGCAAAATCAGAGAAACTGATTCAGAAACTGAAGTGCTCTCTTTATTTTTTTCCAGAGCTGTGTATATTTATTATATAAATATATATGTATTTGTTAGCTTGTAAGGAAAAGGAGAAACAAGATATATAAACACTCGCCTTCTTTCACTACATATTACTGTACAGACACACGTGTACTTCTGAGCGCTGTATGAGTCATTGCTCTGTATTTAAACACAGTCACTGCTGGGTTAAAAACAGTCCACCCCACACAGCACACTGTCAGCAGCAGCAGTCCTGTGGTCAGACACTATGACGAATGATGTAAACGCTGACAGGCACATTGCTCCGGACGTAGGTTTGTTACACAGTATAGTCTATAAATGTATAACACCTCCACTAGTGCATCTCAGAAAAATTTGAATATCATTGAAAAGTTACTTTATTTCAGTTATGTAGTTCAAAATGTGAAAGTTATATATATTATATAGATGTATTAAACACAGAGTGATCTATTTTAGGCGTTTGTTTCTTTTATTGTTGGTGATTATGAAGCTTACAGCCAATGAAAACCCAAAAATCAGTGTCTCAGAAAACTAGAATATTATATAAGGCAAATAATAAAACACAGTGGACTTTTAATATGTATACAGGCGTCATTTTAGTGTGGGAGGTTTCATGGCTAAATTGGAGCAGCCTGGTGGCCAATCTTCATTAATTACACATTGCGCCAGTAAGAGCTGTAAGAGTGTGAAGGTTCAGTTAGCAGGGTAAGAGCACAGTTTTACTGCTCAAAATATTACAATGCACACTATAAGATTATGGGGGACATACCAGAGTTCAAAAGAGGACAAATTGTTGGTGCACGTCTTGCTGCTGGCGCATCTGTGACCAAGACAGCAAGTCTTTGTGATGCATCAAGAGCCACGGTATCCAGGGTAATGTCAGCATTAACCACCAAGAAGGACCGACTACATCCAACAGGATTAACTGTGGACGCTGTAAGAGGAAGCTGTCTGAAAGGGATGTTCGGGTGCTAACCCGGATTGTATCCAATAAAAAACATAAAACCACGGCTGATCAAATCACAGCAGAATTCAATGTGCACCTCAACTCTCCACCAACTGTTTCCACCAGAACTGTCCGTCACCACAATAAATTATTGTGGTCTAAAACCAGGTGTTTTAGTTTCATTGTCAAACCCCTGTAAATATGAGCTTTTTTTTTCTTTTAATTGTGACTAAATTTAACTGTTTGCTGTGCCTGATGTTATGAGACAGCATGCTTCTGCACACTGCATTTCACATCCTTCTCTTTGATGGTGTCATAAGATAATAATGGTATAATTTTAGAGTAGTTTTTTTATATATCATCCTGCACAGCACTCATATGCACAGTTGTTAATCAGTGCATTTTTTTTTTTTTTTGCATGCCACACCACGCACCCCAGCAAGTTGCTTCCTTCTCCATTGGCCCATGTGCGGTGGGGCATGTGTTTGCGCCGTGTAATTAAACTTCCCTTTCTAAATGACGGTGTACGGATGTGTGGTTGACTGGGTGTTTGTGTGGGGGGGGACTTGGCACGGTGTCTTTGTGCACGGTTTGATTGTGTTACTGCTGTTTGGTTGCAGAGGCAGTGTAAAGTACAGGAGATTCAGCTGAAGTGCACCAAAGCACGCAACGATTATCTGCTCAATCTGGAGGCAGCGAACGCTTCCATGAACCAGTACTATCTGCACGATCTCTCTGCTGTCTTTGATGTGAGTATTCGGCTTTGATGTGCTTTAATTAACGTGTGGGAAGTGTAGGCTGAAAATATATATATAAAGCATCAAGCGATAATATATACATATATATAGGTTTAATAAAACTATTATATTTTTATTACATAAAAATTAAAAATGTAATATCATTGAAAAGTTACTTTATTTTAGTAATTCAGTTCAAAATGTGAAACTTATAAACTTACATATAATATATAGATGTATTGCACACAGAGTGATCTATTTTAAGCTATACGTTTATTTATTTTTTAGTGATGATTATGGATTCGAATATTATATTATATTATTTATATTTTTTTTTATTTAGAAGATTTATTTATTTATTTCATTATAAACAAATACCTTCTATATACAGTATAAAAAAATACAAATCACAAATAAAATGAAAAGTAGGACAAAGAAGAACATTTTTTTATTATATCTGCCCCTTTTATCCCGAAAATAATTAAATGAAAACAATAGTAATTTACCAAAAACTAAACTAAACAAAAACATCAAATCCTTCTCGAACATCGGTTCATATAGTTAAACATTATACTATTTCATATATAAGTCCTGCTGAAAAGTGAAATCAGTCACTCATCTGTTCACATAGACAATTCTCGCCAGATGCCACCAGTCACGATCATTGCCACGCACTGTGTATTACCATCCACTGTGGGTGGTAATATTAGCCTCCTGTGACATATTTCACCACAGCTTCGGAAGTGGAGGATTTCATATATCTGGCAACCACTACCAGGCCTCACTCCCATATCAGTCCCATATTTAATTTAACCTTGCCATGAGCATGCTGGCCATTATTCAGCCTCACTACCCCAGATGTAGCAGTTTATGATGAAGTGTATTTCAAAATGTGGATTTTAAATTATTGAGAGAAAAAAAATTAGGCATATTTATAAGATGATTACCCATTATAACGAATCAAATAATCTAATAATACAAGCAATTACATCTTTAAAGAATTCACTCCAGCTTCATTCATCTCTTTATTCATCTCTCTCACAGTGCAGCGATCTGGGTTTCCATCAGTCCCTCTCTCAAGTGCTCCAGATTTACCTGTCCAGGCGCCAGCACGCCCACCAGAACTTAGGCAGCTGGTTGCATCAGCTGGATGGCGCTCAGGCGGGCCTGGACCAGAACCAGGACCGGGACGCGCTGATGCAGGCTCACGAGATCACCTTCTGCCTGCCCTTTCGGTTTCAGTACCAGCCCCATGAGAAAGACCAGGTATCCAGGTGTCTGTATAACACTGTGTTTAGGTGACCCGTAATCACTACCTGAATAATGAGGAGCATGATTTGGAGCACTGTTACACTGTTATTATTGTGAGATGCAGAGAAATCTATCTGTCTAGAATTCTAATCTTATTTGCTGTGTGTGTATTTGTGTGAGTTTTGTTTGTGGATGTATAAGGCATTTTAGAGTGTGTAGGTTTGTGTGTGTTGTTTGTTTGTGGATGTGGCAGGGGCTTTATCATTTTGCAGGTGTGACTGTGTGACTGTGTGTGTGCAGGGCTTGTCTTTTTGCTGTGGGTGTGTGTAAGTGTGTGCATGTGCGTATGTTGTTTGTGGATGTGGAGGGCTGTAAAAAAAGATGGACGCCGTGTCTCCGTTCCAATTCATTCAATGAAAATGAAGCCAAAATCTTTGATAAACTGTGGAGAGACAGCCTACTCATTTAAATAACCCCGCCCCTGAGGGCTGCCTCCACAGAGCTCACTCAGTCTATGGTCCCGCCCATACAGTCATTGGTCCCACCCCAGCTAGGGGTAACCCAGCCCTTTTACACACCAATAACCACACTTTTTTTAATAGAGCTGAATAACGTTTTTAAAAAACGAATTCTGTGAGGTTATAAAACTTTAATAATATAAGCAGAGGATACACTAGCTGCTGCATTTAAATAATGGAGGTAGAATTACAGTATATTAGAAAAAAACGTGATTGAAAGTTGTCTGTTTTGCCGTTGAAACCTATGGGGATGGGTTTGGGGTTACACAGCTTTCTGCAACCGAACAGCAGGGGGCGCCCGACCTGTGGTGGCTTCACTTTTGAGAGACGATGCTCTGTCCAGCTATACACAGTCTATGGTTTGCTGTGTGTGTGAGAGAGTGAGTGAGTGAGTGAGTGAGTGTGTGGGTGTGCATGTGTGTGTGTGTGTGTGTGTGTGTGTTTGTTGTTGGTGGGGGGTGTTATCTTTTTGCAGTATCTGTTTAGTGAGAATGTGTGTGGATGCGAATAGGTGTGTGTGTGTGTTGTTGTGTTCACAGGTGTGCAAGAGTTAAATCAGTGTATGGTGTTGTGTGCAGGTGTGTGAGGTGAGTGCAGACTGTGAGACGAAGGGGGAGCTTGAGACACGCTTCCATCAGCTGCAGAGCAGACTCTCCTCTAAAGACAACCAGGAGGTACTTTCACCACATATTCAACCAGCATAAAGGGTATTCACTGAACACTGCCCTGAGTTCTTTTGGGTTAAAGGAGAAATCTGGTGTAAAATTGATTTGGCGTATCGTTAAACATGATAATGAGTACAAACTTCTGTTGAATAGCTCACCTCCGCTTACGCCCAGCATTCCCAAATACAGAGCTTTTAGCTGATGCTCCCAACAGGCTTACAGTCATATGAAAAAGTTTGGGCACCCCTATTAATCTTAATCATTTTTAGTTGTAAATATTTGGGTGTTTGCAACAGTCATTTCAGTTTGATATATCTAATAACTGATGGACGCAGTAATATTTCAGGATTGAAATGAGGTTTATTGCACAGAAAATGTGCAATATGCATTAAAACCAAAATTTGACCGGTGCAAAAGTATGGGCCCCCTTATTATTTTATTGGTTTGAATACTCCTAACTACTTTTTACTGACTTACTGAAGCACAGAATTGGTTTGGTAACCTCATTGAGCTTTGAACTTCATAGCCAGGTGTATCCAATCATGAGAAAAGGTATTTAAGGTGGCCAATTGCAAGTTGTTCTCCTATTTGAATCTCCTCTGAAGAGTGGCATCATGGGCTCATCAAAACAACTCTCAAATGATCTAAAAACAAAGACTGTTCAACGTAGTTGTTCAGGGGAAGGATACAAAAAGGTGTCTCAGAGATTTAACCTGTCAGTTTCCACTGTGAGGAACATAGTAAGGAAATGGAAGAGCACAGGGACAGTTCTTGTTAAGCCCAGGAGTGGCAGGCCAAGAAAAATATCAGAAAGGCAGAGAAGATGCTAGTAATAGGGGCATATCATTGCCATGCAAATAAACCACTACATTGCAAAATTCAATGAGTTCCTCTATCCATGTTTCACTACACTACATTCAGGCACATCAGTCAGCTATTCATTACTTTTTTTAACCAACTGAACGTCCTGCACTGGAGTTTATTTGAGCTTGTTAATGGTGTAAAAATAGTAATTTCCTTGCTGTTACTAAAAGTGCTGTATTTTAGAATGAACGGAGGTGTGCTATTACTCCTTATCATGTTTAACTACACCCCAACAGTCCATTTCACACTGGATTTTTCTTTTAAGCAAATAAATCTCGCAGTGAGGCAAGCGACTTTTTTATTTTTAGTAGGATTCCTTAAAATTAGCAAAATCTCAAAATCATTAAATTAGGGTTTAAATCAAGTAAAAAAAAAAACCCTGATTTTATACCTTACATTTGACTGCTTATTTACTGTTAAAATTACTTAAAAAGGTACCACTTTAAAATAAGACTACCTTTATAAAGGGTTTATAAATGGTTTACAATTAGTTTATTAATGGTTACTAATTAGGTTGCAAATGCTTTAAAAATCATTAATAATCAGTTATAACACATACTTAGAAAGGGCAACAATATAGATGGCTGTGGGTTCACTATTCGGCAAACAGCAGGTCATTGTTGCCCTTTCTACGTATGTGTTATAACTGATTATTAATGATTTTTAAGGCATTTACAACCTAATTAGTAACCATTTATAAACACTTTAAAAAGGTAGTCTTATTTTAAAGTGGTACCCTTAAAATAAGCTGAAATTCTAAGTAAATCTTTCACTTACACAATGCTTGATAAGACAATAATTAATAATTCAAAGAAAATATAAGATTTGTTGCCTATAAATGAAATAAAATGTGTAGCTTTGACTGTTTCCGTTCTCCTGCACAGTTCAGTCAGATACTGGAGGTCTCTCACTCTGCGCTGGCTGACTGCATTAATGAGGACATTTTCAGATCCACTGCGGATCTCACTACTAGCCAATCACTGGAGAACATTAGTGACATCTCCAGCTGTAAGATGAGTCAAGCAAAGCGTAGAGCTAACCTGCAGGAGACGGAGAACTCCTACTTTACGGTAAGAGATTTTATATAGAGCACTTAAAAATTATGAGTTTCTTTAATTTTACCAAATTAAAAAACCTCTGGAATATAATCAAGAGGAAGATGGTTGATCACAAACCATCAAACCACCAAACTGAACTGCTTGATTTTTTGCACCAGGAGTGAAGCAGCATAAAGTTATCCAAAAGCAGTGTGTAAGACTGGTGGAGGAGAACATGATGCCAAGATGAATGAAAACTTCAGACATTTCTCATTTTCTGCAAATAAATGCTCTAAATAACAATAGTAGTTTATAGAATAAAACAACAATGATCATTTTACTCAAACAAAAACCTGATTCAGTAACTGAAGTGCTCTCTTAATTTTTTTCCAGAGCTGTATAAAAGTGCTCTGTATGGCATTACTGTCCAGACATAGATACAGTATTCTGTTTATTTGTTTAATATCTGCTTTCATCTAATTTCACCTATTGTTATTTACGTCTTTTTCTGTCTTACAGAAAGTGAAGGAGCATCTCATTAACGGCTCATTAATGTCAAAACTACAGGCAAAGCATGACCTGATCAAAGTCGCCATACTAAAAGGTTAAAATGAGCTTTTTTTTTTTTTTTTTTTAGAGCTGCCTGTGTCCATTGTATGATTAACGAAACCATTCATGTCCTTTCATAGATTTAATACATATATATATAAAATAGGACATTTTTAAAAAAGGCAAATTAAACAGTACATAAAACACAATGTGGCAAATATATTAAATATATTTAATATATTAAATATTAAAATGTGTGTCTATCAGCCTCTGTTACTTTCCGTGAGCAAAAGTCTATTAGTTAAACCTAATATTAACTTTTAAATCAGTTAATGAAATGAAATATTTATATCATATAATAACTTTATATACCTTATATATAAAGATATTTGTATATATCTTTAGAAACTTTTATTTGTACTGAATTATATTTTTTTCTTATTTTTTTTCACCAGCTGAGACTGTAGATAGCCATCATCACAGGTAAGTAAAAATAAACAACGTTTTAGGCCAGTTATTGGCCTAATGTGTTTTTATTAATTTTATTAATATAATTTAAACGTTTTCTATCATGATACATATACATATTAAATTATCAAATTATTAAAGTACTCTCCAGCCCCTATTGTTACCCTTTTTAAAGCTGTTTTCAGACTGTTTGCTGTATATTTAATTTGCGTTAAATAATGCATTTAACAATAACAGTGCGTTACTGATGCTTTACTATTGACATCCCTAATTCATACATGATATTCATATTTTAAAAACTGTATTATTGAGTGGTTAAAGGGTTATTTAATCAGAACGATCTGACAGTAGAGCAGCTCTTCAAAATCATCACTGTACTCTCCACTCCTCCAAGTGTTAATCACACTTACATTTCTGGTGTCAGAAAGCGTTCCAGGAGGTCCCTCCGTCAGAGGAAGAATCAGAGCACTTCTCAGAGCAGCCTGAAGCCCTTCTCTGGAGACATGCTTTCCTACATTCAGGTAGGTTTTGTGGGAAAGTTCAGCATTTCTGGATCAGTTTCTCTGATTTTGTTATTTATAGGTTTATGTTTGAGTAAAATGAACATTGTTGTTTTATTCTATAAACTACAGACAACATTTCTCCCAAATTCCAAATAAAAAAATTATCATTTAGAGCATTTATTTGTAGAAAATGAGAAATGGCTGAAATAACACAAAAAAGATGCCGAGCTCTCAGACCTCAAATAATTCAAAGAAAAAAAAATAAGTTCATATTCATAAAGTTTTAAGAGTTAAAAAATCAATATTTGGTGGGATAACCCTGGCTTTTAATCACATTTTTCATGCATCTTGGCATCATGTTCTTTCTCCTCCACCAGTCTTACACACTGCTTTTGGATAACTTTATGCTGCTTTACTCCTGGTGCAAAAATTCAAGCAGTTCAGTTTGGTGGTTTGATGGCTTGTGATCATCCATCTTCCTCTTGATTATATTCCAGAGGTTTCCAATGCTCTATATCAGACATATATGATCTAATTCTCTTTTTTTTCTCCATTCTGCTACAGGCATCTGGACACCCAATTCCTCTAGTGGTGGAGAGCTGCGTCACATACATTAACCTGAATGGTAATCCATCTCTTATTACTCTATGAGTGAACCAGTTTTAATTTTACAGTGTTCAAGTTTTTTTTAATTATTGAAATAACTTTTTAGGCATGATCTGAAGTGAAAATGTTTCTGCAGCTGATTTCTCAGGCTGCACATGCATGAAGATACTATAAATAAGCAAGCAGTGTTTGACACAGGGCTCGTGAGATGGTGAATAAATATGAATGTTCATATTGCGGCTTAATGTGTTAAAAAAGCCGTGATGTGCATGTAAACGCACATACTCATCATTTAGCTGTAGTTGAACACAGTTGGCTAATAAGGAGGCCTGACTGATGTCAATTGTAACAGCGGTCATAGCAGTAGTTGTTGCTTACAGTGCAGATTTGTTTATAACAATGATTGCATTGAAATTTAATCAATGTATAATTTATCAGTTACATTTTCTAAAAATCTAAATTAAAAAATTTAAATTATTGTGTAAAACTTTTTCATTTTGTCCATTCGTTATAGTAGAAACAAATTGTTATTTTTTTTGTTTCATTTTTTCATTTTTCTAGTTTTAGCTTTTCATTTCTGCTCCACACAGTCTGAATTTCATGGAAAATAAAAAATATATATTCTGAAAAAAAATATATATATTCTTTTTTACCAGAAAAATTTGAAAATCAGTACCGTATTTTTCAGACTATAAGGTGCATTAAACGATACTAGTAAGGATGCCACAACGAAGTGAGCAAGGGTGTCGCCATGTTTCCCTTCTAAGAGGGAAGCTGGGGGAAGAGCCTAAGTAAACAAAACTGTAATTCTTAAAAAAAAAAATATATATATATATTTCAAAGTCAATCAAGCTCTGTATGTTAATCTACACAGATTTCTTTCCTAAAAACTGTTTATTTATGTGAGTAAATCGCTTCCATTTATTTACATTAAGCTTTGATTTCCAATATTTTGTCTAAGGGTGAGTTTTCTATGAAGTTTCTCCAGCACTAAGGCTAGGTGCAGCAGCATTAGCATTAGCATTAGCCACTAGACTGAGCACTAAACTGAGAGACCCTGAGTGTTCTGGTAAGCCAGGGCGCTTTCGGCTAGCGGTTAATCCCATTTAGCTTGTTTTAATACAGCAAACACTCAGAATACAGTCTGATATAATCACCTCTGAATAGCGAAAAAGCTAGCGCTTAGCGCTGGGGTTAGCGGCTAATGCTAATGCTAATGCTGCGGCACAGAGCCTTGTAAGTGCTGGAGAAACCTCAATGAAAACTCAAACTACTCTTTAATAACTGACTGATAGAGTTCATACATAAGAAGCACTGGATTATAAAGCACACTGTAGATTTTGGGGGAAAATAAAAGGATTTTAAGTGCACCTTGTGGGGAGCAGAAATAAAAAAAAATTGAAAAATTTGGATAAGATCAGATTGAGGCCTAGAAATCCGATTCACAAATGTGATAAAGATTTCTCACAACATTTTTTTTCTACTTTTATATGGATCTGAAAAATGTAAAAAATTATCTGTTCCATGAGTCAGAAACTGTGATCTACTGTGATCTTTTGATTTGTAAGGTCTCCACCATGAGGGCATCTTCCGAGTGCCTGGTTCACAGTTGGAGGTTAATCGACTGAGAGACGCCTTTGAGAGCGGTATGTGTGTTCACTCCCCTGAGCCCGGTGTGTGTGCTCCTTCCCCACATTAGGGCATTAATAACAGGGAAAGTATGCGCTCTGTGTATATGTGTGTTTGTGTAGGAGACGATCCATTGGCTGATGAAGTGTGTGACATGGACACAGTGGCTTGTGTGCTGAAGCTGTATTTCAGAGGGATGGAAAACCCTCTGTTTCCTAAGGACAGCTTCGAGCAGCTGATGGAATGCGGACGTAAGAATTTAAAACCTTTATTTATGCTGAAAAAACTAAATTTTCCTAGAAAAAAACTAAATTTTCCACATTATGTTACATTTACAGCTTAATACCTGTTACCAGTATGAAGCATGTAGGTACGTTTAAATAGAAAAACATGAAACAGAAATATGATAAAACAATCCTTAAATATCGCCAAAATGCACTATTCAGATCTTTCTAAGAACTTTCTAAGAATGTGGTCATAATGTTCTAATGAACATGTGCATGACTGATGTATGTTTACGTTATAATAGCAATGCACACAGCATTGAGACATAGAAGGGCTGACATCAGCAGAACCCTGACCAATCAACCAATCACAGGGCTAACACAGCTCCGCCCTCTCTTCGAGTCTGAGCAACCGGAACCGGAATCCATCAACACTTTTTTTTTTAGCTCACCAGCTCACTCGGTTCCAGTTGCTCAGACACAAAGAGAGGGCGGAGCTATGTTATTATTGTGCCTTGTGATTGGTCAGGGTTCTGCTGATGTCATCCCACTTTTTGACCCGCCCACTCCACGTACAGAGGTGATAGCGTGATAGTGGTAAAATACAGGAGAAATGTATTAGTGTTTGGGGAAAAATATTAATAAGAAATACTTTGTGTTTTCTATTACAGTTGAGGTGTTATCTTGTGATTGAGGTGGGGGTGGGGGGGTCATTGGTAATATAGGTCAATTGACATATGGCTTCTTATTCTTTTTATGATGTTACAGTTTATAGTTTATAGTTTGTAATCGTAAAAAAGAAATGGTTATTTTTTTTACTGCATTTGACATGTTTGTAGTAATAAACTCATACTTTTTACTGTCTGTCTGTTCTAGGAATAGAAGATGATGAGGAGAAAGCAGCTCAGTTAAAAACAGTCATCCTTTCCTACCCTCCCCCCCTTATTGTTGTGATGAGATACCTCTTCGCATTTCTCCACCAGTGAGTAATCCACCATTACCATGGTCTAACAGTGCCTGGAGTTTCCCTGCTTTATCACACTCTCACTGCTGTTCTAAAAGAGCCTGTTAAAGAGTGGAGTAGTTAAATACTGTGTGTTGGGAGCAGGGAGAGCATAATGCTGTTTTTTATCTACCTTGGCAATTGTGGACAACCTGAGTTGATGATGGCGATCCAGTGAGACAATCTGATAATTGTACAAATTATATAAAAAAAATACATTCAGCCAAAGACTTTACCACAGCTAGGTTCACAATAATTCGCTTGTGAATCCAGATTTAATGAGACACAAAAACAAATACAGATTCTGTAGTAGTTTTTAAAGCATTTATTAAAGGCCTCATTCTGTGTTTTTTTCATTCATTTTAAAATGTCTATTTGTGGTTTCTAGTATGAATAAATGAATGCCATGTGAGCCGTTTTTCTGGCGTTTCTATATAACCCTGTTTTAATTTACTGAATTACTGGTCTCGGAAGAAAGACAGGATTTCGGCACTTGCTCATGAATATTTATACATGCAATGATATCGTCTCTGATTGGCTAACAGCACTGCAGCAGAGAACGCCTACCTGCCTACCGCCTTATCTGTAAAGATATAACACTGAGTGCTACGTAAATTTAACCCTTAAACTTCACTCAACACTTAACTCTCCCTGCAGCAACAATAACGATTCTTTCAGCTAAACTAACGCTACCAAACTCTTACCTCATACTTGGTGATTCTGCTCTGTATCATAAAATCCGATGCAAACGGCGCCACTTTGATCAGTGTTTTGTTGAGTTGTGATGCCTTGTCAAACTGTGCTTTCTTAGTGTATATTTAAGGTCTCGGTAAAGTGCGGAATCCACCGGAGATCCAATTTAAACTTATAGTCACTTACACAAGATAGCTAACGCTAATTAGCTGGTGTAAACAGCCCCGCTACAGCTCTGTCTGTGAGTGGTTCTGAGGCTAGGTGGGTGAGGCCATGAATACTACTAATTCACGGGATGATGTAGACACAGAACTTTTCTTGATTGACTTGTTTTTCTGAACATTTTCTTTTCTTAGCTACTGCAGACAATAGGGGTTGAAAAACAGTTACTTGGAGAGACCAAAGAAGTAGATTTTAATGGAAGGGACACCCTAAATAATCTACAATGTAGTAGATAAAACAAATAAGAACAAATATTAATGAGAATATGTGTCCAAAACTTTGACTATTACTGCATGTGTGTGTGTGTGTGTGTGTGCATGCAGTGTATCCCAGTACAGCGATGAGAACATGATGCAGCCCTACAACCTGGCCGTGTGTTTCGGGCCCAGTCTGATCAGAGGGCCTGAGGATGCAGATGCTGTCGCACTCCAGCAGATCAATGTTCTGGTCAAAACCATCATCATCCATCATGAGAGCATCTTCCCCAACCAGACGGAGTTAGAGGGACCAGCCTATGAGACCTGCATGACACTTGAACAAGAGGATATGTAAGAACCACTCCCACAGACATTCACAGACATATACAGGGGTTGGACAATGAAACTGAAACACCTGTCATCATTTTAGTGTGGGATTTTAGGTTTCATGGCTAAATTGGAGCAGCCTGGTGTTCAATCTTCATTAATTGCACATTATTGCACCAGTAAGAGCAGAGTGTGAAGGTTCAATTAACAGGGTAAGAGCACAGTTCTGCTCTAAATATTAAAATACTTCAATGCACACAACATTATGGGTGACATACCAGAGTTCAAAAGAGGACAAATTGTTGGTGCACGTCTTGCTGGAGCATCTGTGACCAAGACAGCGAGTCTTTGTGATTCATCAAGAGCCACGGTATCCAGGGTAATGTCAGCATACCACCAAGAAGGACCGACCACATCCAACAGGATTAACTGTGGACGCTGTAAGAGGAAGCTGTCTGAAAGGGATGTTCGGGTGCTAACCCGGATTGTATCCAAAAAACATAAAACCACGGCTGATCAAATCACGCAGGATTCAATGTGCAGGATTCAATGAATTCCAGTTTTGTTTACTTAGCCTTACTACATATCTCACCAATCAGCACATCCTATGTAACTTTTTTTCAGTTTATAAGCGCATGAAATGAAAACAAATTCTTACGACGTGATTTCTTGCGTCCGCAGTGAACCTGCTGCAGAGGAAGGAGAAATGGAATCAGATGCATCTCCAAACAAAGAGGTTAAAGAGGGTAAGAGTTTCAGAGAGCAAAATGATCCCAACATTCAGCAGGGGCATGTTTTGACTGTCATCTTATATCTCATCCATGATTTCTATAAAAAAACAGTTATTAACTATCAGACCTGTGTCAGGTTCCTAGAGTTTTTGATGAACTTGGAAAATCTGAAACCTGGAAATTCACTAAAGGAAAATCTAAACTCAGCTCACTGGTGTCACTAAATCATATAAACGTTTTGTTCTAGCCACCTTCGTACAGCCTGTAACTGTTTTAGTTGATTTTTTATTTTACCTTTTTTTATTCGTCTTTTAATTAATATTTTTTTTCTGTTTTTCCTTTTTACCTTTTGGCATTTTTATTTTATTTTATTTACCCATTTATTTATAGTTTTCCTTTTGACCTTTTACCTTTTTATTTCATTTATTTTATCCTTAACATATTTTATTATTTCAATTATTTATCTCTTTATTGTATTGTTTAACTTTTTAGCCTGTCCACTTATCCTTTTATTCCTAATTATTTTATTCTTATTCTTCTTATTTAAATATTATATTGTTTGCTTGTATTGCTAATGCTTTTACCATTTAATTTTGATTTGTTTTGTTTATTAAGTTTCTTAGTTTAGCTCACCGGAATAAATACTTGATTTTAATTTAAATATATGATTCAGTCCCTTTAAGTTGTAAATGTTTGACTACATAAAAAAAATTGAGTTACCCTTAATGTATTACCGAGTGAAAAAAAGGTTGGTTAATTGATTGGCTGATTGATTGATTGATTGATTGACTGTCGACAGACTGACTTTGGTGGATTGCTATTTTAGTGGCGCAGATACCACGATATATCCAAGTAACCTACCTAATAATCGGCGGTTTTCGCACGTTGGGCACACGCACCTGTGTTTTCCATTGCCAGGATAGCAATACGCCCATCTGTATGAACTTATTTAAAAATTTCATCCCACACATTAGTTTCTTTCTCTGACTGAAGTAGTTTAAGTAGAATGAGTCTCTGTATAATATTGCATTTTTTTATATGGGCAAGTTTTGATTTAGTCATTGACTGATATATATTTTTTTATCAGTTTCTGATTTGTGTTTTGCATTGCCTTTACAGAGCTGGAGGGAGTGGCCTTGTTTGACTACACGGCCCGTTCCTCTGTTGAGCTGTCCTTCAAACAGGGTGGCCATCTCATACTTCACAACAAAGCCTCCTCTGATTGGTGGAGAGGAGAAATAAATGGCACTAAGGGTCTTATTCCAGATAAATACATCAGTGTGCCGAGGTAGGTCTGGTGTGCTGTAGTGCAGGGGTTCTTAATCTGTGAGGTAAAACGTGTGTTCATATCTTGTTGTACGTATTTTATTGTTGGTTTGACATCACAAGGTCACATTTCGAGAAAAAGTAAAATAGTTATTCATTATTAATTTTGATGCTGCTGAAGAGACAGGAGTGTAGCAGGATTATGCTCTGATCTTGATCAGATATAACCATATAAAATTAGGTTTATTAAAAGAAAAGTGAATTTTAGTAAAGGTTGTCAAATATAAGGAATAGGTTGAGGTTTTAGTTTGTTGTTTAAATAATTTAAATGTAAAAAAAAATAAGAGACCAGTTTGGTTTCTGAATCAGTTTTTCTGATTTTTTGCGTAAAATGAACATTGTTGTTTTATTCGTTTAAAACATTTATTTGCAGAAAATGAGAAATGGCTGAAATATAGAAAAAATATGCAGAGCTTTCAGACCTCAAATAATGCAAAGAAAACAAGTTCATATTCATGAAGTTTTAAGAGTTCAGAAATCAATATTTGGTGGAATAACCCTGGTTTTAATCACAGTTTTCATCCATCTTGGCATCATGTTCTCCTCCACCAGTCTTACACTCTGCTTTTGGATAACTGGATTTTTTTTCCAGAGCTGTATGTATCATAATAAAGGAATAACCACTGAAAATGTGATTTCTTTTTCAAAATAATTCAATTCTCCAGTGTGCAGAGGGCTCAGGACCACAAAGATGCTGAAAGGAACAGTAGTGGAGGATGTCAGAAAGAGGAGCAGCCGGCCGGGTCAAGCCACATGCGGTAATTAACCTCAGCAGATAGAACTGTTTCTACATGGTACAAATCAAACCACTGAGTGGCCATTGCTGCAGACAATGCTGTGATTTAAATCAGCATGATAATAGTGGTTGTAACTGTTGATAATGCTGTAACCAAAGATATGGGCAACATAAAAAGCATCTAAATTAAATTCATGAATCAGAAACTGGAAGATAAATTAAAAACACTATTTTTTAGCATTTTGGACTTGAGTAGCAGAATTGAAATCAATCGGAACCAATACAATTAAAATGATACTCCTTGGGACGATTAAAAATGAAAAATGGTTTACACAGAATTAAGAACCAGAAAATAAAAAAATTATACTTATTAACTATACTGACTTTAGCTGGCTAACAATTAACAAGATCACGTTGACCATTTAATGCTAAGACTTTCGTGCTGTATGATAAAAAAAAAAAGCTGACATTCTGTATTTTCCATCTTCCAATGCAATATTGGAAACACGGATTGTATTTTTTTTGCATTTTTAAGTCTTGATGTAATCGGATATCATTGACATTGCAGTATATAATAGTGCATCTAAACAAATTTGAATATCCTTAAAAAAATAATGTATTTCAGTAATTCAGTTGTGTAATTCAAAATGTAAAACTCACATATATATATAATTTTAAGGGTTTATTTCTTTTATTGCTGATTATTATAACTTACAGCCAATAAAAAAAATCAGCGTCTCAGAAAATTTTATATAAGACCAATTGGTACTTTTGGCAGTGTGGGCAGTGTGCCAAGTCCTGCTGGAAAATGAAATCTGCATCTCCATAAAAGTTGTCAGTAGCAGAGAGAAGCATAAATTATATAAGAGAGATATAATCAGCCTCTATGAAATGTTTAATAAAAAATAGGAGCAGTGCAAATTTCTGTCTGTCTGTCTGTCTGTCTGTTAATGCAACAATCTTGACTACAACTCAGCTCCTCCATGTAATGTACAATGACAGTCTGTTCCAGCCAAGGCTGCCAATCACTTCATTTTTAAGTGTAACCCCACCCTTCAACAATAGAATAAAATTGATAGGTAATAAAAAAATATTTCTGGGGTATTTTGCAGTGCTGATTGTAACGTATTCTCTTTTGTTTAGGTCCAAAGTCTTCAGTGAAAAGCAAGGAGTTGGTGCAAAGATAACCTTACAGATTCCCACAGGACAGCTGTGGACAGCCACTTCTCCAGGGGCGCTGCGTAAATCAGTAGAGTACGTGACTAAAATATATTTTTATCTTTGCTTTTTTCTCTCTACTATAAACTTAAGATATTCGCTAATATTACAATAATCTGCAGTGATGCTTTAAGATGCTAACAAAAAGTGGAATGAATTGTCTGACTCTTTTCTTAACCAGCCCCCAGAAGAGAAGATCTGCGACGGAGGGAGAAATTGAAAAGGAAACCAAAATACAAGTGGACAAGGTAAATAAACCTAATAAATGTATGGTCTCTGTTTACATTTGCCTTGTCTTATGAACTTTATAGAACTTATAAACTGCATTATTGGGTCACAGAGTGGTCCAGCAGACTAGGGCGCTGCCACTTTGATCTGAAGATCAATAGATTGAATTCCTAAACATACTGCATGCCATCAGCAGCCGGAGTCAGAGCGAGCACAATCAATGAATTGATCATGTGTGGGTAGATGGCACCCCCAGTGTAATGTTGGTCAGCATAAGCCATCTGTTAGCTGATGGATCAGAGCTGGGGATTCACAGCGACTCGGTTCTGATACACCAGCTCACAGATAGACGCCTTTATGCTGATCCACATCACCCTAGAAGTGATGAGGGGAAAGAGTGCCATCTGCTGTACTGTACCCACCTGGAGAGAGCAAGACCAATTGTGCTCTCTCAGGACTCTGGCAGCTTGTGGCAAGCTGCATGACCGGGATTCGAACCAGCGTTCTCCCGATCATAGTGGCAATGCTTTAGACTGTTAAACCACTCGGCGCCCCTACTGATAGCTGTTTAGAACTATTATTATAATGTTACCATGAATTCTAATGTTCTAAAAAGAAATAAAACAATGTTGCGTATCTCTGCAGGACGTGTGTCGTCACATGGACTCCGTCTTCAAGGAGCTCGCCGCTCGCCAGGACCACTCCTCCACCACTGAAGCCTCTTCTTTCTCAGTGTCGCCCCCCCAAAACCCCCAGAGGAAGGGGATCGCAGTTCAGAAAGGAAGAAGCGTGTTTAAATCCTCTCAGCAGACGGACTGAGACGTTCAGAAGGACATTTAAGCTGGACGCACACTGAGAGTCAGGGGAAGTGAGATACAAGCAAGTCTGTTAGCAGCGATGAACAAAAGAGAACTTCACACAAACAGTACTGTGATTAGTCTTTGTGAAGGTGCAGTGGTTCAGTTCCTCAATGTTCGCTCCAAACGACACTTAATAGGCTCGGCGGTGAGAGTGGGGAAGTTTCCACTGCCCATTTTGTGATTATACTTCAAGCGTGTGTCTGTTTATGACCGCCATTAGCAAATCTACTGTGACCTAGTAATAAATTATTCTTTTCCAAAGCTATTTATGTCCAAAGTCATGCTGTGAAATATTGTTTGGTGTTTTGCAATTAAATATTTAATCTAGGAAGACTGTCTGCATCATTATTTAAAGCGTAAATATCATGAAGTTTCCTGAAAGGCCGGATTTCTACACAGTTTTGTGGGTACCACTTTAAAATAAGACTACCTTTATAAAGGATTAGTTTATTAATGGTTACTAATAATGTTGTAAATGCCTTAAAAATCATTAATAATCAGTTATAACACATACGTAGAAAGGGCAACAATATAGATGCTGTGGGTTCACTATTTGGCAAACAACAGATCATTGTTGCCCTTTCTACGTATGTGTTATAACTGATTATTAATGATTTTTAAGGCATTTACAACTAATTATTAACCATTAATAAACTAATTGTAAACAATTTATAAACCCTTTATAAAGGTGGTCTTATTTTAAAGTGGTACAGTTTTGTGTTTTACATGATAAAGCACACCTCCTGATTTAACTTGTTTAGTAGGTTGCCAGATATTATTTTTTTTAAAACCCAATTTCTCCCTAATTTTAGCTTAGCTAGTCTATTCACCCACTTTCTAATATTATTACAATGCAGAGAAAGAGCATGGTCATGGGGATCTCACCATTACAATATTATCACAGTACAATGCCTGCAATAACAATGTGATTCTGTGATACTCGACATATATCACAAGACAATTCTCTATGATTCTCTACTTCAAAGCATGTGTTTTACTGAAGAGGATAAAAAATAAAAAACTCCTAAATGATCAAATGCCAGGAATTATTATAGATTTATTGGTGTCACAGAGATTCACAGAATTTCACAACCAATATTCTTCACTCAAGATTTACCCTATTCATTTGGTTATAGCGCCACCATGTGTTCTAGCGCTCCCACAGGTGTTTACTGACATCGCATTTGGCTTGTAAGCGCTGCATCGTTGCTAGGTTACCTGTATGCGGCGGAGTAATACATGGAGAGCTTCGGTTACAGTGCATTACCGGCTGAAAATGTCGCTCATAAAATGCCTCTCAGCCAATCACATTACAGTGTCGGAACTAACATTTTTAAAAATTAAATAAAAAAGCAAAAAAAAAGACGATTTAAATATTAGAATTCTGCTTTATTTGGATGATTTTGTTGTAAGGAACAGTGTCATGCTCATGTTTGAACACAAGGGGGCAGACTATCTCTGTGTGCATGGTACTCCTAATGCCTAATATCATTCTATGCAGTTTGTTTTTTTGCAGTATTTTTGCCCAGAATAAATAATAATAATAATAATAATAATAATAATAATAATAATAATAATAATAATAATAATAATAATAATAATAATGATAATAATAATTAAGTTAATTAGTAAAAACAAGTCTGTAATGTAAAATCTGCTTAGAAATATAAATAATAAATGCTTATGTTACCCCTGAAGTAACTAAACTGGCCGACTGTATTTTATATAAATTGTGTGCGTGTAAAAGCTTGACTAATTGGACTGAAGTTTTATTATTATAGAATTATACCAAAATAGTAATAAGTACTATTGAAACTGAATTATTGTTATTATTATTCTTTTTTTTTAGATTCTTGTCTGTAAAAAAGAGAATTGCTTATTAAAATGATTTTTTAAGGGTGTGCCATATCACATTATACCCAGTAATGCAAAAAAAAAAGACACAATAAAAAAAAACTTGTTAAAGCTTTATATAGATAAGAAGTTATAGACAGTAGTTTTGTTGTTATTTTTTTGCTATTTACTGTTTTACTAAATATTTGTTTGCAGTTTATATGCAATATTACATTTTATTATACTTTTATTTTGTTACATTTCATGTCAAATCAGGGTCTTGGTAAGTTTTTTTCAGAACATATAAACTGTTAAATTTATACAAAATAAACTTAAAAAATAACAAATAAACTTTGATGCAGTAGTGTATTGTTTAAATTAATTTAAAAATTGGTTTCAAGAATTTAAATAATTAATAATTTTACCTCATTAATGTTAAACACATTATTAACGTAGACATTTCCTTTAAATAATAATAATAATAATAATAATAATAATAATAATAAAAATAATGATAATAATAAAAATAATAATAAAAATAAAAATAATAATAATAATAATAATAATAATAATAAAAATAATGATAATAATAATAATAATAATAATAATAATAATAATAATAATAATAATAATAATAATAATAATAATAATAATAATGGCAATAATAATAATAATAATAATAATAATAATAATAATAATAATAATAATAATAATAATAATGGCAATAATAATGATAATAATAATAATGGCAATAATAATAATAATAAAAATAATGATAATAATAATAATAATAATAATAAAAATAATAATAATAATAATGGCAATAATAATAATGGCAATAATAATAATAATAATAATAATAATAATAATAATAATAATAATAATAATAATATTTTAACAATATTTTAATCTCCTATAGGTTGTGTACAGATTTTGTCCTATGCTGCTTTTATCCAGAGCGACTTACAAAGTTATTCCTGTTACAGAGTCACCCAGACCTGGAACTGAACCCCAGACTCCCACATTGTAGCTCACTGGCAGGTGGTGGTGTTATCCACTATGCCTTTTTCATTCTCAGCGACATTTCTGATTAATAATGCTTCAGCAGGAGATGTCTCTTATTAGCTTGGCTCTTAAAATTATTGAAAATGGAATTCACATGAGGGAATAAAATGAGATATGTGCATATTTTCAGATT
Organism: Astyanax mexicanus; assembly: GCF_023375975.1. Lineage (NCBI taxonomy): Eukaryota > Metazoa > Chordata > Actinopteri > Characiformes > Acestrorhamphidae > Astyanax > Astyanax mexicanus. The sequence continues at coordinate 3,265,394 of NC_064420.1, read as the reverse complement.
ATTTTTCTGCATTATGTAAGAATGAAATACCAGCCGCCAAAGATAGAGCCAGTTTTTTTTTTTTTTTTTTTTTTTTATTATTGTATAATATGTATTTTGATAAAGAGTCTAATTTAATGTGCTGATCTCATTAGAAAAATATATATATATAAATCTGTGTTTTGAGAAAGGAAGGGAGGAAATGTACACAGAAGTGCAGTGTTGATGTTTCTGTGTTTTTAACCTTTGAGAAGTGACAGTCTTAGCTGAACATGCCAGGGTTGTGGAGCTGGCAGGCGGTGTGTTATGGCACGGTGGAGCGCGCGGCTCTGCCAGTCTCTTGGCCTTCAGCCGGGGTCGACTAAGGTGAGCTGAAACCCAAGGTGTAAGTAATTTCATCGTTATTGGAAACTAATGCGTCTGGCTTGAGCAACGGCACAAAACAAACAGGAGGAGAATAGCAGAGTATAGCTGTGAATCTCAAGATCAACATTTCTTAGGGAAAGAGTGACTATGAACAAATCTCCCTCGGGTTACTTTTTATTAGCCTGACTGATTCAATGGCATTTGATCGCCATGTGTTTCCAACCCTGAATCTGTGATACATACTGTCACTGTTATGCAAAAAAAAACAAACAAAAAAAAAACATATATATATATATATATATATATATATATACATTTATTGAAGTGTAAAATTACGCAAGTATACTAAACATAAGTGTACTTAAATATACTTGGCGTATACTGACATATATACAAAAAAAACATTTTGAGCTAAATTACTGAAATAAAGTAACTTTTCATATATATTCTATTTTTTTAATTTAAATTATATTTAATAATGTGTTCATTTGAACATTAACAACATTTTATAAAAAAGCAACATTTAAAGAAAGTGCTAATTGTATAGTAACTACAAAAATATATATAAAAATATATATAACTATAACTATATTATTATACTACTAGCAGATCAGTGATCATGTATTATAATTCTGTATTGGCAACTTTTTTTGCCATTAATTTACTGTAATATTTAGAATAATATTTTTTACAGTATGTGGTGGGATTGTTGTGGGAGAATTGCATTTATTCTGATGTATTTGTTCTTGTTTTGTATTTTTAATGTAATTGTAGAAAATAACAACTAATAAACAACTTATTTTTATAATTATGATTTTTTTATTTTTAGTTAAAACGTTCTGGAAATATTTTTTGCATTTCAGTTCTCCACTTATTTTTTTAACACTTTGATTTTCTTTTCTTTTTTTTAAATCATGTTTCCTGGGACTTGTTTTGAATGGAATAATCATTATTCCTGCCTTTCGGCTCTGCCAGAGCTGTCTCTGATTTGAAGCACCTTTCATGTAGATTAATCAGCATCTTAAAGTAAATTAAGGCCAAATCTAGTCTCAAAGCACTTGAACTTTGAGAACATTCGTGCATATCCTGTTTTTAACGTAATAAGATTCTCAGAACTCAGAGCTCAGCACTGGACGCGGACTCAGAACTGCAGCTGTTGGGCAAACGGCACACTGAAATTTCCCAGCGTGGAGCAGCCTGTCAGAATTTGACATTTTGCAGACTCTTCTTAGTGAATTCAGACTTTTCCAGAATTGTCACCTACATGGAAGAGTTGGAATATCAAATGTAAATGCCATTTCTGTAAGATTGATTAAACCCAGCCATGGGTTCAATTACAGCCAGTTGGAAATGTTCTTTACTCTTACTCTTACAAACTGTAAATGTTAAAATCACTACTAATTTCTCACAGAACAACAGTGAACTTTACTTATTTATTTATATTCTAATTATTGAACTCATGTAATTTTAAGAAAAGTTGTTATTTAGTATGAAATAATCTATAATTAAATAAACTTCATTAAACTACACTCCACCCTTTTAGCTTCTTCTTCTTCTTCAGTGAGCATGTGCAGAGGAGCGATGCAGTGAGTATTTCGATAAATTATTCAACTTTTGCGATTTGGGGGATTTAGGACCCTCTCTGGTGAGAATGGGTAATTGCACTGAGCATGCAGAAGAATCATTTTAAACTGTGCAGGTGTGATGCGGTCTCCTTTTAGAGTGGATGACCAGGTTTCTTTGATTTTACTATGAGTGAATGAACCACTGAGCTCTGAGTTTCCCCTTCTGAAGTCTCCATTGCTCCACCAGCCGCTCGCGTTCAGTAAAACTGAGCCGGATCCTCTTTTAGAGGCTTTACGTTTGACGTAAGTTCGTAAAGACATGTGATGTGGCCAGAACACAGTCAGAACACAGTGTTAAACACAATATTTTATCCCTTCTCCACTTAGAAATGCCTTCGCTATCAGTTTAGAAACAAAATAATACCGACTGCCACTTTAAACACTGATTCACACTTTAACTCTGAAGTATACTGAAGTATATGCTTACTGAAGTATATTTTAGTTACTGTATCATAGTTACAAAAATATTGTGTTTAATGGTGTTTAATGGTGTGCTGGAATGACCATCCCTGCTAAGCCTAATATATTCATTCTAAAAACTGGGGTGTCTGTTCGCTTTTTGCGGGATTTCTTCTTCTTCTGGCCATGTCACGCATCTTTACGTACTTATTTTACGTCACACGTACAGCCTCTAAAAGAGGATCCGGCTCAGTTTATCTGAACTCGAGCGGCTGGTGGAGCATTGGGGACTTCAGAAGAGGAAACTCAGAGCTCAGTAGCTCATTCACCCATAGTAAAACCATAGTAAAATTCTCTCTCTCCATCTCTCTCTCTGACTGAACATAAACTGGAATCGGATTCATCCGCTCTGAAAGGAGACCGCATCACACCCACCCAGTTTAAAATGATTCTTCCACATGCTCGGTGCAGTCACCCATTATCACCAGAGAGGGCCCTAAATCCCAAAACTTACAGACATCAGTTTGAAGTAAACGTTATTTCTTTTTTACATAAAGCTGCTAATGTTGCCTGTAAAGTGTGGAAGGAAGATAACCAGTCACAGTGTTGTTCTGAAACGTTGTGTTGTAGGTAGTATGACCGAACAGAAAGATTTACGAGTCTCCCTGCGGATGCTGTGCTCCTGATCGGATTTATACTGATCGTAATGATGTCACTACTCAGGAATACAGCACCAGGTTGGGTCTGACTGGAGCTGGTCTGATTTTTTAATGGGGGCTCAGACTGCCCTTCACTATCCTCTGCACATTTCAGTGTATCCTCTTTCTCCAGGCAGTAAATACCCCTGTGAGACAGAGGGTTGGTCTGTTTGATCATCTGACAGTGAAACAACCTTGAGCTTAGCCATCACCTCAAAACCAGTGGCCATAAAATGCCAGCGGCCGAGTCTACTGAAGTCATTATAAAATTTCAGGGGGTGCTAGTTCATGCTTGCTTGCTGAATGTGTATGGTGTGGGGTACAGTTATATGCAGATATACACTGCTCAAAAAACTAAAAACTAAACATTCAGGTACATTTCTGGTGTATTAATATCTTGGCAATAGAAAACACAGGTACGCCACTGACTCATTACAACCTAGACAACAGTCAACTCTCAGATGTTCATTGCTATCTTGGCAACACAGGCTCCTCACACATACTCAACGAGCATTGCACACATAAAAGACTGCCAGCAGAGTCTGGAGGAAGAGTGGAGAGACACACAGTTCAAGCTGCTCGAGGTCTAGTGTGAAGTTTCCACCAATCAGTGATGGTTTGGAGAGACATGTCCATCATCTGCTGGTGTTGATCCACTGTGTTTTATCATCAAGTCTTAAGTCAGTGCATTGTTTTCCTGGAAAACACTGACAGCTTTTATGAAGATGCTGATTTCATTTTCCAGCAGGACTACTGGAAAGTACATATGTAATTCTCATAATACATTTTTGTATTTTTTATTGTAATATAATACAGGAAATTTACGGGAAATCCATTTTAATTAAGATAAATATGATTTAAAATAAGATAACGTTTCCCAGCCAAAACAGGAAACTTGACAGATATGCTTTGATTACTAACAGGCCTCCCTTATTTGTGTCGATATAAGAGCGGCGTATATGATTTCTACTTAAACATTCTTTCATAAAGCTCTGATTTGAAGGCTGAGGCCCGACATTTACATTAGCTTAATGCTTCCCTCTCAAGTGTTTCCTGTTCTCAGAAGTTGGAGATTTGCGGGTATTGGTTCTATAGCTACTGAGACACAAAATACACAATATAGGCAACTGCTGCTGTCAGAGGAATGTGTCCACTGTACCCACAGCTCATAATATAGACAACCATTTAAGGGCAATTCAAACATCAGCTACACATGAGGGCACAGAGTGGGAAGGACATGAAATATATGGCTGCTGATGCTCGTTTATATAGTATAAGACCCCTCCGTAAAGAAAAATATAATCAAAGTCTATTAGTTACTGGATTTTGCCTGTAGATCGTTCTGATAAGCCTTTTCCTCTAAGGCCATTCCTTTGAACATTGTGGATTGTGTAGATAATCTGTGATAATAGACAAGCACTCGTTTTTTTATTCGTGATATTTCTACAGCATTAGCAAAACAAAACAAAGTAAAGCACAGCATTTTTGTATATCTTTATTATACTGTATTTAAATAAATGACATTATTACTACTACTAAAATAAAAATAAAAAACACTGGAATGCTTATTGTGTCAACCTTTACACAACACAGCTAATATATATATATATATATATTTTTTAAAAATGCAGTTCAGGGCCTAAAGTGAATTTAGGGGACTCAATATCAGAGATTTATAACATTTGTCTTTATGCTTTGCTGAATAAAAAAAAAAAAAATGATTGTGACAGTATGATGAGTAGTATGTAAGTGTGGATAAAGTGTATGGAGAGGATAAAGAGTATAAAACACACAGTATTGTTATGCTCTGTTATAGTATGTGTAGATGAGAGTGACATTTAAGGCACTCGCTCGACCTGACATGTGTTTTATGTACATTGAAATACAGTATTTTATCGATGTTTTCTTAGTTGGTTAAAAGACCTTCACTTATTAAAATTATATAAAAAAATCCCAGTCTTAAAGCATGCATGTATTTTTATTTTTAAAAAGCTTACCATGACTTAATTCCAAACTTTACTCATTTACTAATGCTGAAAGTATGGCTTATTGATCCAAATGGAAATAAGGAAAGTGAAACACTTTACATTTAATATCTGATATGAGATATTTATATATATATATATATATATATATATATATATATATATATATATATATATATATATATAAATATATATACATATATATGTATGTATATAGATATACACACACACACACACACACATATATATATATATATATATATATTTTTTTTTTTCCAAACATTTTTTAATTAGGCCTTATTTTACAGGAATTATTTTAATAGTAGATAGTGCTCATGAAAAGTAATACAGGTTTAAAGCTTAATTTTCCAAGGCCATTATTATTTATTTATTTATCTTTTTATTTCTACATTATTTTAATTTTCTTATTTTAGGTTTTAATGGGAATATTTTTTTTAAAAATCCCAGGTTTATCCTTTGAGTAGTAGAGAAGAGTTCAGTTATGAAGAGTAATAAATGAATGAAGTTTGGTGTTAATTTCATGTTAAGCCTTTTAGATCCCCTTGAGGTCCAATTATGAGGTTTTTGTGTTGGTTTATGTATCAGAAACAGTTACAATTTATTTTTTTGTTTTGCTTTTTAATGTTTTGATTAGTTATCATGCCTCATTAAAAAAAAATCCAACAGTGAAACACTTCTTATAACTTCAGTGAACATGAAAGGGGCGGAGCTAATCTTCTGAGCTGGACTACATATTGTCCCTGTAAAAAAGAACAGCAACTTTACAACTTTCATTGAAAACAGAACTTATTTGACATCAAGAAATTTTGATTAAATAATTAAATTATGTAGTAAAGTAAACCAAAATGAAAATACTTGTTTTTTATTGGACATTTGATATGCAAATCCATTTATTTTATTAGACTTTTACGAGGGGGATTCAAAATCTGGCACAGAAGTACAATTTGGTACAACACCTGGAAACAACCTCCAAGCAACTCTAAAAACGAATTATCTAAAAAATATTTTTTAGTCCTCAGTAAACTGCAGTGTGAAACCAAAACTAAACGGACTAAATGTACAATACACAATATCACAAACACATGAACCTTGGTGTGAAAAAAAGACCTGATAATTCTTAGAATCCATTGGTCAAATGTCTCAACTAATTATTAATTGACACTAATTTGGACATTATTAAATAGTATTAAACTGTGAGGTATTGTCGTAAGTATAGTAAGGTAATTAATGTATTGTATTTCAAAGTGTTATCCAGGTGGTAGTAAAGCTGAGCTCTATCTATACTTATACAACAGTTAGTTCTGACCTCACAGTCTGATTGGTTGAGAAGTGTTCTAGCGGTGCTGATATATGTGATAACATCACGGCCTTCTCAAACTAAACTTGTATCACTCCGCCGACGCGTTGCCGAGTAACGGAGTATACACACAGGACACCCGCAGCAGCGTTAGCTTAGCACAGGCTAGCGCTCAGCCGCGGCACGCTCGCCCGCAGCCCACAGCGCTGACTCGTCTTTTGTGGAAAAAAGGGAAAGAAAATCACTCGGTTACTGCCGTCTGACAGCCAGAACGCTAACCAGCCATGCTAGGCTAAGCTAAGCTAATGCTGAGCTAAAGCAAGCTACGCTAACCTAACCACAGTCCAGCCGGATAGCTAAAACCAACACCACCCAGCAAAACAAGCAGAAATGCTAAAAAATGCGCAGCTTTCACCTGAAGATGACTCCACGGAGCAGGAGAGGAGAGTATTACTGTTAATCCACGCTCCTAACGTTACCATCTTTGCTTATTCACAATTTAGATTTGAAGCTAACTTTCATGGTGTTAGTCTGTATGAACCATACACCGTTTTGTAGTTAAGTTTCAGTTCTGTTACAGTTGTTGTGGAACTACTTTTTGGCGGAAGACACAGTCCATATTAAAGCATATTCAAACTGAATTTCTTAAAGTTCTTTGATTTTTATTTTGTAAATCTTTATTCATTTTGTAAAAAAACAACCTGTTGTATAAAAGCAATAGAATCCCTCTCATGTTCTATTGCTTAATCATGCACTAGTGATATTTTTAGATTTATGTAATCAAAAAAATGAAATGGAACAACACTGCAGGATTACTTCAGTATTCAGTAAGTTCATAATCAAAGTTTGTGTATCTATTCACACTTCTGATTGCAACAAGGTATGTGATTTTTCCATATTTTCCCTCCTTTCCTGTCGTTTAGGGCCATGTTTGGAGTCCTACTTTCAATATTTTCACTCCATTCATCATCGCTATTTGACTAATATTTATAGTCGTCTTCTTGGATGTGGTTTCAGTTCATGCATTCCATAACCCGTCCTCATCTGCGCTCCGTACCATAAAATCACAGAACCCCAGAAGAGAGCGAGATTTACGGAGGAGGCTGATAAAGGCTCATAAAATGTGTTGGATTGGCTGGATTTTGTGGATTAGACAATAACTTCCTGTTGTTTTTCTTTGATTTTTAAAAAAATTAAATGCTAATGTGTTTTTCTCAGAATTTGTGCATAATTTAATCATTAAATCTAATCATTAAAAACACTCTGAAACGTGATCTGAATTGTTCACAACGTGTCTGAAGCATGTCCGTAACTCGAAATGCCAAAAGTGATGGGACACACCTTTTTCTAAACTAAAGAATGCTGCACTGACTTGCATGATATGCATGTGGGGTGTCCTCTATTTTGAATATGGGTCTGATTTTTTGTTGTTTGTCTGCTTGCATTTACAATTCCAGACAGATGTTGCCCATCACAATCATTACCACATTACCACTGCGCTGTACACTGTGGGTGGTAATGCCTTATGTTATGTATTCCCAGTACTTAATGGACGTGACAATGTGGATCGAGGAATGTTCAGAAATAGAATTTCCAAAGAATCAGTCTGGCAACCATTTAAAAATCAAGGGTCCTATTTTAGTGATCTATAGGGCACCGGTCAATTGCAGATTGTGCAACTGGATTAAGGCCGTGTTGGTGTGTCTTTAGTATCGTGAGGCCACAAAAAATACGCCTTGTGCAGCTTGAAACACAAACAAAAGGCATGAACTAATTAATAATCTCTTCATTAATCATGGGTGTGGTTAATTTTGGGCGTAACATGAAATAAAACAGTCACTGTGCCAGTAGTCATTCCCTTTAAGTTCACACTATGAAGGTACGTCAGCAGCTCATTTAAGGGAACAGCGATGTTATTTTATTCCTTATTCCGTTTATCGTTGAGGTAAAATTCGGATTTGTGCTCTGTGTGTTTAACAAGCGGGTGTGTATGCACGCTGGGCGCACCTAGAGGAATCGCCTCTGATGATTGACTGTTGTCAGGGTTTTAATCAGTCAGTGGAGCTCCTGTGTTTTCCACCACCAAGATAGCAATACACCAGATATGTACCTGAACAAACCTCACTTCCAGCAGACCACCACACCCATCAGAGTAGATTTATTTATAGTAAAAAAACTGTTGACGGGATGTAAGATAGCAAAGAGTTAATACTAAGCAAAATATTAATGTACTAACTAGGGGCCAATTTCATTTGTCATTTGTCACTGCAAAGTTTAGAAGCTCCTTTAGCTGTTTTCCACTTCAATTTTTCTATTTCCTATTATTGATCCAGACGTGAATATCTCCTTTCTTTCTATTTTTATATTGAATTGTAAAAATGTATCATGGATATTTGAGAATACTTTTATGTATCTACACTACATACTACATTCTTCTCTAAAATGCATGCAGAGTAGGGGAGGATGTGCGGGGGATTATATTTTAAGTCAAATTAGTACCAATTTGGAGGGGGACGTTCTACTATTTTACCTTTTTTCTAACAATTTTTAAAAAATTATACATTACTAGTCAAAAGTTTGGACACACCTCTTCTCATTCAGTGTTTTTCACTTTTTTAAAAAAGTGTTTATCTTGGAGTTTCACAGTGTGAAGGAAAAGCAGCAGCCATTGTTCAGCACCTCCAGGAACTCCTTTTTTCAAGACACTGAGAAAACTATTCCAGGTGGCTCCTCCTTAATAAAGACACTGAGATTAAAATAGTAAGGAATAAAAGAGTGTCCAGATCTGTCCTCAAAAAAAGGATAAAATATATTCTAGTTTGGTTGCCACTTTTTTCTTTGTTTACAGAATAAATTAGCATGTATTTCTGTATTTTAATATAGTCTTATTAGTCAATATTAAATTTACAATGTAAAGGAAAAAAACGCACTGAATGAGAAGAGGTGTGTGCAAACTTTCAACTAGTACTGTATAAATACACATATATAAACTATATAAAATAATAAAAAGACACACATACAAGTTCATTGATGGTTATTGGGGAGCAAATATGTCACAAAAATGCCATTATTTACAATATCACAACCCCTGGTTCCTAAACCACCACTGAATCAAAGAATCTGGGTTTGTCCACAGTGAATTATTTTCACGAGAAACGACTATAAATGACTTTTTTACTTCGCAATAATTGAAATATGCAGAAATATGGAAAATTTGAGCATCCTCTTATTTTGCTAAAAAGAGTTCTTTGCTCATTTTTAAATTCTAAAAAGATCCAATATATTATATAATATATTTATTCCAGGTTTAATTTAGTGTATCGTTGCAATATTTCAGTCTGTTTCGGTCCACAAATGCACTGGAAACATCACAAGTAGATGTTTGTATCCGGAGGCGTCCTGTTTTGCGTGGAATTTTCATTAGTTTCTTGTTCATGTTATAAATCGGTCTTGTTTGGTCATAAATAAATGCGACAGGCCCCGAGATGAGCTCATTTCAGTCAATCGCATTCTGGCTGCAGCTCCAGCTGCACTAAACGGCTAAACCCACTCCATACATAACAATGAATGCGCTGCAGGATCCTCTGCAGGATGTCACTGGAGTCACACTCATATTTCATGTGCTGCTTGGAGTGAATACAGTATACAGGCCTCTGTAAATCATCTCATTCTCTACTATCCGTAAAGTTCAAGGAGCAGAGCCCGGATCCACGTCTGGCCGACCCCAGTAGGTCAGTAGAGGTTGTCCTTGGTGGTGGTGGTGGTGTGGATGGTGCTGGAGTCTTCCAGAGTGGACCCCCGGTGTACGGGTCGCGGCCGGCAGCGCAGCAGAGCCAGGAGCTCGTGGGATACGCTGCTGGAGAAGGCTGTGTAGATCCAGGGGTTGGTGCAGGAGTTCAGACTGGCCAGCAGCATCAGTATGGTGAAGGCCACTCCTTAAAGACAGAGAGACAGAGACATAGAATTAGAGTAGAACTGTACTGGAGTGTTGAATTATTGGAGTGTTGGGGTGTTGGAGGGTTGGGGTGTTGGAGTGTTGAATTATTGGAGTGTTGGGGTGTTGAATTATTGGAGTGTTGAGGTGTTGTAGTGTTGGTGTTGAAGGGTTGGAGTTGGAGTGTTGGAGGGTTGGAGTTGGACTGTTTTAGAGTTGAAGTATTGGAGGGTTGGAGTTGGACGGTTGGACTGTTGGATTTGGAGTGTTGTAGTGTTGGAAGGTTGGAGTTGGACTGTTAAAGTGTTGAAGTGTTGGATTATTGGAGTGTTGGGTTGTTGGAGGGTTGGGGTGTTGAATTATTGGAGTGTTGGGTTGTTGGAGGGTTGGGGTGTTGAATTATTGGAGTGTTGGGGTGTTGTAGTGTTGGTGTTGAAGGGTTGGAGTTGGAGTGTTGGAGTTGGACTATTTTAGAGTTGAAGTATTGGAGGGTTGGAGTTGGACGGTTGGACTGTTGGAGTGTTGGATTTGGAGTGTTGTAGTGTTGGAGTTGGAGTGTTGGAGGGTTGGAGTTGAACTGTTTTAGAGTTGGAGTTGGACTGTTGGACTGTTGGATTTGGAGTGTTGTAGTGTTGGAAGGTTGGAGTTGGACTGTTAAAGTGTTGAAGTGTTGGATTATTGGATTATTGGAGTGTTGGGTTGTTGGGGTGTTGGTATGTTGTTGTGTTGGATTATTGGAGTGTTGGGGTGTTGTTGTGTTGGAGTGTGTCCTGTGGCTGTCCTCCCTCTGTCCTCTACTCTTTACTCAGGCAGCACATTAGCGCTCGTATCCTGATGCAGGGAAGAACCTGTTTTAAATAACATGCTTCAGTCCCGTGCTGCTCTCACCCTTAGCCAGATGCTGGGCTTTCAAAAGCTAATGACACTGCCAAAGACTTCTCACACACACATACACACACACACATTAGATTAATTTAGTGTCGTGTGTCATATATCTCTCCGCACTTTTCTGAGATTTAATATTATCTACTGATTAAGCTGCTTTGGACAAAGGGTTATTACCCTCTTAATGAAATTCCAACATTATTTTGACAATAATACTGACATACAATGGTTCAGAAAAACTTTAAAGGCATCTCATAATGTATATATTTTAAATATACCGACATGCTGTCATAGTATCATGTCTGCTGTGTGATGCATAAATGTGAATGTGAATTCTGGTAGAGAGTTGAATTCATCACCATGTGACCAGATAAATATATATATTTTTAGTTTTTTTTTTGACATAATTTTAATATTTCTGTTACAGACTGTCATATTAAAAGTAGAACTCACTGTAAGGTTGGATGAATCAGTGGAGGCCCCTGTGAAAAGGATGTATACTTAGAGCATTAAAATTAAGTTGAAATTAGATAAGGGATACTAAAAGTGTTGATAGAAAATATATGTAGTGGCATTAAGTACTGCTTAAAGTGTATTTTAGTGTAGTTTATATTTTCCAGTAGTATTAAAGTGTACACAAAACATGCATCAATATGCTTAGTACTATATTTACAATATATTTCAAGTGTATTAAAATTATGTTTAAAAAATATATAATTAAATCTACTTAAACTCACAGAAGCTATACAAAAAAAAAAACACTTAAAAGCACAACCTATTGGTTTTATGTTGTATTTAAATATAGCTTAATTACATTTAAAATATTTTGTTGTTGTTTCAAAATAGTACATTTAGTATTTACAGTATTTAAGTACATAAAAATTTTAATGTTAAAAGTATGTACTATTTCATGTTAAGTACTTTTCTTTTACAGAGGGGTGTTTGCACTGTGTGGAGACTCCACTGTGTATTGTTCAACAGCCGATACGATTTATGACTGGACATTACATTGTGATACATATATAGTGACATACTGTATGCTATTTATAGAGCGCTATATATATGTTTTATGGTATGAAATGTGTAATAGAAAAGGGAAAGGTTGAATGAAGGACCCTGGGTGGGATATATTTCATGTGTGTATTTGTCCTGTGAGCAGTGTGTGTTATAAAAGCAGGTAGTTTGACCTCTGCTGTGATAGATTGCTATCATTTACTCCACTTTCACTCTATAGGCTAATTCACTTCATCTTTCTATCTATCTCGCTATCTGATGTCTACCCAAAAAAACGTTATAATTTTATATCATACATCACTGTGTTAATAACACAAAAATGTATACGGTAGTTCTAATAGGTTTAAAATTTTATGTACTTTCACAAGTTTCAATATATTATGGTTCGTATTTTTCTTTTTTTTAGGGGTGGGGGGGGCGATCCTGATTTAGGGTTGTAGAATATAGTGATTGTGCTACACCTCATTATTATATTTTGGTTAGTAGAGCATTTCTTATTTGTTACAATTAACTTTTTTAGAATTAAATTAAATATAATTTTTTAAGTTTTCTTGTTTTTTTTTTTTTTTTGGTTAGTTATGGTAATAATATTGTTTTCTGTTATCCATACAAAACAAGAATCAGTGGGGTATTCTATTATAAAATCTCATGCAGTACAATTCTTTTTTTCCCCAATTTTCCCCCAATTTACACAGCCAATAACAGCCAATAACAGCTACTGAGCCATTGTTTTTTACACCCCTAAAACTAGCCTTACTCTGCTTCATCGGCTCAACGCACATAAACGCACTGCCCCCTCCAATTGGTCACATCTGGGTGTTACAAAGACGTTTCTTACATCGTCCAATTGAATAGTTTTGATAAATGGGACACAGTTTTATAAAACAAGCTTTATTTCCTATAAACTAATAAATATAAATGTATATTTTTAAATATAATTGTTCGATTGAGCTTTTGCTTTTATTTTTGCTGAATCAATCCTTTCTTTTAGTAAACTTTACTTTTACTAATTTCTGCGTACAATATACTAAAAAGAATGTATTACATGCCATCCATGTGTTGAGACAGTATTTTTAAATTTCAGGAATTATAATATATTATGTATCATAAATTATTTGAGTAATATTGTATAAATGAAGTAAAAGTAAAAGAAAAGATTGATTCAAAAAAATATAAATTAAGTAAACTTTACTAAAAGAAAGGATTGACTGAAGTTCAGTTCACTTATTTACTCTATGTAACACTTAAGTCTTGAAACCAAGTTGAAGTTACTTAAATTTATCTGAAATTAAATTGCAAATGCAGAAAGTTGCAAAGCTTTTTAAAAGTTAATTTTACTCTTTTTTTTCAGTGTTTCAGATGAATTTGAATAATGTTTACTTCGTCTCAACTTTTAATCGTTTTGCATTCTCTAGAATCGACATGCTGGACCATTAAAATAAACTTCTTTATAAACTGTTTATAAACCCTTTATAAAAGAGCCTTATTATTAATGAGGTACTATGAATGGGATACATCGCTGTGCATTGACTGTGTGACCCGGACTGTGTGATCCTGACTGTGTGATCCTGACTGTGTGATCCTGACTGTGTGATGGAGCTGTGTAAACGCAGTGTTGGATCAGTTCAGATTTACCTTGTACCGGTGGGTTGGGGTCCCACGCAGCCCAGAGCTGTACTATGAAGAAGGGTGACCAGCACATGGTGTACACCAGCACTATGACCAGAGTCATCCTCACAGTTTTGGACATTGCTCTGGAGACGCCGGGCGGAGGTGGGGGCAGGGAGCGGGGAGGGAAACAGGGGGGGTAATGGACTGGGTCTGACCCCTCTGTTAGGGGCTCCAGAGAGTTTAAATAAGGCAGAGAGGTCTGGTAGCAAGACGGATCCGTCTCAGAGAAGACCTTCTGCCTCAGAGAGCGGTCCTGATGAGGCGCTGGTGAGTTCTGGTGAGTATTGTGAGTATTGTGAGTATTGTGAGAGTGAGGCAGCACATCAGGAGATCTGGACGAGCTATAGCCTGTGCTCAGCTCACACCCACACCCCTCACAGTCCGGCTGTGGTGCATGCTGGGAGCTGTAGTTCTCACAGTGCGGATTTGAAGATTGGCTGTTATTGTTCTTCAGTGGGAATTCTTCTGCGTGTCCTCCTCTCGTTCTCTCTCTCGTTCTGTCCTCCTGCGTTCTCAGGCCGGGGAAATGGAAGAAGACCAGGTTTTTCTTGAAGTCTGCCGACACCACCCGCTCCGACTTCAGATAGATGTTGTCGTGGATCTCTCTGAAGATTCGCACCTGTGTGAGAGACACAGTTATACACTGAAAAAAATGATGCGTAAAATTTGCTTTAAAAAAGGTTTCGCAACTTTCTGCATTTGATTTTTTTTAAGTTCATTTAATTTCATGTCAATTTAAGTAACTTCAACTTAGTTTCAAGACTTAAATAGAGTTACATAGAGTAAATAATTGAACTGAACTTCAGTCAATCCTTTATTTTAGTAAATTTTACTTAATTTCTGCATGCAATATTACCTATGTCAGGGATGACCCAGGCAGGGAGACGAGGAGGCGGACACAGGTGCAGGTAGGGCGAAATAAATAAATAATTTATTAAATAAATAACAAAGAAACACAAAGAAACAAGTAAACACGTAACAAAGATAATCAACCAAAACAACCGAGGGAGACTAGAGAACATAAACGAACAAGAGATAATAATAATTAAACAGGGAATAACAACAAGGAACTAAACTCGATAAACAATAACTAACCAACAAACCGTGAGTAAATAAACAAAGAAGTAAACTAGAGACTAAATAAAATACAAACGAAACTGGGCAGGGATAAACAAGGGGAATAAACCAGAAGCTAAACTAGACAAAGAGAACTAAACTAAGCAGGGTAAGAGAGAAATCAATGGAAATAAACAGGAAACTAGAAATACCAAACGAGAAATAAACAGAGATAAACACAGAGCAAGGACTAAGGCTTAAGAGACGCGGAGAACACAGAGAGAGACAAAACAACAGAGGAAGGTGCATAGACCGACGGAGACAAAGTGGTAGACGAGGGCTATTTAACAAACAGGAAACACACTAGAATTGGAAACACCTGGGGCAGGGGCGGAGCTACAAATGAGAAACACATGGAAAAGTACTGAGACACAGGGGCACAGGTCACGTGGGACACACACAGAGACATGAGACAGGGCTAAGACATGACAACCTAATTACAATTACTTAATTTATACAATATTATCATATATATTTTTAGTTAAAACACACATTCAAATATTTACATAATCTTAAAGATTTATTTTGTACACAGACCAAGTCTCACTGTCTCAACACATGTGTGGCATGTAATTTTTTTTTTAGTTTCTATCCATGTGTTGAGACAGTGTAATATGTGTGTTTTAACAAAAAATATTAAAATTTCAAGAATTATAATATATTATGTATCATAAATAATTCGAGTAATTTTGTATAAATTAAGTAACTCTTTTTAAGTTACATGAAACCGAGTTGAAGTTACTTAAATTTAGCTGAAATTATATTAATAAAAAAAAAAGCAAATGCAGAAAGTTGCGAAACGTTTTTAAGTAAATTTTACTCATAATTTTGTTCAGTGTACTGTTACAACGATTTAGCAAACTAATCACACAATACTTCAATAATAATTCAATGGAAAGGCTTGATTAAGGGCGTTTTCACACTTGAAGATCTGTACTACAGTCCAAACTAAGGTTCATGTGTTTGTTATATTGTATACACTTCATTTAAAATTTTACTTCCACACTGCAGTTTAGTGAGCCCTCTAAAGAACTCTTTAAACAAGGATTCATCTACAGTTACAGTAGATACAGAAATCACCAGGGTGGCATATTTTTTGCGCCCTCACAAAATCAAAAACACACCGACAAGCCCTAAATCCAGCTGCACGATCCACAATTGACCAGTGCACTACAGATCACTAAAATAGGGCCCTATGTCTTCAAATGCAGACTGAAATCGCATCTATAACCTAAATATAAATAGTTTGGATGCAACCAATGCCCTAGTTTAGAAATATGAAGTAAACAGCAGTAATTCCTGAAGAGTAAACTTATGATCTCTCTCTCTGCTCAATAAGGTCACTTCAGTTGATACCGTATGGTAATGCCCTTAATATAGCATCAGTGATTCCCCGCGGTGAAATGCTGGGGAAAGAGGATGAGAGCGTAATAAAAGCAGTATTGATGTGAGAGGACTGTGAATGTTGTTATTGAGGACGTGCTTAAAGACCTCTTTGTTAGCGCAAACTAACAAATGTTGTTCACATTAATAATAGTGTTCAGAGTAATTCATTTACAGGACATCATCAATAAAAACATCATAAAAACTGCGAGTGTTTCTGGAGGGAATATGTTGAAATCCTGAAAAAAAATATTATTGTGATATCAGACTATGTAGTTTTGCAAGTATACCAAATAAAAGACATTATTTTTTTTGACATCTGATTTAAGTGAGTAAAGATAACAAAAGAGTAAGGATCAGATGGTAATAAGTTAAATAAAGTGTTAAATAAAATGTTATTGAATTTAATGTAATTCAGGGAAGGTTTTTTTATTTTTTATTCATTTTTATTTAGACCAGGTTTAAATTTTGCAGAGTGACTGTTTTTTCAGGTTATTATACTGCACATATTTACAAAAACATCAGATCATAAGATCATAAAATGTCAAAAATAAGGGATCAAAAAATAAATAAAATAAAATAAAAAAATGATGCCAGGAACATTTCTCTATACTTCTTGGAAGATTCCACCCTGTCCTTTCTATTGTTCTTGCTGATTAGGGGTTTTATCTTCTGGTAAAGCCTTTGTGCTTTTGTCCATGAAGTCTTCTGTTAACAGTAGGTTGTTGCTAATTTTACTAATATTTGTTTTAGGGTCTTTTTTTTATTTTTTCCATCAACTACTATGCATTGTTATTGAGTACACCAGTGACGACTTTCTTCTTCACGACATTCCACTGTTGTTGTTCTGTTGTTCTGGCTATGGACAAAACATCCCTAACAGTCACATGTCCCAATACTTTTGCTCAAAATAAAGATGAGTGGATTCAGATAGAAGGTGCTATCTTCTGATCAAGATGTAGATACCTGGAAATAAAAGTTGAAAATTGGATATTTTGTGTTATACAGCAGAAATAATGGGATTGACCAAACTTTTCCAGTACTTTTGGAGGGAGCTGTATACAGGTGGTAGCTCTTTTCATAGGGCATTACATCGTTTAACAGATATTTACTGTAGGAATTTACTGGGAAAATACGGGAATTGGTTACAGTGATAATCTCATATAAATATACATATAATTTAACTCATGTTTATATTTTACACAGCGTCACAACCTGCATCATGGAATAAACATGTAAATGTAATGTTTTTTACATAATGTTTTGCAGGTTTATTAGGTGTAAACCTTGTGGCCTGATTGGTCAGGTATTACAAAAAAAATGGTTTCATTTAAGAACCTTGAGTGTGCCTTTGTTGTTGCTGTTATTGTTACTAGGATTTAGTAACAATAACAGCAGCAATTAAAATTTTAGAATTTAAATTAAAAATCAGAATTGAGTAACATCAATCTGATAATGTGAATGTAACCTTTATGTTTTTGTGAAGTTGGCACCTATGAATACAGGGACTAGAGGTACAGTAATTGGGCTGTTGACACATGCTGTGCTGTTTTCTACGCACTTTTAAAAGCAAATGTGACGTTATTTTTAAAGTGCAGCCAGGACAGGCTAAATAAAATGAAAGAAAACTACCGTCTGGCCTCTCAGTCTTTTAAAAATGCTCCAGCATCTGGACAGAGCAGCTCTGACAGCAACAACATTACAGAGGAGCAAACTCCAATCCACCTCCCAAAAACCTGTCTGTCTGAGTCTGACCTGTAATAAACCTGCTCCAAAAACATCCAGTAATTATAAAAAATCAACATTTCACACCAAAACTGTTCAGCAAGCAGTTTCTACTAAAGCCAGACAGCAGAGAAATAGAGAGAGAGAGAGAGAGAGAGAGAGAGAGAGAGAGAGAGAAAGAGGGTGGAGTGTGCTTATATAATTAATTGTGTACAGAAAAAATACCTTCAGCAGGTGTGACCTCTCCTGATGCACCAGTTTACAGCACTAATTTTAGAAGTCTTATTTTATATAATAAGACTATTATCTAAAATAACACTTAAAGCTACAGAAACACTAAATTATCCAGTTGAACAAATAACATTTCGAGAATTAGCCTCTTGAGACCCTGCGTCCACATATGAGGACATTACAACTGATTTAAAAGTAGATGTCAGGAATCCCAGTCAAAAGTTTCTACAGCCAGTCCAAACACAGAAACATGGGCCAAGTAAAAATGCTCCAAATAATGAAATTAGTTTATTTACTTACTGTAGAAGACTAACATTTAGCTTTTTGTTTGGGTTAATTGGGTACTTAAAACTGAAATTAACTACTGTCCCCATATGAGGACACTGACATATTTTTGAATAAAAAAAACTCCTGTACAAAGACAAAGTTTAGTTTTTATACTTTATACTAATAGTCCTACTAATCCTAAAAAGCTTGTATTAATTAAGAATCCACACCAAGCAAAAGTCCAGGTCCCTAAATCATTATCTATATTTATTACTTATTATCTTTCTCCCCAGTTAAAAATAATAATTCCTCTTAATTTGATAAATCATACCTCAATTTAAAGAAATAATTACCTTGTTTTTGTAAATCATTACCTTTAATAAATAATAATAAATCCTTGCCTTGATTTGATAAATCATACCTCAATTTCACAGATTTTTTTTTTATTTGATAAATAAAATCTTAATTTAATAAACCATTGTCTCAATTTAAGAAATGATTCACTTGATTTGATAAATCATTACCTTGATTTAATACATTGTTCAGTAGCTTTAATAAATCATTATTCCAGTATAATAAATGATTTACTCAGTTTGTCATGATGTGACAATTCATTACCTTCATTACCTAAAAATGTTATTTCCTTTATTTAAAATAAATATATAAAACCTTGATTTAATAAAATACTCCTTTATTTAATAAACCACTCTCTTGAATTTAGTAAATTATTCTATAATGTTTTATATCCCTAAATATAATTTTTTTCTATATACTTTTGAGGGCTCTTTAAAAAAATTGAAAATTCCATGGTAAATAAAATGTGCAGTTACAAGGGGACTTAAATGGT
Organism: Astyanax mexicanus; assembly: GCF_023375975.1. Classification (NCBI taxonomy): domain Eukaryota; kingdom Metazoa; phylum Chordata; class Actinopteri; order Characiformes; family Acestrorhamphidae; genus Astyanax; species Astyanax mexicanus. The sequence goes on along the minus strand of NC_064420.1, from coordinate 3,245,951 downwards.
TAAATTAGCGAAGACAGTGGTTTATATATAATAATTCTTTATTCTTTTTGTTCATTCTAATACAGTTTCAGTTTTAAGTGATTTAGCTTAGTTTTTAAGGTGTATTAATCTTTTTTTAAATTTTATTTTTCATTTTCATTTATACAGTTTGATGCTTTATATGCCAAACCATTTATATTAGCATGAACATTGAGATTTAGCAGGATCTTTAGCATTATTATCACTGCTAGCAGGTACACATCTGCTTTAGTCAGACAACTTTTATCAGTTCATCCTAAAAGTAATTCTAAACTGACTGTAGTTCAGTTGAGTGGAGATTTCCTGGTGTAGCCGTGCTTTGATTGGCTCAGCTGAAGATTTCCTTAAAGGTAGCCAAAGACGATCTTTTCTACTCATATTTTATGAGCCAGTATATCAAACACTACCGGCTGTTAATTATGAAAAGCTATTGGAAAAAGAGTCGTCAGCCGCGGTTCACATTCTGAGTTTTAGAGCAGATCTGAATTTTAGAGGTCAGGGGAAGAAGCTCGGATGACACTGTTACACCGTCACAAAAGCCCATTTCAGATGAAAGCTGAGTCTAATGTCAGGAACTGTGTGAGTAAGTTCAGGATCAGCCAGTCAGGAATAAAAGCTTCAGGGAGAGGTCATCAATTATACATAAGAGTCCCAGCAGATTGGGGAAGACTGGCGTTACCTGGCAGACGGTGATGATCAGGGCCGGCAGGACGAACACAGCCAGGGTCATCCAGGTTACGTAGGCCTTAAGACCCCAGGGCTCGGCAAAGTGCCCCCAGCACTCAAACTCCCCTGGAGCCACCTCAGATCTGGAGAAAATAAACACCTGGGGGAACAGAATAAAGAGGAAAAAGCAGTAACTGCATTTAATAGGATATAAATGAGGATTACCAAAATCATATATGTAGAATTCCAGTCAAAACTGGGTCATTTTTCCTCTTTTATTCATAGTTTCCTTTGTTTTTAACCTACATTGTAAATGAATACAGAAGTCATCCAGACTATGAAGGAACACACACAGAATCATATAGTAAAATTAAAAGTGTTAAAAAAAAAACAAAATACTCTGTTAAGCATTAAGTAACTTCTGGTTTCTGAGGCTGGTACTTCCTTGCTCTTGCTCTAAGTTTCCTGGGGTGGTCCTGATGAGGGCCAGTTTCATCATATCATTTAAGGATACGGATATATTAAATGACCCTTACAACTGATGCTCTCAAACACATTAAGAGGCAACTACGGTCAACATGTCTCCCAAATTCCAAATAAAAATATTATCAGTTACAGCATGTTTTTTTTTTTTTTTCCAGAAAATGAGAAATAGCTAAAACACCAAAAAAAGATGCCGAGCTTTCAGATGCAGAGCTTTCAGCAAAGAAAACAAGTTCAATGTTCAAATAATCAATATTTGGTGGAATAAATCACATTTTTTTTCATGCATCTTGGCATCATGTTCTCCTCCACCAGTCTTACACACTGCTTTTGGATAACTTTATGCTGCTTTACTCTTGGTGCAAAAATTCCATCATTCTCTTGATTATATTCCAGAGGTTTTCAATTTGGTAAAATCAAAGTAACTCTTATGGTCTCTTATTTTTTCTCCACCCTCATTTTACTGACACTGATGCCAACATTTTGGTATTGGTACTGTATATAAACTGATTATTATTATTTAACATCCAGAGAACGCAGGAGACTTAATGAAGATATTATTCTTCATATGATATGTTAGTTATATAAGGAGAAAGGAACTCTTATACCTGTGGTACACTGAGCACGAGGGCCAGCCCCCAGGCCACCATGATTGGTGTGTTCCAGCGCGAGACCACGCCTCCTCTGTAGGCCTGCAGGGGGCAGCAGATGGCGTAATGCCTGTCCACCGTCATCGCCACGATCATGTAGGAGGACGCAAACATTCCCACGATCTGCATGTACTTCACTGAGCGGCACAGAGCGTCCGGACCCTGGAACCTTTCCGTGATGTCCCAGACTAGCTGAGGGAGAACCTGGAATAAACCAGCTGATTGGTTAATTGCAACAGTGGATCAACACCAGCAGATGATGGACATGTCTCTCCAATCCATCACTGATTGGTGGAAACTTCACACTAGACCTCGAGCAGTTTGGACTGTGTGTCTCTCCACTCTTCCTCTAGACTCTGCTTTCTTGATTTACTTAAAATGAAATGTAAAATGTACTGATGATCAGTGATGGTTTGGAGAGACATGTCTGTCATCTGCTGGTGTTGATCCACTGTGTTTTATTATCAAGTCTAAAGTCAGTGCAGTTTTGTTTTCCCACAAAATCTTATAGCACTTCACATCTTATAGCTTCCCTCTGCTCTGATAACTTTTATGGAGATGCTGATTTCATTTTCCAGCAGGACTTGGCACACTGCCCACACTGCCAAAAGTATAAATTGGTCTTATATAATATTCGAATCGTCTAATTTTACACTGACTTTTGGTTTGGTTTTCATTGGCTGTAAGTCATAATCATCAACAATAAAAGAAATAAACGCTTAAAGTAGATAAATAGGTGTTTAATAAATCTATATAATATATATGAGTTTCACATTTTGAACTGAACTACTGAAATAAAGTAACATGTAGAATATATGTGAAATATGGCTTCAAATACATATGCAGTAGCATCTTTAAAGGTCTTGTATATGTATATAAATATAATAAGCGCAAATGTACAAGTTCTACTTTATATTTCTTTAAGTACACTGATCATTAGCATAGCTATTTAGCATACTATAGCATTAAAATGTATTAATAATAGAAGATTGCATATTTTAGAGTGTCCGTTCTTTACTACAGCAGCCAGTATTCATGAAATAGCATTATATATAAGAAACATTTGCTTTTTAAACAAACAATATACTAAATAGGCTATTATACCATCAGTGATGCACATCAATCCATTATAAATATTGATTGTTAATCTTTTTTTTACATTTTTGACCGAACAATCACTATTTTTATAATTTTCTTTAGTATATAAGTCAACATCAAACCACATACACAGCAAATTTCTGGAGTTTGAAAGCCTGGAGTTAAACAAAAATGTGTGTAAGTGTTAAATTGAGTGAGTTTATTCTCCAACTTAAACTACAAGTTGAGTTGAGGGGCGTGACTGAACTCTCTAATGGGTGTGTCCCCCAATCTCAGCTCACCATCAGTGTGTAGTCTTGCCCACCAGGGCTTCCTTCCATTGGGTATTCCATTGCATTTTTTATAGTGGTTGTTTGCCTAGTTGATGTGTTGTTGGCTATAAGAGCAAGTTACCATCTTCCGCACTGTAAATTGCGACAAAGTCTTGGCAATGCACTGAAAATGGCAGTTTATTGCATTAATTATTTGCATGCATATATACTTAAAATTAGTTGATTTCAACTCTCACAGAGTTGAGAAATTTGCTGTGTAGAACTTCACTATATGCTCACCTGAAAGAAGGCCACCACCAGGTCAGCTACACACAAGTTGACCATGAACAGATGCATGGGAGCGTTGTATTTGCGTCTCCGCAGCAGAACCCACAGAACGAAGCTGTTTCCCAGGGTGGCGAGGGCCAGAACCAGACCCAGGACCCCTACCTCAGCGTGGGCCAGGGCCACGTCTCGCACTCTGGCTGGAGGGGGGACCTGAGTGGTGCTGGAGGAGCCGTTGTGAAGCAGCCAGAAATACGAGCCGCCTCCATGAGAGCCGTTGAGCCCCCCACGCTCCGAGAGAAGAGCTGAGGTGAAGTTGATCCACTGGACCGTCCCGTGAGCAGAGCCATCCCATTCCGCCTCCTCTGAGATGCTCTCCATCAGGCCTGAGCAAAAAAATGGATAAATTGAATTAATGTGTGTATTAAAGTTACTTATTAAAGCTGTATAAACATGAGGGAATAATGAAAAAGATGAAAATCTAATTCTACTGAAGACCAATTTCTAATCTGGTGTTTTTTGATGGTCATAGCGGTTGAAAAGTTGGTAATTTTAGTGATCATCCATCTCCCTTTTGATCATATTGATTAAGTGCCTTGCAAAAGTATTCGGCCCCCTTGAACTTTTCGACCTTTTGCCACATTTTAGGCTTCAAACATAAAGATATGATTTTTTTTTTGTGAAGAATCAACAACAAGTGGGACACAAACGTAAAGTGGAACGAAATTTTTTGGATATTTAAAACTTTTTTTAAAAATAAAAAACTGAAAAGTGGGGCGTGCAATACTATTCGCTTGGGGATACGTTTATTTATGAACCGTTCCATTGTAGACTTTGCTTTATGTTTTGGATCATTGTCTTGTTGGAAGTTTCAGGTCTTTTGCAGACTCCAACATGTTTTTTTCCAGAATGGTCCTGTATTTATCTCCATCCATCTTCCCATCAACTTTAACCATCTTCCCCTAACCATGTCCCTGCTTTTTCATGCCCAAACCATGATGCTGCCACCACCATGTTTGACAGTGGGGATCGTGGGTGTGTTCAGGGTAATGAGCTGTGTTTCTTTTACGCCAAACATAACGTTTTGCATTGTGGCCAAAAAGTTCAATTTTGGTTTCATCTGAGCAGAGCACCTTCTTCCACATGTCTGGTGTGTCTACCAGGTGGCTTGTGGCACTGTACATATATACCATATTTATATAATACCCTTTATCCTGGTAAATTAGCTGCTTAATTAGCTCTTGACCAGCATATGGTTGGTTTTATTTGATTTTGATCATGTTTGAAACGCATCTCTTTTTTCAGACCACCACACCCTGATGTGCAAAGATAAATCATGATTTCAGAAATGCACCAAAGTGACTGAGAAAAACGAAAAATTTAAAATAGTGAAATATCTCACTCTCAAAATCTGTTTTTTTTTTGTTCTACTGTGAATAAAATATAAGGCTGTGAAATTTGTATTCTGATCATTGCATTCTGTTTTTATTTATTTAATTGAAGTATTACATCGCGTGACAGTTAGTTTGGAATTGGTTTTGTACCTAAAATGCTGTGATTAAAGTGATTTTAGCTGCATCATCCAGCTCACGTCTGCCTGTCTGCGAGATTTTCACATGGAAGTTTCACATAACAGCCTCCCAGACCAGAGGCAGCCTGAGAGTTTGTGTTGGGGTTCTTATTTCACGCACAAGACTCTCCGGATTTGTTTTTCTAAGGCCCAGTAAAACAAATGAATGCTTGCTTCATGATAACATGAGCAGGGAGCGGATGTTACAGATAATCCCCTTTTTATGAGATGATCCTAAATTTGTTCGTCAATTTCACGCGCGTGCACGACCACAAACAATCTGTTTCTCTTCCTTTCGACCTCCTTTCTTAAGTCTGATTTATACTATCTGCCCAAATGTTTGCAGAATGCATTCAGCTACTTCTTATCTACTTCTAATCTAATACTTCTGTAACAAACTCCATTTCCCATGATACACCTGCACTCAACTCTACGGACATGCCAAATCATGTGACTCATCTGTGTTCTGGTTCGCCCTCCTACTCATTGCACACACCTGGACTCATCACTATAAATGCCCAGTATTAAACTTATTTTACATAGCTCTTCGGCTTTGCGTTTCTTTTGTGTTTTGACCCTTTTGTTGCCGACCCTTTTTTCTTTTTGACTACTCTTTAGCTTAGCTACCCTTTGTTTGTTCTCTTTTTTCGGTTCTGACCTATTTTTGTACATTGACCATTCCTTTGCCTTGCCCAATTACTCTGTTATGGATTATCTGTGTCTCTTTGCCCCTTACCATTCTTAGCAACCTTATACCTCAATAGATTAAAACCTTTACATACATTATCTATATTGTATCCGTGTTTGTCTGTCCCGTGTTTGGCTCCGGTGACAGAGTGGTATCCATTGCTGACATAGATGTAAAAAGGCACACACGTTTCCATTAATTATTTCCATTAATTTATGTTTTACATAGTGTGACAATTGGTTTTGTACCTAAAATGCTGTGATTATAGATTATATCTCTTGTCTGCCTGTCTGCGAGATTTTCACATAACAGCCTCCCAGACCAGAGGCAGCCTTATGAAGCAATGAATAAGCAGGTGTCCCAATAATTTTGTCCATATAGTTGGTTGGTAACACTTTACAATAAAGGTGCATTCATTAATTATTTTATTTCCTAAGTTATTCAGACCAAACAAACCTAAATACACTGTGAAGCATCCGGGGAGCTGTTAATTTGCAGTTTCTGCACTTAGGGATACTTTAAGGATACTTACGATTTTTTTTTTTTTCAGATTGACGAACACATTTCTGAACTTTTAATACCATCTCTAATGGAATTGGTATCTAATGGAACTCGATGTCCTGTGGTCCTGATTCATCGGTGCCCACAAACACTGTGGGGTGTTCTGTTTCTCATTCTGACATCAAAAGAAATGCTCACCAGTGTCCTCTACATGCCCTTCCTATGGCCGTTAGCAAGAACCGCAGTGTATCAGCTGCAGCCTGAACAGAAATGATGTTTTTGGTAGTTTAATTCCAGTGTTTGTTCACAGTGTTAGCTTAGCATCTCCTAAACTGAAGAAGTAAACATACCGGTACTTTATGTACACAAAATAACATGACTCATCAAGTTTTTTTTTTTCTGTACTGCACACAAAACAAGAATCATAAAATGAATTTGATTGAAAATAAAGTGTTGGTAAACCTTCTTTAATTGATTCTATAAAGAATTATTGTTTCAAATAGATTTTTCATAGAGCCAAAAAGGGTTCCAATGTCATTTTTCAGTACTATAACAAGCCAATGAGGCAAAGTAAGAAGAGCTAATTTTTAAAGTTTTTTGTGATTTAGAACACTTTTTAAATAATGCTTAGTGATGGTTTCTGAAATATCAAATATAAAATTGAAATGTTAAACTTAAGCATCCAACACAATGGACATAAAAATGTGTTATCACTGGAGCATCATTCAATATAAAAAAGGGTTAATGTTAATCTGCCATGTTTATGTTTTGGGTTTTCTTTTGCTATACCTTCTTTATTTAAGATATGTAAAAAATGATATTCATATTGCAACGTATCATTATCCTTAATTATCAAACGTTCATTGCTCTGTTAAAGAGTGTAATTGCTATTATCATTGTATAAGTGGCATGAATTGGTCTTTATCTGAAGAATTTTTTAAGAATTCAGTTTATTGTATAATGAAAAATAATTATCGTTTAATTCCATTTTTTGTAAGATTTCTACTGGTCCATTATTTATAACATTTATTTCTAATTTTAGACCCATTTTCTCCCCAATTCGGAAGGGCAATTTTTTTAACCACTCCTTAGGACTCCCCAATCACTAGTAACACCCCCAGCACTAAAAGGGGGGAAGACCAGCACATGCCTCCTCTGATACATGTGAAGTTTTGTATCACTGGGTAGCATTGCCACCCAAGGAATGGCTGCCCAACTGTGCTCGCTCTGACTCTGGCTGCTGATGCCAAGCAGTATTCAAACCAGCGACCTTTAAATCATAGTAGCAACACTTTAGTCCACTGCTGTGCTGTTTTGGGTCATCTTTTGGGTTCTTAATGGTGCTTTCACAGCACGATGACCAAATAATTTAAATTTTATTAAAACAACTTTTTGTTATAATGACTTTCTCAGCTTCAGTCTGACGCAAGTCGGTCCTACTGTATTTATTTTTACTTCCTGACTTTCCACTCACTTTTTAATCTTCGATAATCCCTCCTTCATCCCGTCCTCACGCCATCCACTCCACACTTCTCTCCTGTTTTTTATCTGTCCTCTCCTCCACTGTGGTCTGTTATTCTCTCACATCCTCTTTCTCTCTGACCCCAATCAAACGATCCTTTATCCTCAATAAAATTGAGTTTATTTATTAAACAAACAGATGCAGTACAGCAGTAAACATCATCTGAATGAATGACGCGTTTGAGTTATAGGATGGAGAGAAACGAGAAGAATGAAGGGATGGATGGAAGATGTTCAGCAGGCTACACATGTCTATACAGCATTTAGCAGGGCTAATGTAGTTTTAGGAGTCTTGCCAAGGGACACTTATTGGTGTGATATGGTGTGATAGCTTAATAGCAGGTAATACTGCGATTTATACCTAATGTCTGTACACCAACCAACCATAACATTATGACCACCTCCTTGTCCCTTTTCCCCTTATCCAACTCTGGAAAAAACTATGATCAAGAGGAAGATGGATGATCACAAGCCATCAAACCACCAAACTGAACTGCTTGAATTTTTGCACCAGGAGTAAAGCAGCATAAAGTTATCCAAAAGCAGTGTGTAAGACTGGTGGAGGAGAACATGATGCCAAGATGCATGAAAAAAACTGTGATTAAAAACCACCAGGATTATTCCACCAAATATTGATTTCTGAACTCTTAAATCTTTATGAATATGAACTTGTTTTCTTTGCATTAGATAGATAGATAGATAGATAGATAGATAGATAGATAGATAGATAGATAGATAGATAGATAGATAGATAGATAGATAGATAGATAGATAGATAGATAGATAGATAGATAGATAGATAGATAGCAAAAAATAGTATAGAGAGAGAAGAGAGCCAGGAGAAGGAAGCAAAGCGCAAGGCTTTAAAAGTTCAGTTCAGGACAAGTGCGTCAGTTGTTGTGAAACAGTGAATTAACACATTAACACATTGATCACATCATCACTCACATGGAGGATACAACTTTTTAGGATGAGCACATTTCAACATTCTGTTTTATCTCCAACACTGAATTAAAATCACCAAGTACTGGCCATAGAAAATGTTCTGAAAAATAGTGTTTTTTGAAAATAAACTGGGGCCATGAGACGGCCATTCTTCATCAGTGTGTAAGTAAAACTACAGCCACATTTTGTAAAATCCAAGTACAATTAAAAAACAGGAGGACCAGTGAGTTTTTTTCTTTTTGCTTTCTCAGTCACATGACATCAGGTTCAGTAGCTCCTCTATTTCCACTTGCTGTTGTGTTTTTACTTTGATCTTGGTGGAAATGCACGCTCAAAGTGTAATTACGGTGTGTGGCAGTGGATACATTTTATCTATTTTAATAAACGTGAGGTAACGAAACTTGTAAACAAAGCTTGTAATTTTTTTTTATCAGAGGACATCTTAGAAAAACACGTACATGATGGTTCTGGATGGGAATAAAATCACAGAGGATAAAAAAAACCCTGAGAAACTAATCCCGTCTTGATGGGGCTTATTTTTGCTTATAAAATGCTCTTTTTAAACCCAGCTATGTCAGGTAGTTGAGAATTGCTCCTTACTGCAGTTATTTTTATTATCAGTACCACTTATTTCCCAGGCTTTTGTTGCCTCACAACCAACTTTTTTAAGATGTGTCGCTTCTATCAAGTTCTAAATGAGTTCATGAATTATGGGTCTTCTGTAAATGGCTATATGAGGTAAACTACATTTATTTCCATTTCACACAGCATCCCAACTGTTTCGTTTTTGGGTTTGTACTTCTGAAACCAGTTGGCATGAATAGCAAAAGCTAGTGCTGATGTAGCTTGAGTAAATATAATAGATCAAGGTCATGAAAAAACAATTATCCCATGTTTCCATACCCCATTCCTGGAGTTCCACTTCGCCTGGGGCACTTTTGTGTTTTTCCTGACACATCCGATTCAGCCCAGGACGGCACTGATAATTACTCCATTACGTCCAGACTCCAGAACTAGAGCTGGAAAACATTATTAATCAAACGCACATTTTCTGAGGAAGGGTGTAGATTACTGACCCAAGGCTGCTGTGTGTAAGTGTGTCAGTCCAGCTACAAGACTCTGACCTGCATTTCTACACTGATTACTAATACATTACATTGCATCATAGCAATGCAAAATATAATTTCATAAAATAAAATATGGTCAAAAGTACTTGGAGTTCTTAAGCCCTACTAAGCCACATTGGGCCCTATTTTAGCAATCTATAAGCAAACTATATTAGCTACACTGTGCAGCTTGATTTAGGGTGTCAGTGTGTCTTTGCTATCGTAATGGGAAAAGTGCAGATTTTCACTGCACAAAATGTGCAAAAGGCATGCACTAATTCTCATAATTAAGAGCCATTAAGATTAAGAGCCAGGTGAGCTCTGACTTTGGCGGATTGCTATTTTAACGGTGCAGCTACCTGGACGTGTCCAACAAACACTTCTCAGCAGAGGAAACTGAGCTGCTTGTTCATGCTTATCCATTCTGTTTATTCCAACAGGCACATGCTATGATTCTGTGCACTGCAGCGCGTCCATGTGTGTGTGTGTAACGAGCAGGGGTGTACGCATGTTGGGCATGCACCTGACTGTGCCTCTATTGACAATTCACTGCCAAGATAGCAATGAACATCTGACTGTTGACGTCTGTCTAGGTTGTATTCAGTCAGTAGCGCACCTGTGTTTTCTGTTACCAAAAGAGAGATAGCAATACACCAGAAATGTACCTGAACACATCTCTTTGGGAGACAACCACGCCCATAAGCTTAGATATATTCACACACACCTAAGCTATTTAAATGATGCCGGGAGAAGGTGTGAAAATATTTATATATAGATAATGGTTTTTGTTTGTTTGTTCGTTCATTCCTTTTTTAAAAGATGATACTTGTTTAAGAACCAGCATTCAGAATAAGCGTTTGAAAAGTAGATATTTTTGTGTCCTCTTTTGGTTCAGATTTAACCGACGCCTCATTTATTTTCTGAAAAATTGTGGGACTCAGCAGCTGCTGGATCCTTCGGGACCTTCTGTCACCCACAAATCTGCACACACAGCAGAAAACTCTTTTTCAGAAAACCAGAAACAGTCACGAAAGGCGAGATGCTGAAGTACTGAGAGTGCTTACTATCAGATACGGCTTTATATAGATTCAAAGATCTGTGCACATGCTGTTAAAATAGCATCAGTGTTTAGAAATATATTTACACCAATGGATGTGGTGGTCTGGAAGTGAGGTGTGTTCAGGTACATTTCTGCCATGTTTTTGTCTTGGCAGCGGGAAACAGAGGTGCGCCACTGACTGATTAAAACCCAGACAACAGTCAACAGTCAGCTGCCCAATCCTATCCTAGCCATGCAGGAGCATTGTTAAACACACACACTGACACACACACCCTCTAAATCAAGCTGCGTGATCTGCAATTGACCAGTGCTATAGCTCACTAAAATAGGGCCCTTAATTTGTATTATTAGAATATTTTACAGAGTAAAAATTTTTAAATTAAAGACTGTATGCACTGATTAGCCATAACATTAACATCATCTATATTAACTTTAAGATCCTTAATTCTTCTTATGATTAAATTTAGATTTTATATTTAAAAAATGTCGTTTTACTCCATAGTTTAAGAACTAAAAACATGTAGGCTGGGTTGTTTGGATAGCGGGTTTGCTAAACACAAGCCAAGACAAAAAATCTCAAATCATAATTTGCTGCAGTTTAAACAACTCAATAGATTTCTGTGCAGCCACTGCTGAAAAGTTGTCAAATGATCTCTTTTGGCTTCAAGGTGAAAGACCTTTTCTGTCTACAAAGAGATTTTGATGGAGGATAAAGGGGCCTGGAGGAAAATTAAATCCTCACAAAGACTTAAAAAGGAGAAATCGTCTTTTAAAAGGTTTGTATCTTAATAATCCTCACAATTACCTGTAAACCCAGGTTCCTTTTTATCCTCTAAACCTATAATGGATTGAGCTCTGGCTCTTTCAGTCTGGGTGTTTTTTAGGGATGGGCTCTCTTCATGTGTATTGAGAGTTAACTGTGCATGTATGCACATGTGTGTACAGTAATATGTATTTCTTTGTGTCTGTGTGTAATTATACTAGTCTTTGTGATTGTGATAGAGAGTGCCGGAGGCTGGGCTTAACTGTTTAGGGCCCAACTCTCCAGAAACCCACATGCAGTATAATCACCTCAAGGGCTAAAACCACCCATGGCTGTTAATCACCTTCAGAAGCTCCTTCACACCTTTCATACATAAAAAATCATGCATGACAAGACAAAATCGCATTACAAAGGCATGGATGGGAAAAAAAAGATAGTACACCTTGCTGCCTGCAGTCCTGATCTGTGCTCAATAGAAAATGTGTGGAGAATGAATGAATAAATAAATAAAGAAGTAACAACTGTGACCCTGACCCATACATTGAGGCATGTTTGCAGGAAGAATGGGGCAAAATACGACCTGAAACACCTAAAAAAAACCCTCTAAATTTAAGTGTTGAAAGTAGAAATGGCAACATAAGCTAAATAATAAATGCTTTACTGTCCCAACAATTTTTTCTGTGTTTCAATCTTGTGTAGGTAACTCTAGGTTTAAAAGGGATCTCCGGTTGATTCTGTGTTTTACCGAGGTGACAACGGTTTGACAACGTAGCACCGGTCAAAGCACGTGCCGTTCGCTTCTGATTTTATGATATTTTATGATATGTACACCAGAGCACTTTTTTCACAAAAATCGTCTCACATGGCATTCAGTCATACTAGAGACCACGATTAGACATTTTAAAATGAATGAAAAAACAATGGAATCAGACCTTTAAACCACTTGAGTTTATAAAAGTCAAGGTAAAAGTATAAAGACTACTTTTTGTCATACTCAATTCTGTCTCAACTTCATTTTTTCAACTGTGGATCTAATTCCATCAGTGGTATCAAAAGATTCTCGGCAAGACAATGTTCATCAGGTCATCAGTTCAAGCGCTAAAGCTAAAGAACAGTTGGATCATGCTACAAGACAATGGTCCAAAACTTACAAGCAAGCTTTGAAAACAAGGAAAACCTCTAAACTCTGTCAGAAATGGATTCAATATTGGATTTGTTAAAAAAATCTACAAATATCTTATTTTACAAATGAAACACAAGAAGTTTTGCAAAAATGATTGTGCCACAATTTCCTTATGACATTCTGTGACTTTAATTAGCAACTACAAAAAGTCTTTGGATGGAGTTATTGCTGTTATCATGTTATTAAGTGTAATTAGCTATTAAAAGGATGTGGGAAATCCCTATTTCCCTTTTCCCTTTTCAATAAATACATAAATAACATTTATGTCATGGCTGGACAGTGGCAAAGTAGTGGGCAAAAGAGTAGTTAAAACGAGCATGGTGAACACCGGTAAACAACAGCAAGAGGGAGTAAACCAACCAAACATAATGAACAGTCCAGGGGTCATACGGAGGCAAGGCGATATCGAAGGGCAGGTAAAAATCAGGGTGGAAAATCCATCAATACTTGGCGAGGAGTAAGTAAAGAGAGGAGGTACTGTATATATAGTGCGTGTAACAGGTGAAATCAATATTCAGGTGATTGACTTCCGTCAATAAATTATCAAATTTAGTTACAAACTTAAGAGTTTTAGTTATTTAAGTTAACTTACTCTAACATACTCTTTATGCATTCAGAGACCGAAGTTGCATGACATGAAATTACATGAATTAAACCTAAAATATGCACAATTAGCAGCAATTAGCAGCAATTTTTGTAGGTGAAAATTACACAATTTTACTATAATTTTTTTTATATGCTTTGTGTTAAAAATAACATAATGAAATATAAATACGCAGAAATCCACTGCTGGGATATGAAACAGATTTTGCCTCGCTGGCATCCCAGACCTTGGCATTAAATAATGAGGGTCCCCCGGCCTTTAGATCAGCTGCTGCATTTGCAGGTGTGTGAAAATTGCCCTTGCTGTGTGTTTTTCTCCCGTCCTTCCTATACTGTTCTATCTTCAAAGGGATTTGCTAATGTGGCGCAACAGAAAACATAGACCGCGGACAAATATAGCCAATGCTGCACAACAGGGACTTCATGATACCGGTGCGTTTTGGTAAGGGATACTGTCTCTGTCTACTCAAAAATTCACATTTTACGGTAAAGAGTGCATGAAACAGGATGCTTCTGGAAGAACAATGGCAACAAGTAGACCTGTTATTATTATAACTTAATTTCTGAATCAGTTTCTCTGATTTTGCTATTTATAGTTTATGTTTGAGGAAAATGAACATTGTTGTTTTATTCTATAAACTACAGACAGCATTTCTCCCAAATTATAAATAAAAATATTGTCATTTAGACCATTTATTTGTAGAAAATGAGAAATGGCTCAAATAACAAAAAAGATGCAGAACTTTTAGACCTCAAATAATGCAAAGAAAAATAAATCATATTTTCTAAAGTTTTTCTAGAGTTCAGAAATCAATATTTGGTGGAATAATCCTGGTTTTTAATCACAATTTTCATGCATCTTGGCATCATGTTCTCCTCCACCAGTCTTACACACTGCTTTTGTGCCTTTACTCCAGGTGCAAAAATTCAAGCAGTGACCTTGGACAAACATAGCCAATGCTGCACAACAGGGACTTCGTCTACTCATAAATTCCCATTTTGCGGTAGTGAGTGCATGAAACAGGATGCTTCTGGAAGAACAACGGCAACAAGTAGACCTGTTAATACACTGTGAACATGTGATGAGAAACCAACAGTGTTGATAAAGTCCCTTTAATGCTTTTAGTTATTCAGTTTTCCACAGTGCTGTCATCTCTAAAAGTGTGAAAATGCCTAGAAAACCACTGTTACATCTACTATCCAGAATTCGAAACTGGCATCAATTAAGTGAAAAGAAAGACCCGAGGCCCTGCTGAGCTCTCACGAAAGATCCCAAATGTGGCAAACATCCTCATTCCAGCACATTTAAAAAATTCCATTCAGTTTTGTTGCTTCTTATAAGTCTAATGGCATTATTTTAGCAGACATGATTTTTGTAATTCTGACAAAAACAAGATAAGACAAGACACAACAAGACAAAACAAGACAAGACAAGACAAGACAAGACATGACAAGATATGAGGGTTAAGGGCTTTGCTCAATGGACCAGAAGTGGCCGCTTGTAAAACCAGGGTATCGAACCCACAATCCTGCCATCAATAGCCCAAAGCTCTAACTGCTGGACCTCTGGACATCACCTGTATATATTAGAAATAAAAGTTATATATATTCTTAAAGGAAACATACTGAAAAATACTGCCTTGTTTTTAATACAATACTTCAGTTTCTATTGGCTCATCTGCAACTGGGCAAATTAAAGTAAAGTAAACTAAATTAAATTGTTGGGCATGTTACTTTGAAAAAGTAATTAGTTATAGGTACTAGTTACTTCTCCAAAAAAGTAACTGAGTTACTAACTGAGTTACTGCACTACAAAAGTAACTAGTTACCAGTAAAAGTAACTATTGCGTTACTTTAATGTTACTCGCCCCCGTAACGGCGTTATAGTGAGAGTCAGAGTAATTAGTTACATTACTCGTTACTAAAAAAAAGTAACAGGCACTTCTACGTTGTTATTTCCATTACTGACAATTGGTGGGAGGAGCCATTTTTGGTGGGAGGGACCTATAGGGTCCCGAGCTAACCTGGGGACCCTTTAGGCAATAGATTGGTTTGCTTGCCTTGTTGCAACAAGCCTGCGTCATGGACACAGTTCTTATTAGATAGATATATTAATTGTGACTGGTGACTCACAGTTTTTTTTTTACAATTTTAAATACTCTTTTTTTACTGATTTGAGTTGCAGATTTGAGCCAATTTTTGCTGCTTTTCATTAGAATGTTCCCAGGATGGTACTGTTGGACCGAACACAAACACTAATGCTGCCATTCACAAGACTAAACAAACTGGACATGAAGAGGTTCAATGAGTTCATGCTTAGAATCAAGAACAGTTCACCTTATCGTTCTGCATCTCGTCCTGCTTTATCAGGTACTTATAGCGTACTGAACAAAGAATAAACATGCAGGCGGGAGTGAAAGACACATAAGACAGGCAGCGCATGAAATGCACAATTGTTCTACTAGATAGATTGACGTAATACGTATCTGTCTAGCTCTAATCAGTGTCTTGAGATGTGAGGTCATATCTAGTATTTTAGATTATGTAAAAAAGGGAGGATTTCTAAACAGTCTTTAAAAAGTACAGGAAAGAATGGGGTGGTGGTGAGAGGTGGATAAAGAACGAGTGGAAAAAAAGATTGAGTAATCTCCAGAGACAAACAAAAAGAGAAAGTCCTATTCCTTCATAATTCACCCCAAACACTGAAGTAAAGAAAGACACTATACAGAAACAGGCCTGAAAGACACATGGAAAGTTAAAAAACACTTAAAAAAGAATTTGACACTAAAGATACTAAGTGAAACAGGGCCCTATTTTAGCAACCTATAGGCAAGCCATCAACCACACACTGTGCAGCTTGATTAAGGATGTGACAATGTGTCTTTGCTATCATAACGACTGGAAAAGTACTGCAAAAGTACTATAGATCCTCTTCCCACCATTCCTGTGGTGAAGAAAAGAAGAAAAACTCCCACAGACTATATAATCCGAGTTTTCTGGTAAGCCAAGGAGATATTATCTAGTGGTTCATCCCATGTACTTTGTTTTAATATGGTACACTCGCATGCTACAGTCCGATATACTCATCTCTGAAAGCTCTGAAAGAGCTAGCATGGTTCATGACTCATGCTAATGCTGCTCTAGCAGCGCTAGCCAGGGTTAGCAACAGGCTACAGACCAATAATACTCACCTCTGAATGGCTAAAGAGCTAGTGTTAGAGATAGAGCTAGTGCTAGCTAGCAGCTAACGCTAATGCTACTCCAGCCCAGATGCTGGAGACATTAAAGTGAAATACACATACATACAATATCACATTGTATTAGCTGCAGTTTTAAGGATGCGCTATATTTTGTAGGTAGGTGATTTGTATCTATCCTAATGTAATGTGATGTAGCCCAAATTTTTGACACTACATTCATTAATATAATTAATAAGATTTACATTCATTGCACTGTATTGGCTGCAGTTTTAAGGATGCACTATGTTTTGTAGATTTGTGACTCCAACCTCACATTTTACTAAATGTTGCTTCCATTCGTTTGACCTGTAGGCTGTATAAAACTGATAAATGAATGATAGCTCATGCTCTGGCTTTCCCATGTACAGCCTGAGTCTATTTAAAACCATATATTTATTCTTCTTTGTCGTCTAATACACTTATCAATGAACACTCACACCTGCACACACATACAAAAAGCCAGCCAACTAAAATTCTCCTTTCATCTTCAAGCCATTAATGAACTGTTTTAGCCTCCAGCTCCACACTTAATAACAATAAAACAGCTGTCCAGCTCTGCAATTCATGGCATTTTAATGACTGGGGTCACGGCTTTAGGCACACAATGCAAAAAAAGCGCAGCATAGCATAGCTAACAGCCTTTCTGTCAACAAACAAAGCAGCCATAAAAAGTGCCGTGACTCATTATGTGAAGCGAACACAGTTAGTTATGTAGCTGCTTTTTAAAATCGCTAATTAATTTCACAGTATTTACCAGCGCCTTATGTAATCTGGCTTCAAAGCTGCTGTTCATTTAGAACACCTTTTTATAAAAGCCAATGAGATCATGAGTGAGTCATCTTCTCCCTCCAGCCATTCACAGCATATTATTACTGTTATTTTTGTTTATTTTTTTTGCTTAGTTGGTTCAGTACCTGTGTTGCTGTTGTGTTGCTTTCAAAATAAGAGAGCACTTACAAATGATGGGTTTCTTTGATTTTATCAAATTGAAAACCTCTGGAATATAATCAAGAGGAAGATGGATGATCACAAACCATCAAACCACCAAACTGAACTGCTTGGTTAAATTTTTGCACCAGGAGTAAAGCAGCATAAAGCAGAAAAAGCAGTGTGTAAGACTGGCGGAGGAGATGCCAAGATGCCAAGATTCATGAAAACTGTGATTAAAAACCAGGATTATTCCACCAAATATTGATTTCTGAACTCTTAAAACTTAAAAAATGAATATGAACTTGTTTTATTTGCAGGTCTGAAAGCTCTGCGTCTTTTTTTCTCATTTTCCTCAAGTTTTTGGAATTTGGGAGAAATACAAAACACATACATTTAAAGTAAAGTATATATTGACGCATATTTGTGGTGCAAGCTCAGGTTCTGCAATGTAAACCTCCACCCAATGAATGGAAAGCCCTTTTATGGCATCAGTCCACAAAGAGAAAACTTTTTTTGTGTGCGTTTATTTTTAAACCAGGCCTCTGTTTGCCTGACATTAGTTCACCTTTTGTCCCGTAAAACTGAACTCTGGCCTTTTCCCTAAACATGCAGTGGAACGGGTAAACACATTACCCTCCTGCCACCTGCCAAAGCAAGCTCTGGAAGCTGATTAGGACTCCGAACAGGAGCTACGGCACGGTGCCGGTTCTCCTGCCAGGCTGCTGCTTCAGGCTTCCATGATGACGGAGTTTTACGGTCTTCCGAAGCTCGAAAATCGTTTGCTGCAGTGTTCTCAAGTCTCACCCTTTGAGCGTGTGACACATTCACACGCTCACACGCCACACATGGTATTTCTCAAGCTTGCCAATCCATCGGCTTTATATTATAATGTACTCTCGTTGAGCCAATCAGAATATAGATCGCTCTGTTGTTAGGCAGACCTAGTCAAAGAGGGTGGAGTTTCAGCCAGAAGAACTATCCGATTCGAAAGTTCTGAAACACACGTCAGTGAACAACTGAAGGAGAACGGCGGCAACCCCGCCCCCCCCTTGGTACAACTGAAGAAGAACTGCGCGCACCCACCGCCACCACCACCACCACCTCCACCCCGTCCCCAACCCCCCCCCAACCTCACACTTACCAAACTTCAGCAAACCAAACTGAACTGCTTACATTTTTGCACCAGGAGTGTAAAGCATAAAGTTATCCAAAAGCAGTGTGTAAGACTGGTGGAGGAGAACATGATGCCAAGATGCCAAGATTCATGAAAACTGTGATTAAAAACCAGAGATATTGCACCAAATATTGACTTTTGAACTCTTAAAACTTAAAAAATGAATATGAACGTGTTTCTTTTGCATTACTTGAGATCTGAAAGCTCTGCGTCTTTTTTGTTATTTCAGCCATTTCTCATTTTCTGCAAGTACGCTTTTGGAATTTGGGAGAAATGTTGTGAAGAACAATGTTCACTTTACTCAAACATAAACCTATAAATAGCAAAATCAGAGAAACTGATTTAGAAACCTCACACCCACCAAACTTCAGCAAACTGGTTTGCTGTAAGGTCGGCATTAAGCTCAGGTAAAAGAAGTGACCAGATACTCCTCAAGTGTCCAATTCTTACATGCTTTTCTTCTCTTTTTGTGATATTTTTGGTGTTAGAGAAGAAGAAAAACAAAGCCGCAGAGAAAAAGAGAAAGAAAGAGAGAGAAAGAGATAAGATACCAGACAGGCAACATCATGTGCTACACCGGCAGAACAAAATCATCACAAATAAAAAAAAAAAGATTCATGATCTAAATCAGCACTCTCTCATGATTCTTACGTAAGTTATCCGGTTATCAGCAGAGCGTAATCTGCAGATACGGCTGTTCGTTTGGAACCGTCCACCTGTGAGATGCCACACTGATTAACCCTTGTGTGGTGTTCATATTTTTGTTACTCGTTTACTTTGTTACTTGTATTTAATTCAGCAAAATTAAGCAATTTTACATTAATATGCTTTACACATGCTTGCTTCACCTAAACTGCAAGCAATATAAACAGCTTACATGGTTAATATTTGCCCTTTACCTTTCTTATGTTACATTTCTTTTAAAAAGTGCTACTCTTTTTTTATTAGTTTTTTAATAAAATGTAAAAGAAAATGAATTAAACTCAAGATATGAGTAGAAAATTTGTTTAGTTTCAAATTTACAAATGAAGCAATGTTTATTAACACTCTAATTAAACCTTACAGTTTTCAGCCACATGCTTATTCCAGGCAATTATTCAAATTCCACACTTCCATACAGTAGCTTGCAAAAGTATTCATACTCCTTGAACCTTTTTCACATTTTGTCACCTCACAGCCACAAACTTAAACGTATTTTGTTGAGATTTTAAGCAAAAGACAAACACAAAGTATTGCACGAGTGTGAAGCGGAACGGAAATGATGCATGGTGTTCAATTTTTTTAATCAAATAAAAGCAAAAAAAAAAAGTGGGATGTGCAAAAGTATTCAGCCCCCTACTCTAAAACCCCTAAATAAAATCCAGCACAATCAACTGCCTTTGAGACATCACTTAATTAGTTAATAGAGTCCAGCTTTGTGTAATTTAGTCTCATTATGAATACATATAAATGTATGATGCTGCTTCCCCATCAGCAGCTGGAGAGAGAGCACAAGTTTCTAGAGTTGGTTTACCATGGGAACCATGGTTTAACAGCTTTTCAACCACTTTGACTATCGTTAACGACTTTAGACCATCTAGAAAAAGGCTTTTCTTTTAAGTTTTGTTGATTGGTTTTGGTTTAATTTCAGTTTAAATACAGTACAGCCCAAAACTTTGAACATACCTTCTCTTTTTCAGTGCGTTTTCTTTATTTTCATGACTATTTACATGGTAGATTCTCACTGAAGCATCAAAACTATGAATGAACACATGTGGAGTTTTATGTACTTAACAAAAAATGAGCTGAACCTCCACAGTCACCGGACCTGAACCCAATCCAGATTTGAGGTTTGGGGTGAGCTGGAGCACAGAGTGAAGAAGGCAAAGAGCCAACAAGTGCTAATAAACAAACACCTCTGGGAACTCCTTCTTTCAAGACTGCTGGAAAACTTCTCATTTCAGGTGGCCACCTCTTGAAGAAGCTCATTGAGAGAATGATGCCAAGAGTGTGCAAAGCAGTAATCAGAGCAAAGGGGGGATATTTTGAAGAAACTAGAATATAATTCTACCTTTTTTTGTTAAGTACATAAAACTCCACATGTGTTCATTCATAGTTTTGATGCTTCAGTGAGAATCTACAATGGAAATAGTCATGAAAATATAAAGAAAACGTATTGAAAAAGAGAAGGTGTGTCCAAACTTTTGTCCTGTACTGTATATTAAGTTAAGTGTATGTGTGCAGGTATGTCTTTAATGTGTTTCCAGTGAATCTTACCTGATTGTCAGTGCATGATCTTTACTCCAGCAGCATTTCCTCTCTGTTTTCTAATGAAACCACACACACACACACACACACACACACACACACACACACACACACACACACAATATATATTTAGCATTCTCTGGCTGCTCTTACAAAAGCGTCAGTCATTGACTAATGTAATAGGACTCTTGCTTTCGATTCTTCGGCACATTGAATCATCTCTTCTAACATGTAATATGACTCTATTATATCCAGGCCTTGAAGCTGGAGCCTATAGTAACCAGTAAACACACATTTACTGTACCTGATGATGTTTTAATGTGATAAAGTGTTATTCTGCATATACTGCATTATACAGAACTCTCAAGAAAATATATAGCATTATATTTACACACATCGTTACCTGTTAACAGTTTGGACAAACCTTTTCATTCAATGTTTTTTTATATAAAAAATGTTCTTACATAGTAAATAAATACTAAATTGATCCAGACTATGAAGGAACCCATAAGGAATCATGTAGTAACTTAAAAGTGTTAAACTAACCAAAATACTCTTATCTGGGGAGCTGTTTATTAACTTGCAGTTTCTGAGGTTGGTAACTCTGATTAACTTATCCTGTGCAATAGAGGAAACTCTTGCTCTTCCTGTCCTAGGGAGGTCCTGATGAGTGCCAGTTTCACCAGTTTCATCTTCATAACATTTTTGATGATTTTTGCGACTGCACTTAAGTATACTTTCCTAATAAGTGACTTGACTGACCTTCAATACAAATGATGCTCTTAAACTAACATTAAGAGGCAAGAAATTAAAATAATTATTAACTCTTGGCGAGTTCAGCACAGCTGTTAACTGAAAGCCTGAATTCCAGGTGACTCTACCTCATAAAACTGACTGAGAAAGTCAAAGTCAAGTCAAAGTCAAAGTCAAAGTGGTTTTTATTGTCATTTCAGCTATATACAGAGTACACAGTGAAACGAAACAACGTTCCTCCAGGGACCATGGTGCACATAAACACAGTGTAGACAGAACAATAGTGCAACAGTACAAAAGTGCAGACAGACAATACAACACAATACAGACAAAGAATAATGCAGAGATGTTCAAAACGGTCTCTATCTAAGAAAGAGGTGCTATTTTGAAGAGAAAGTAGTAGTAGATATAAACAAAATAATAAAAAAAAAACACTGAATTTAAGGTACCAAACTTTTGACTGGTATATCTGCGTATCTATATCTATATTTGACTGCATATCTATTAAAATGATAACTTTCTCTTCTAAAAAATGTTTGAAACATAAAAAAAACAAACTCAAGGCAGTCTTTCTCCCTTCAGTTGAATTATTTAATGTGTAAAATGAATAATAATGTAATAAACACTATATGGACGAAAGTAATGGGATATAATGGCTAATTCATTATTTCTTACAAATTTAATTATTTTACAAAAGTTTATCCTTCTTTTGCTGGATAAACTTTCTCTACTGTCCAGAGTGAGATCAGGATGTTGGACCATCACCACCCCCACCTCATTTATCCCTAAATTATTGTTATTAAATCATTTGTATTTCAAAAATATTGGGTGGAGCATCATTATTCCAATAAACACAGAGATCCTCGAACACTGCTCCACAACTCTTCTGATTCTGTTTCATAGTTTCTTCACAAACCTTAATTTCTAGCTTTTTGTTGTTTTGTATTTTTAACACATCAATTTAAATAGATATTTAATGCAAAAAAATATTTAAAAATATTATTAAAATGTAATAAAATGCTCATAAATTAGAGACCACTTAAAAAATTTGATTTTTTGATTTGACCAAATTGAAACCTCTGAAATATATGATCAAGAGGAAGATGGATGATGACAAGCCATCAAACCACCAAACTGAACTACTTGATTTTTTGCACCAGGAGTAAAGCAGCATAAAGTTATCCAAAAGCAGTGTGTAAGACTGGTGGAGGAGAACATGATGCCAAGATGCATGAAAAAAACTGTGATTAAAAACCAGAACCAGGGTTATTCCACCAAATAATGATTTCTGAATATGTTTTCTTTGCATTATTTGAGGTCTGGAAGCTCTGCATCTTTTTTATTAATTCAGCCATTTCTCATTTTCTGCAAATAAATGCTCTAAATGACAATATTTTTATTGGGAATTTGGGAGAAATATTGTCTGTAGTTTATAGAATAAAACAACAATGTTTATTTTACTCAAATAAAAACCTACATATAGCAAAATCACACAAACTGATTCAAAAACTAATGTGCTTTCTTAATTTTTTCCAGAGCTGTATATGCAAAAAAATAAAATTAATAAACTTACTGTTAGCTGTCTTGTGGTCAAATCCACATGCTTTATGTAATCTCCAGCCAATATTTGTCCCTCTATTCCTTCACCCACTGATCCTGTCCTGTGTGAACCTGTGATTGACCCCAGTCTAAGGGGGCAGGGTCCCCGTGACCTCAGGCAAGTTGTCCCAGACAGAATAAAGAGAGATATCCTCAGGATAACAGCGGTGCTCCTCACAAGTGTGTGTCCGAGCCTTCATTTCCCAAACTAAATGGCTACTGGTGTGCTGATACTGCTGAATTTGAGCTCAGATTGCTCTCTCTCTCTCTCTCTCTCTCTATCTCTCTCTCTCTCTCTCTCTCTTTTCTGCCCTCCCCCTGCTGCACTCTGAGAGGAGGAGTCGGATCAAGAAAAACAGAGAGGTGCTCCTCCACATACCTCTCCTGTGAGACAGGTACAGAAAGATGGATGGAATCTGAGGTTAAATATACACTCCAGCACGCCCGCCACGCTCACCTCTATTGTTTAAACATAAAGAGAAAAGGTGATTAGTGTCAATATTTACATCTATGCTTAAAATAACGCTCAAAGTTAAAACTGTCAGTGCTCATGAGCAGGGCTGGAACTAGCTAATTGGGTGTCCTTGGCCATAAATGCTTTGTGGTGCCCCCTATAATTCAATAATTCAGTATGTTATTTGAATCTGGTTTATGCAAAACCAAATGGCATTTTTTCTAAGTTTGACCTCTCAAAACTCATGCAAAATGGTACAGAAATATAGCTTGATATTTTAATCATTAATAGTATTTTATATATAGTTCTGTTTACAGAGTTAACCTTTAGCTATCTTCTGTAAGTAACTCTAGGTTTAAATCGGATCTCCGGTTGATTCTGTGTTTTTATGAGACCTTAAATATACACTAGGGAAGCGCGGTTTGACAAGGCAGCTCAAGTCGACAGGACACCCATCAAATGGGGACACCTTGTGTCTGGTTGGAGCAGAAATTCACCAACAAAGTGGTCTAGGAATGATCAGATTTAAATAATATCGCCATGTTTTTAGAACATTTTCATTTAACGTTTTTAAGGAGGATTCCTATGGCATGGTGGGAGCAGAAGTTCACCAACAAGGAAGTCTGGTTTAAAGGATGAGTGAATAACCTTTTAACATTTTGTTTTCTGAACGTTACAAATAATGTTGTTGGAACGTTCAATCTGTCAAATATATTGGATGTTCTCAGTTTTTTTTTTGTGTTTTTACCTCATTTTCTCCCCAATTTACACAGCCAATTACCCAACCCACTCATTAGGACTCCCCCCATCACTAGTGATGCCCAAACACACCACATGTGAAGTTAGACACAGGGGGAGTGATAAGGGTAAAAAGAAGAGCGCCATCTACTGTACTGTACCCACCAAGAGAGAGAGCAAGGCTAATTGTGCTCTTTCAGGGCTCCGGCAGCTAACCGCGGCAAGCTGCATGACCAGGATTTGAACCAGCGATCTCCTGATCATAGTGGCCTTTTATGTAACATTTTTTTGTATGTATAATTTTCTGGGAATGTCTCTGCAACAGCACTTTTTTATTTTATTTTATGTTTGTTAGTTACAATATTAGCTGGAAATGTTACGTAAGAAACGTTATAATAACATCGTGATGCGGACCACTTTCATGTCACATGTTTTCAAAAACGTTCCTCAAATTAGATTCATGTGTGCGACCTGCATGATAAACACCTTTTCTAAAGTCGAGCTGGTCACTTTCAGGTGAGGAGGCTGTAGATCCATGTGTGTGTGATGGAGGAGGGGCAGGGGAGAGAGAGAAAGAGAGAAAGAGAGAGAGGTAGAAAGAGAGAGAGAGAGGTACAGAGGACAATGAGGAGAAATATGGATTTGACTCGGAGGACTTGGCCCTGTTGTGTCCTTGCCTCAGGCTGTAATAAGAGCATAAATGGCTTGTTGTGCAGGACACACACACACACACACACACACGATAAAAAAAAGGGGTCTGGTGACCCTGCTGACCTCACTTCATAATGTTTTAATGTTTGGTCTGTACCACAGCAACCCGGGCAGCACTGCACTGAAGTCACAAGAGATAATTATATAAGACAGTTTATTTGGGCAATAAAACATGATGTGTTCTGAGAAAAACTAACATTACAATCATGAATTGTGATTTTTATGTCCTGCCTGTAAGCTGAATTAAACACACACACACACACACACACACACACGTCTCTCTTTGAAACAGACTAGAGAGTTAATGGATATTTAATAATATTGGTATTATATCAGATTATATCAGAATGAGGAGAAATCCCCAAAAAATGATTTAAAAACCTGTTATCAGTACTTTAGAGATGTTAGATTTGGTTGAGTTTGGCTATTTTAGGTTTATAAATTGTTTGTAAAGAAGCTTTTTAATGGTTATTTAATTAGGCTGTAAATACAACAATTCAACTATAGAAAAGGATAATTACTACAACTATGAAAAGGTGACATTTCTGCACAAGCCCAAAACACAGGACCTTCTTCCTGTATTTACTTTTCTTGCTTTATATTATATAAGTGATTTATTCATAATGTATTCATGATAAATATATTCATATGCATCGTTGCTGTATAAACAACTTAGTTGGAAGGCGAGAAAATATAAGATGTGTAACATAGTAGCACTGTCCTATGAGGATGTCTATTTTGCTGCTTTTTTGGTCGCAAAAATGAAACTATCTGACATGGCTTTGTGTAGTGATATCATCAGAAAGATTCAGCCTTTTGCAATTGCAGTATAAAACCTTTGATCATGCCCTGATGGATTAATTTTCCTTTTTTTTATTGCGGAATTGCTGCAACTGAGGGACCTGGAAGGATACATCAGTCGCGTCCTCAGAATTACACAGAATGGAGGTTGCATTCTTGTATAGGCTGTATACAAAAGGTCCTTCACTTTAGAACAGACTTCTATGACATACTGTATGCATGTGCCTACTTTGACTACAGCCTAGGCTTTGGGATGCAGTCAATGCTTATTGGACCAGGCTTGGTCACTCACTCACTCACTCACACATTCACTCACTTACGCATGTTTAGCAGGCACTGTTTTCCAAAAGAGCCCTGTTACTACTCAAACAGCTGCTGGTGCTTTGCATCAATGAAACTGTGTGTCCCTGATACACGAGAAAAACACATGTATGGAGGAACGGTTTTGAATTCTAAGCAGGCTGAGGACTTTTGCAGAGTCCTACACAAGCACCTACTGTTTTTCTCTCCACGCACTCTGACAAACATCTCCAGGGCAGAATGCGCAGTATTTACCTTCATGCGTAAAAGTCACATGCCCTTGCAGTCCTCAGTCATTTGCTGTAATCAGTAGATTTATTGAGAGTAACTGCTCCACGCTCCCTCAGGAAGGGAATCGGGGGCCCGAGCCGGTTTCTATGGAGATGGCGAGCCGGCTGGAGCTGATCCCACACATCCAGGCACGTTTCCAGCTGTTCATGTCGACGTCCAGAAATAAAACTGACAGCTGTTTTCCTAAGAGAAAGAGAGTTTCTCTGGAAGCCCTTTCGTCGCCTTGTCTTCGCTAGCCCTCCTACTAATTGAAACGTTGATAGACCCGTAACACGCTCGCTACAAGCTCTTACCACTCCATCCCAGGGTCACGTATAACAGTGGCTGAGACTCCAGAGGAGGAGGAGGAGGAGATCCTACAGATTTGAAGGCTTATAACTGCAGGCTGTTCTATATCCAATCACAGCAGGTTTAACGATTCAAATCCCTCAGAGCTATACACATTAAGGCCATGCTGAAGGTCAAGAATGATATAAAAATATTGTTTTATTAATAAAGAGCAGCGAACACTTAAATATATATTCTACACAGATGTTTTGTTTTTTTCTCAGAGGGTTGGAATGAAAGAATGGACTAAAATACCAGCATTTAAAAAAGCTTGAAATCAAGATTTTCAGAAGATATTAAACTAAGCCTACTGCAGATGAACACAATGACATGCCAAAAACCATGGTAGAGCAGGAAGATTACATGTAATTTGTGATAATGAAGTGTAATCTCTGGGAACTTTCTTACTTACTCATGCACTGACTCACTTATTCATTAATTCACTCAATCCCTCCCTCACTTACTCACTTAATCACTTATTTACTCACTTACTCACTCACTCAATAAATCAACTAATCAATTACTGACTCAATCATTCATTTACCCACTCAATCACTCACTCACTCACTCACTTATTTACCCACTCACTCACTCACTCACTCTTTCAATCGTTCATTTACTCAATCACATACTCACTCAATCACTCACACTCACTCACTCACTTATTTACCCACTCACTCACTCACTCACTCTTTCAATCGTTCATTTACTCAATCACATACTCACTCAATCACTCACTCACTCACTCACTTATTTACCCACTCACTCACTCACTCACTCTTTCAATCGTTCATTTACTCAATCACATACTCACTCAATCACTCACTCACTCACTCACTTATTTACCCACTCACTCACTCACTCACTCTTTCAATCGTTCATTTACTCAATCACATACTCACTCAATCACTCACTCACTCACTCACTCACTCATTTACTCACTTACTTACTCAATTACTCACTCACTCACTCATTTACTCACTTACCCACTCACTCATTCAATCATTCATTTACTCAATCACTCACTTACTCATTCAATCATTCATTTACTTAATCACATACTCACTCAATCACTTACTCAATCTCTCACTCACTTAATCACTCAATCCCTTACTCACTCATTTACTCAATCACTCACTCACTCTCTTAATCATTTACTCACTCCCTTCCTCACTCATTCACTCACTAACCCAATCACTCACTCAGTCACTCACTCAATCACTCAATCACTCACTCACTAACTCATTCAATCATTCATTTACTCAATCACTCACCCATTCAATCACTCACTCACTCCCTCATTTAATCACTTACTCCATCACTCACTCACTCATTCATTTACTCACTAATGAGTGCTGCATTCAGCTACTTTAACTAACACCTGTTGCTGACACAGATGTGCAAATGCACACAGACAAACAACTTGTTTATCTTGTAGTATCTATTTCCATCATGCCTAAAGCCAGTTGTGGGCTGGAGGCTCCAGCCAGCATATAAAGCCCCGTAAAGCCCAGTATTGAGCTGTGGATCAGTGGAACTGATGGTCTTTCTGGAGCGCTTGGACTTTTTCAGTTCTTTCACCTGAAAAAAGCTGTTACAGTAAACAGCCAGCAGGGATGAGCTCTGCCAGGCTTTTGTCTGGAGGCTTTTTACGAGGGGAATATTACACTATACACAGCGGGACTGACAGAGACTGCACGATGTGAGGTCTCCCATGTGAGATAGGTCTCTGAAGCATGCTCCTTTACACGGGCTGGCAGGAGAATATTCATCACAGAGATGAATGGAAGCTCAAGGTCCATTTAAACATGTCTAAACAGAGCGCTGAGGATGACTGATTGCTTTACTGACAATAATTACATTCCTGCAGAATCAGAAGCAGCGGAGCGGTAGAATCGGACACAGGGAAGTTCTGAGCTGTAGAGGAAGAGAACAGAAGAGAACAGACTCATCCTGCTGTTGTTGTTCTGTTTATTTTGAGCTTTCCTACCAAAAACTCTCTGAGATAAACAGATCTTATTGCTGAGACTGCCCCGAGTGTATCTTTCCTATCGCGGTGATCTGCCAGACTTTGTCTTTTCTGTCAATAGCATCAGTTTTCCAACTTTTTTCTTGTTTACTGTCATGTTTTTTCCTGCATGCCTTGCAAAGGCAATACGCCTACGCCAGAAACCCCAATGTCAACAGTTTTCAAAATCTGTCTGAGCAGAGGCTCATCTTTAGAACGGACACTGATACCAGACGCCAGCATAAATAAGCTTTATTTCAGCATATTGTGGAGTCCAGTCTGCCTCTTGTCAATGAAAATCTCTTATGCTTTCTTGGTTCCATGGAACAGGGACCAAATAGTAGCAAAATATAAATATCTTACCAAATATAAAGTTTATTTTAAGCTGCTCACACTATTTATTTTTATTTTATTTGACCCATACCTGACATACATGTGTTTCTGTGCAGTTTGCTCTGACTAAAAATAATGTGCATGTGCAAAAGAATAAACAAAGCTTCACGTGAAGTTTCAGTTTCAGTTTCGTCCTCAGCAGAATCGCTTCTGCTTATAATGTATTATGATCACAGGTCATAATGCTTAACAAACATGGCTATAATGGGTTATGCATTTTTATAAACATTTATAGCCAGGTTTATAATGCCTTATGAATGCATAAAAATATGTTATGAATGTGGTTATAGCGTCTAATAAAGATGACATTCATAGAAAGTATTACCAACATTTCTTTTTTACTTATACATGATTACTTTCTACCTTGTGTTGGTTGGCAATAAAATATATGTGGAAAAAAATGTGGAAAAGTTAAAGGGGTATGAATACTTTTGTAAAGGCATTGTTTATATAAGAATGTGTGGATCTGCAGTGGAGACGTGATGCGTGGGCGTGATGAGAGAACTCATTGGGATGGAGTCATTGACAGTCCATCGAGGAAATAGGGGAGGACTTGTGCAACATAATCTGTCGTTAGCTGATGGGTTAAACATGCTAGCTGTCAACGCACCACCTGGGTGAGCCAAAAAAAGTAGGTCAG
The DNA here is from genome assembly GCF_023375975.1 of Astyanax mexicanus. Lineage (NCBI taxonomy): Eukaryota > Metazoa > Chordata > Actinopteri > Characiformes > Acestrorhamphidae > Astyanax > Astyanax mexicanus. Next base: position 3,215,955 of record NC_064420.1, on the reverse strand, counting down.
AGCTAATTCTGGCTAATGCAAAAAACCCATGTCCATTGTCCTGTTAAACCAGCAAAGACTGATATTTTCCTAAATTGGGATATAGGTGTAGAGTTTAGAGCACTCAAAACGACACTGTGGGGAACTGTTGAGTGCATATTAAAGTCAATTTAATTCAATTAAACTACATAGTGTCATTATACACAGTACAATTGACACTGTTCTGGATTATATATGATCCCATTTTCTACAGTGTTAATCCTTTCAGCGCATTGTGTTTTCTTTTTTTATATATTTTGTAGCACATAAAGCTAATTAAAGCCTATTGTCCATCAGGATAAAATATTAACCAGCCAATACCAGCCACATTTTACAGTAGCTTAGCCCCACCCACTGCATCAGAAAAAAAATAGGCATGGCAGCACTACATTTTTTTACTAATTTTATGTGATTTAAAGCACTTTAATTATGGTAATGTTACAGTTTATGGATAATTTGTAAAGTAAAAAAGATCAATATCAAATCTAAAATAAAAAATGTTAAACACAGGCATCCAATGCAATGGACAAGCTACTAAAAAAAGCTATTAAATATTTTAGATAATTGGATTTAATGTTTTTTTACAGATTTTTTTACTCGTCAGACTATTAGATATTTATTTTATTTGTATTGCAGACAGAAAACATCATACTTATATATTTTTCACTAGAACATAATTCTGAAAGTCTGAAAGGGTTAAAATAACTCTACCATTAGAGTCCATTCATTTTAGAGTCAATTTAACACTGTATAGAGTCTATATATGGCTGCATATATTCACCTAATATATTCACATAACTCAAAATAGTTGAGTAATGTTTGGAAATATCCAAACATTTGAGTAAACTAGACTCAGATTGTGGGTAAACAGTACACCAGGAAATCCTTAAGTGCAACAAAATGCAACACAACTAATAATCACATAAGCATGTTCTTTCTGCTTATTGGCCAGAACTGTCGGGGGCGGAGCTAGAAAGTAAATACAGGAAGAAGATCCTACTGTATGTTGTGGACTAGTGCATGTTTGTCAGTACAGTTTAATATGAAGCAGCAGAAGCAGAGATGGCAATCGTCCATAGCTGTAGTAGAAATCTGGGTGATAAATCAGGTTAAACTGCACCTTTAATCTCAAACATGAGAAGTATATTTGATGGTTGGATCAGATCGAGACAGTTTTAACCATACTAGACTCTGATTGTGGGTAAACAGTACACCAGGAAATCCTTAAGCGCAACAAAATGCAACACAACAAATAACCACATGAGCATGTTGTTTCTGCTTATTGGCCAGAACTGTTGGGGGCGGAGCTAGAAAGAAAATACAGGAAGAAGACTCTACTGTATGTTCTGGACTAGTGCATGTTTGTCTGTATTTAAGCATGAAGCAGCAGCAGCAGAGACGGCAATATTTCATATCTGTAGTAGAAATCTGGGTGATAAATCAGGTTAAACTGCACCTGAACAGCCTTTAACCTCAAACATGGGGAGTATATTTGATGGTTGGATCAGATCGAGACAGTTTTCACCATACTAGACTCTGATTGTGGGTACACAGTACACCAAGAAACCCTCAAGTGTAGCAAAATGCAACACAACAAATAATAAGATAAGCATGTTGTTTCTGCTTATTGGCCTGAACTGTCGGGGGCGGAGCTAGAAAGTAAATACAGGAAGAAGACTCTACTGTATGTTCTGGACTAGTGCATGTGTGTCAGTACAGTTTAATATGAAGCAGCAGAAGCAGAGATGACAAAAGTTCATAACTGTAGTAGAAATCTGGGTGATAAATCAGGTTAAACTGCACCTGAACAGTTGGTTCAGATCGAGACAGTTTTAACCATAGTAAACAATGCTGTGATATTAAAAAAAAATCTTAAAGAGCCTGGACAGAGCTGTACTCAATGAACCCACACAGCATATCAACCAGAGATCAGTAATCCTAGCCAGCTTTAATACGGCCATTAAAAATGCATGGCTGCAAGGGCTGTACAGAGAATACAGTGAATAAAGCACTGAGACATTGAGAACGTCTCACGTGTGTGTATGAGCATGTGTCAGTGTGTGTAAGTGTGTCTAAGTGTGTGTGTACCTACACGTACACTTAATTGCGTATATCTATGTTGGGGTCCTAGATACAACTTCAGGAGGGCTCCTAAATAATAAATGCAATCAGTCATCCTCTTTCCTTCTTTGCTTTCATCTCTTAGATCAATTTCTGTCTGCGTGTACGAGTATCAATGTGTGTGTGCACGTGTGTGTGTGAGAATGCACGGTAAACAGTGTGTGTGTGTATCACTTTCCCAGTGTCCTCTCTCCAGCTAAGTGAATCAAAGTATATATATATATATAGTGCACGCCACCAGCAGTGCTTTAGTCTGCTTTTGGGCCCCAGGGCTACAGGTGGTGATGGGCACTATGGGTCCAGTTAAAATTAATAAAACCAGTAAAACACAGCAGGGACGTTTTAAGACATCTGGGGTCCCCAAGCTAATTTTTGTTGCTAGCCAACCTGCTGATAAATTACACCATTTGTGGCAGACATATAGGCCTAATTTAAAAATAAAATCCAATTATTTTATTTTTTATTTATTAATCTCTGCTGTCTTTTTCCTTTTTCTTATTTTTTTTCTGGCTTCGATTGCTTAAATTCATATTTTGCCGGCTGCAGGAATGACCAAACTACCTAAACATGTTACTCCACATTACATTTAATGTTGTTAGAAAGCAGGACATTATTCAAAAGCCGTTTTTATTGCAGTATATCATTATTGTTGCGCCTAATATGAGGTGAAAGCTCAGATCAATGAAGCTCCTGACTGCAGGACATTTCCGAACAGGCATCTGAACTGAAGCCTAAACAAAGTGAAAAACCGCATAACAACCAGAGCCAGTTGCTATCAACAAACACAGCACACAAACTGCAATGGCTGACAAAAGCGCTTTCAAAATAAAAGTTTTTTTTTTTTTATAGCATACAACAAATTATAGCATCATTTAAAAATAGCATACAACAAATTATTTCGCTGTAATTTGTATGTTATGCTGCAGTCTTACTGTTATAAAATGATATGCTAAACATATTTCATAGCATATTTCGTAGCAACACCCCTTTGCTCCCCCTCGGCTCCACTACTGAATGATATGTTCAGTAAATGATGGTAAAAAGGTTCCATTACTTTTAACTGCTGACAATCAGCTTCAGAGCTGACCTTGTTAATAAATCTGGCCAGTCAGCAGTCACAGATGATAACTGCAGGTAATAACGGCCAATTAGAGGCCCCAAAGTGCTCAGGGGCCCCTCTGAGTTAAGCCCAGGTAATCCTGTACATTAAATTGCCCAAACACATCACAGAGAGCATTTATCCAGAGGCCTTGAAGCCGATCTTTCACAGCACGACCAGTCCAATAGTCCAGTAGGTGTGTGTGTCAGTGTATGTGTATGTGTGTGTGTGTGTGTGTGGATCTTTGAGCAGGAATGTGTATACATGTATGTAAGGCTGTAATAACTTTGAGTTGAACATCTGACCTTCGAGAGGGTCCAGGGCAAAATTAAAAAAGTAGTGCCTTATTGGTCTTTGTGGGCGGGGCCTAAGCTTTTGTTCTTAATAACTTAATTTTTTCCCTTTACATTACTTTTACTTTTATACTTTAAGTAGTTTTGAAACCAGTACTTTTACACTTTTACTTAAAAAGTAAAAAGCTTAAGTATTTTAGATCCTAGTAACTATACTTCTACCTACAGAGTAATGAATTTGAATTAGTTTCACACTTTTGCTTCTATGTAAAATAGGCAGTTCGAATCCAGGACCATGTTCGCTTGCCATCAGCAGCCGGAGTCCGAGAGAGCACTATTGACCTGGCTCTTTCTCCCCTCATCACTTCTATAGTGTCATGTCAGTAACACTTTCTATAAATGTCATCTCTATAAGACTCTATAAACATACTCATAACACATTATAATGCATTCATAAGGCATTATTAACATAGCTATACATATTTATAAAAATGTATAATTCATCATAGCCATGTTTATTATGCATCATGAACCGTGATTATAATGCATTAATAGCTGTAGTGTTTATAACATGTTATACGTCAATACCAATAATCTCAGTCCCAGCTTGTAGACTTAATCATCACTAAAAAAATATATTTTTAACAACTCATAAAGTATTCTTGTCTTGAATATAATATTAGTTATAGTCAATTATAATGTATTATAACAGGTCTTTGTGCGCTCTAAGTAAAGTGCCAGACTTTCATTGTGGGACTATATTATTAACAATAGAAATATACTATTTTAACATATATATATATTATAGACAGAGCTCATAATGTATTATGATCACAAGTTATAATGCTTAACAAACATGGCTATAATGGGCTATGCATTTTTATAAATATTTATAGCCATGTTTATAATGTCAAATGAATGCATTATAATATGTTATGAATGTGGTTATAGAGTCTAATGGACATGACATTTATAGAAAGTGTTACCGTAATGTCTATAGTGTCAGCACAGGCATCTGTTAGCTGATTTATCAGAGCTGGGTTGCTGCGCTTTCCTCTGAGCAGAGGAAATTAGAACAGTGTTGTGGCTGACTTCACATGCATTATTATTAATACTAATAGGAGTTTATATAGTTGTTTATATTAATAGGGTAGATAGGGTAATTGGCCTTTTAAATTGTAAAGAAAATGGGGTCAAATCATAAGAAACAATCATAAAAGATAAAATGTTAAAATGATGATAAAAAAAGTGTTGCCAATAAATTAATTCATTCATTATTCAATTCAATTCAATTTTATTTATATAGCGCTTTTTACAACAAAGGTTGTCACAAAGCAGCTTTACAGGAAAAACAGGTCCACGCCTCTTATGAGCAGCACCACAGAGATGCCAATTTTATGGTGACACAGTGGCAAGGAAAAACTCCCTTTAAGAGGAAGAAACCTTGGAAGGAACCAAGACTCAGTCAGAGGAACCCATCCTACTCGGGTTGACCCGCTCAGTACAAACAAATAACAAACAACAAACAAATAACAGAACAAAAACAGTACAGAGAATTAATGTGAACTATGGCTAATATAACAGGTACTAATTTATGAATATAAGAATGTGATGGGCACAAACTATAGAGCTATGGCTAATACAGAAACAGATACTGAGTGTGTTAATGGTAATCAGTGCAGGGTTGCAGAGCCGGAGAACGACACAGCGGGCAGTGGAGAGCCAGGCTGGGAACATCAGGAACAGGGCATCTCCATACATGTAAAAGAGATAGATAGAGAAAACAGAAAGGAAAGAAAGAGAAACAAAAAGCAGAAGTTAGAAGGGCTGTGTGATAATTCTGAGTAGAAGGACAGGGCTGATTCCTGAAAGCTGGAACCACAGACGGACGCATCCAGGAAGACCGGCCGGCCAGGCGTCTCAGCACATGTGAGAAAGATAGAGAGAGAGAACAGAGAGGGGAGGGAAGAAAAAGGGGTTAGAATGGTTTTATAAAACTCTGCTGGAGTGGGATGGGCACTGGTAGCAGCAGCTCAGGACATGGGGAGAGAAAAAGAAAGCAGATGATTAGGACAGGGTTTATATTTGCTGGATAAGCTGTAAGAGGAAGAAAATTGTAATGAGACATTACTCAAAAGCTTGAGCAAATAGAAATGTTTTGAGTCTAGATTTAAAGATTGAGAGTGTGTCTGAGTCCCGTATATTAATAGGGAGGCTATTCCAAAGTTGGGGAGCTTTGTAAAAGAACGCTCTTCCTCCTGTATAGTTTTTTCTAATACGCGGGACTAATAACAGGCCAGCGTCTTGGGAGCGGAGTGAACGCGGCGGATTGTAAGGAGTAAGGAGTTCCTGTAGATAATGCGGGGCCAGACCATTGAGGGATTTATACGTCAGGAGAAGTATTTTATAATCTATACGAAATCTAACAGGTAGCCAATGTAGGGATGAAAGAATAGGTGTAATGTGATCGAACTTTCTAGCTCTGGTAAGCACTCTTGCGGCTGCATTCTGAACTAGCTGGAGTTTATGGAGTAATTTATGTGGACTTCCAGCCAACAACGCGTTGCAGTAGTCCAGCCTGGAGGTTATGAATGCATGTACCAGCTTCTCAGCATCTTCGAGAGAGAGTATACTGCGGATTTTAGCTATATTTCTTAAGTGGAAGAATGCAGTTTTGACTATGCTACATATGTGAGCATCAAACGAAAGAATTGGGTCAAAGATGACCCCAAGGTTTCTCACAGTTTTACCAGGTATAATTAAGTGACCGTCTATGTCTACAGTATTAACATTTATGTTTTTATCAATATTAGGACCTAATAGAAGGACCTCAGTTTTATCAGAATTAAGTAAGAGAAAGTTGTGTGTCATCCAATTTTTAATGGCTTTAATACCGTCTGTTATTTGATTTATACAGAGCTCCTCGTTGGGTTTAGCAGATATGTAAAGTTGCGTGTCATCAGCATAGCAGTGAAAGTTAATACCATGCCTACGGATAATTTTACCCAGTGGTAGCATATAAAGAGTAAAGAGTAATGGACCCAGTATTGATCCTTGAGGGACACCATATTTTACTCTAGACTGATAAGAGCATTCGTTATTTAAGTAAACACACTGGAATCGATCTCTCAGATAAGATCTGAACCAGGTGAGGGCTGATCCTTTAATTCCTATAAGATTTTCTAACCTATCAAGTAGAATAGCGTGATCTATGGTGTCAAAGGCAGCACTTAGATCTAGCAGTACAAGGATGGCATTACTGCCCCTATCAAGAGCTGAAAGTAAATCATTAGTTACTCTAAGTAGAGCTGTTTCAGTACTATGGTTTTGTCTAAATCCAGATTGAAAAACCTCATGCATACTATTACTTTGTAGATACAAGCGCAGCTGGTTAAACACAATTTTTTCTAGGATTTTGGCTATAAAGGAAAGATTAGAAATTGGTCTATAATTAGCAAGCTCGCGGGGGTCCAGATTTGGCTTTTTGATAATGGGCTTAATGACCGCCAATTTAAGAGAATTGGGTACGTAGCCCATGCTAAGGGATGAATTTACTATTTCTAGTAATGATTTTCCCACCTTTGGCAGTGCCTGTTTCAATAATTGTGTGGGTACTGGATCTAATATACATGATGTTGATTTTGATGAGTTAATTACACTAAGTAAATCTTTTTCTGTAACCGGGCTGAAACACTCTAGGTGTGTCTCAGAGCTGGAGCAGCATTCATCAATATCTATAAGTAAATTTTGGGGGTGATACTGAATTTTTTGTCTAATGCTATTAATTTTATCATCAAAGAACTTCATGAAATCATTACTATTAATGTCGACAGGGATAACGGAGCTAGTTTGTTTTTGACTGCCGGTGAGTTTAGCCACAGTAGTGAAAAGGAATCTAGGATTGTCTCTATTTTTCTCAATAAGCGATGAAATATACTGGGATTTTGTTTTAATTAGGGCTTTTTTGTAGTCTGTGAGACTATGCTGCCATGCTAGCCGGAAAAATTCTAGTTTTGTGTGTCGCCATTTACGTTCAAAGTTACGAGCGGTTTGTTTTAATGTACGTGTGTGGTCATTATACCACGGTGCTAGCTTTTTATCCCTGATTTGTTTTATTTTTGTCGGCGCTACGCGGTCAAGGTTAGAGCGGAGCACAGTTTGTAGATTTTCTGTTTTGTGCTCGAGATCATGCTCATAGGACGGAAGGGAGATAGTTAAGTCTGGGAGTTTATTTACAAATTCATTAGCAATTGCGGTTGTTATTTTACGCTTGCTGATATAGCGGGGCGGGAGGAGGATATTTTGATTAAAAACTATTTCAAACATAATTAGATAATGATCGGATATTGAGTCATGTTGAGAAAGAGTAACTATATTCTCAGCCTCAATACCCAGTGTCAAAACTAAGTCTAATGTATGACTACATCGGTGAGTGGGGCCAATTACATTTTGTTTAAAGCCTAGAGCATCTAAAACTGATTTAAATGCAATTTTTAGTGGATCCTGGTCCTTTTCAAAGTGGATATTAAAGTCTCCGACAATTATGATCTTATCAGAAAGAAGAATTACTGCTGCTAGAAAGTCAGCAAATTCACTAATAAAATTTGAGTATGGTCCAGGAGGACGATACAGTGTTATAAGCAGGAACGAATGCTGCGTTTTGGAAGCAGGAGACGGGCCTGCTACTTTAAGACTAAGAACTTCAAACGACTTAGCATCCAATTGTGAGTTTTGAGATATACCTAACATTATTCAATCTTTCAAAAATAAAAGTCCCACATTTGACTGCTATACATACGAACACATGGAAATAGTTGAAGCATTGCTCTAATTTTGGTCCCTGGCTGGTGGGGGGTCCGCGGAAACAGTATAGAGATTTAATCCTCACTCCGATTATCCCGTACCCCCCCCCCCCTCCCAACCCCTGATTAAAGAGCCTGCAGAGAGGAGAAGACGAGAAGATGCACAGAGGAGGAGAGAGAAAGGGAGGGGGGGGTCGTTTAGACAGGAAATAACTGTATTTGACTGATGGCCGCCGTGCCTGTATCACGTTGCACAGACGCTACAGCCAAACACAAACGTAGAGAACCCCAGACCTCAGCTTTCTAATCAGGTGATGCATCACGTTGACATAAATGACGAGACGCCATTGTGTTCCTGACCTGCAGGACAATTCAGCCCCGGCCGCAGGACCGCACTCTAATAAAACTGACTGATCGCCATGTTTAGTCTTCTTAATGATAATGTCCATCACTGCATGCGCTTCACACAAACACACATTCTGCTTTCTTATTATGCAATTATAAACAGATTTGTTAGAATTTAGAAGTTTAAACTGTGTATAAAAATAAATTCTACATTAAGTTAATTGCTAAAAAGGTTGCCAATATAGGATTATATAGTTAAAGTAATTCACTGTGGAAAAAGTTTACAGCATAATACTGTAAAATAAGAATACCGTGATAGTGTAACTAGTCTTTGTGTATCAGTTTGGCTCCGCCCCCTTGTTACCTGGTACCAGTTGTTTCCTGTTTCCTTTCCTCATCCATGTGTATTTATAGTCCCCCTTGTTTTTTTTGTTTCTTTGTCTGTTTCTTATTATTTATTTTAATAAATACTTCTATCTATCTATCTATCTATCTATCTATCTATCTATCTATCTATCTATCTAACAGTGTGGTGAGGCTGTCAATCATCATATAAAGCATTTTTGAAAACGAAAAAGGAATGTAGCACTAGTGAGTAAGTTTCCACACTGATGGTGAGTTTGAGATAGACCCATTTGAGACAGACCCATTATGCTAATTATTTTTTTAATTATGTCACGGGCCAATAGGAAAGATTTTACTGTAACATCTGTAACATATTAAGAAATGTTAGAAATTATAAGTATTAGTTTTTTGGTGTGTTATAGCTGTTTTAATTTGGGTAAACTATCTTCGTTCCTAAATAAAAACAAATTTTTAACAAATTACATCATTCTTTATTTTTTAATTTTTTAATTCATTACTAATCCTAAATTACACCTGGCCCCAATTTTGGAATGTGTTGCATATGTTGCTGAAATGCAAGAATGGATGTATATATAAATATATAAAACATTAAATAATATTTTCCAGATAAAACATGAAATATCTTGGAAATATCTGAAAGGTGAGATGAAAATATAATCAAATTGTTGTTGGAAGTTGGAAGCTGTACCCTATTTTAACACAAGAACCAGCGTCTCTTTCACTGTCTGCACACAACTGTTGTGAAAGTGATCATCTGACAGCATGCCGCAAACATTCTGTCTAAAAACTCACTCGTGCTCCAGTGTTTTATTGCTGTATAGACATGTAAGTTTTATTGCCGAGACGTGTGAAGTTTTTCCTACAGTCACCTCTTTTATAAACGAACCCAATCCCAATAGACCTATTGTCTCACTGGAGGAGAAAGGAACACACAGGCTTCTGATCGGAGCAGAAATAAAATCACAGAAGAACACTTGTTTAAAAGGGAAATGACCCGAGGACAACATGTAAATTTTCAATCATACGAATACAGCTATCGTAAAAAGTGACAAAAATCATGAGAATATGTAAAAAGGCCTCTCTTTTATCAGCTAAGGTCAGTGATTATATCATCAGATAGACACTGGGTAGAATAGCACAAGCTAAATTATTTTTAAATATAAAAAAATATATTAATACTTTATGTTTTATTGAGTAAAGGAATCGCCTTCAGGACTCCCAAATGCGGGTTTTAAAGGCCTCCAAAATCTGATTTTTCATAAGTTTGACCTCAATTTACTCCAAAATTCTACAGTAATATAACTTGATATTTATACAATTGATAGTATAGAACTGCTCCTTCAATAATTGTATGGTGTCATTTGATAATAGTTTGTTTTTGAGGTTTTATAGGCCTCCAAAATACGGTTTATGCAAAACCGAATAGACATTTTTCCTAAGTTTGACCTCAAAATACTCCAAAATGCTACAGTAAGATATCTTAATACTTAGAATTTGAATAGTATAGAAAGACTTCTTTAAGAATTTAATTGTGTTGTTTGATAACAGTTTGATTTGCAGGTTTTATAGGACTCCTGGTCCTATGCAAAACCAAATGGACATTTTTCCTAACTTTGACCTCCCATTACTCCAAAATGCTACAGTAATAAAACTTGATACTTATACTTTGCATAGTACAGAAAGACTTCTTCAATAATTGAATGGTGTCATTTGATAATAGTTTGATTTGCAGGTTTTATAGGACTCCCAAATCTGGTTTATGCAAAACCAAATGGACATTTTTCCTAACTTTGACCTCAAATTACTCCAAAATGCTACAGTAATATAATCAGATATTCATACCATTGATAGTATAGAATAGCTTCTTCAATAATTGAATGGTGTCATTTGATAATAGTTAGATTTGTAGGGTTTATAGGCCTCCAAAATCTGGTTTATGCAAAACCGAATAGACATTTTTCCTAAGTTTGACCTCTAATTACTCCAAAATGCTACAGGAATATAATTTGATATTCATACCATTGATAGTATAGAATGGCTTCTTCAATAATTGAATGGTGTCATTTGATTATAGTTTGATTTGGAGGTTTTGTAGGCCTCTAAAATCTGGTTTATGCAAAACCAAATAGACAATTTTTTCTAGGTTCGACCTCCCATTACTCAAAAATGGTAAAGTAATATAACGTAAAATTTATAACATTAACACTATAGAAAGACTTCTTCAGGAATTTAATGAGGTTATTTGATAACAATTTAATTTGCTGTTTTTATAGGCCTCCAAAATCTGGTTTGTGCAAAACCGAATAGACATTTTTCCAAGTTTGACCTCCCGTTACTCCAAAATGCTACAGTAATATACCTTGAAATTAATACTTTTAATACATGAGAAGGAGATCTTTACAAATGTAATGGTTTGATATGATAACATGGTTTATATACAACCAAATTCTCAGTGGTTTGGTTGTATTAATTCAAATTTACCTGAAACATACATTTGTAAATAATATTAGTGGAATAATTTGATAGAAACTGTGTCCACACTTTTGACGGGTAATATAGTACCTATATTATCTAACCTATATAAAATATCTAACCTATATGAATTCATCAAAAAAATGCCATATGGAAATAAATCCCATACTGTTGGTATCAAATACTCACAGTAATGTTCCTATAAAATCCAGATAACATATAATATCCAGAGAACTATAAAACTTTTATTTATTATTAAATACATTAACAAACTAGATATTTATATTAACCAAAAATGGGGATCCCAAAACATAGATACTGGTAATGGTAAGGCAGCGCATGTGTAAACATGTGTATGAACATGTATGTAGGTCATGTCTGTGTATTGACTGTGTTTTTGGTGTTTGGTGTGTTTGGGGTGTGTGTGAGTGAGTGGCTGCTGACGTAGCTGAGTGATGATGATGAGGATGATGGTGTTTATTTGTCTGTGGAGGTGGAAAGTGAGGGTGAAAGGAGGCTCAGTGTGAGGCTGAAGGACGAGTGAGGGGGGGGGGGCTGAATGGGGCTCTGTGAAGGAGCCATGTCAGTGTAGTGGTCAGTGGTCTGTGTGATCGTAAGTGTGTGTGTTTTGTTTATATTTACTGAAAATATATTTATTTGTGTAATGTAAATTTAATTGCAGTGTTTATTTTGCTTACAGTTTTACACACTAGTAGCTAGTAGCTTAGAGTTGCGGTTTCATGCGACAGCATGTAGTGATGTATTTATAAAAAAAAAATGTATAAAAATATAAATAAATAAATGTAAATGAATATATAAATAATTCTATAAACAAATAAATTGTATAGATAAATGAATAAATTGATGAATACATTTTTTGTTGTTGATTTATTGACGTATTTCTCCATTTATTTATTCATTTATTCCAGCATTTATTTATTTATTTATTTATTTATTCATTTAATTATTTTAACATTTCTTTATTGATTGTTCTCTAGGTTTATTACAGTTAGTGACACAGCTGTGTTTTCGATTGCGAAGATAGCAATACACCAGAAATTTACCTGAACACACCTCGTTTCCAGACCACCACACCCATGGTTTGGCGAGTCATGTCTGTCATCTGCTGGTGTTGATCCACTGTGTTTTATTACCAAGTCTAAAGTCAGTGCAGTTTTGTTTTCCCACAAAATCTTACAGCACTTCATATCTTACAGCTTCCCTCTGCTACTGACAACTTTTATAGAGATGAGGATTTCATTTTCCAGCAGGACTTGGCACACTGCCCACACTGCCAAAAGTACCAATTGTTCTAGAGGCAATAGACTTCTTCTGCTGAGATCTTGGGTGTCCAAGATGACTGCGTAACAAAATCAGGATATAAATTAGGTTAACAGTATTTTTTTACAGTTACAGTTACAGTTAGAGTTACAGGTACAGGAGCTGATGAGAGTGGACTCCAGGAAGCAGGAGGAAGTGCATTCCCCTATCTCTAATTGTAGGCCAATCACATCACAGAGAGGGTCAGCAGTTTTAAGTTTCTAGGTGTTCACATCACAGAAGAACTGAACTGGAAATGACCACAAGAAGACAGCTTCTTCCCCCAGGCCATGAGGCTGCTGAACAGCTAGTGGAACAGTATGTATTTATATTACAATATCTATATTAAAACTACATTCAGCACTACTGTGGTACTCTATGGTCAAACACTCGGCACATATAATGGTATTTTTTTTATGTTCTGTACAGTTCCGCATTCTCACCAGAGATGTCCATAAATCCCCAAATCCCATAGGGATTGCTACTTTAAATAAAAATGAAGGTTGAACCCTAGGACCAAAATTGCACAATTGGCCATAAAACTGGTGCAAGATGTACTGTATGAACATTGAGCAATGCTGACAGTCTGGTGTGAGACATGTGGAATCCACAGTATTTATGAACCAGCCTTTAGCCTACATTACAGTACCAACTTGGTTAAGACATGGCAATAGTTTTGATATTAACTCATTAATCTTTAATGTTTCACGTGTCGCCCAAAATGAGCAGTGATGAAACTGCAAGTGTCCAACTGCACACCAGTATAAGGAAGTAACCTCAGTGTTCAGTTTAAGCATCAGAATGAATTAAGGATGATGGAAAGATCACGTAGCTCCAGGACTCACAATGACGAAACGCCAGCCTGACTGGAGAGAAGGAAGAAGAGCATCAGTTTCTCATTTTAAAGCAGTCTGTCTCCAGCCTGGAGACTTTAATCATTTCTGAGGTGCGAGGGATGTTGGGAGAGTGATCTCAGCGAGAGGGCACGTAGGATATGGGAACAATTGATGCTGGCCTTAACTGCAGATGTGGAGGCTTCCTAAGAGCTTGCTTCTTATTACTGAGGGGATGTGGATTAATAGAGAGTAAAAGAAAGAGTTTATTATGAAGATAAACACATTTGGTGCCATATTGCACACTCTGCGCAATGTTCTTTGGTATCTTACACTGATGAGCGTGGTGCTCTGGAAGTGAGGTGTGGTTTTGGTGCTGGAAAACACCACACTGATGTGCGCCACTGACTTATTAAAACCCTGACAACAGTCAATTGTCACAGTCCATTCCTATAGGTGCGCCCATAATTTAAACTCAACAATAAACAGAATAGAGAATAAAATAACATTACTGTTCCCCCTTAAATGAGCTGCTGGTGTATCTTCACAGCTTGAACACACAGAAAAGTATTCACCGCTGAGACGCACAAAAGTTCCACGCTGTTAAGATACCAATGCGCCAAAGTCAGAGCTCACCTGGCTCTAAAAGGGAATGACAACTGGCACACTGATTGGTTTATTTCATGTTACGCCTAAAAATAACCACCTGTAAAGTTGTAGACTTCTATAATTAAATAAACTTGAGTAATCTGCACTCCACACTTTCAAGTTTTTCAGTGAGCATGTGCAGAGGAGTGGTTCGCACATTGAACTTTCACTTGTATTGTATTGTTTGTGTTGCATGTATTGTATACAACTTCTTGGTTTAGCATATATATGGTGGAGTTCCACTGGGTTCTACCTTGGGACCAATGAAACTGTTGCCAATTGGGTCCTATAGCATTGGCTTCTGTAAAGGTCCTTAGGGGTGATACCAAGCACACAAACTAATGCATAGGTAGTATTCTTTTAATAAAAAATAACCCTTAAATAAACCCTTAAAATAGTCATTTAAATAGTCGTTCAAGGCCTGACATCTGATATTTCCCAAGCTCTGTGGGAACGCTGGACTAAAATTATATATACTCTGCACTTGTGTCAGCCCAAAGAATGATTATGTAATGTGTCTCTGGGTGACGCTTGAACTTCTGTTACTCAATAAGCACAGACTCATTTCTATTTTCTTCACCTGATATTTAAAGCTGCCAAGTCTACCCCCTTCAAAATAAAGGTTCAGCATTGGTTCTTGGCTTGGACGGATTATCCGTTCACTAATATATGTGATAGAATAAAAAAATTATGGGTCAATTTCCCGAGCAGGTATTGAACCTAGTCATGGACCATATTTTTTCCGTTCAATGGAAAATATCCATTAAAAGTGCTGTACAGTCAGAGACCAGGCCTAAATTGACTGAAATTTTAGGTGATCTGTATTTTTTTTATATTGGCTAGGGTATAAAACACTGAGATAAAGTTTTTGGGCTGATATCAATATCATAAACATCTTGGTCATTTTTAAAATGCTGTGCCTTTTGGTCTTTAAAAATAAGACTTTAAGATTTTTAATTATTTTTACTATTTACACATTTACAAGACATCAGACTACACAGAAATATATCAGGCTCTGGAAAAAGTTAAGATGCCACTTTAAAATTACTTTTTTATAGATATAAACAGTATTTGAGTAAAATGAACATGGATGTTTTGTTCCATAAACTACTGAATTTCTTCCAAGTTCCTAATATTTGTTTTATTTTCTAATTTAGAGCAGTTATATTTATTTCAAGAAAATGAGAAATGGTTGAAATAAGGAAAAAAGATGCAGCGCTTTCAGAACTCAATTCATATTAAAGCGGCAGTCCGTATTACTTTGTATCTAAACTGAAAGCAGAAGCATTTCTGAGTGGAGAAGGGATAAAATACTGTGCTTAATGGTACCAGTGTGCTGAAATGACCTGCTAAGCCTAATATATTACTATACTAATATATTTATTCTAAAATCGGGTCATTTTTCGCAGGAGTTCTTCTTCTTCTGGGTATGCCACGTGTCTTTACGTACTTACATCAAATGTACAGCCTCTAAAAGAGAATCCGGCTCAGTTTTATTAAACTCGAGCGACTGGTGGAGCATTGGAGACTTCAGAAGAGGAAACTCAGAGCTCAGTGGCTCCTCCATTCACTCATAGTAAAAACAAAGAAAGGAAGGAGTGAAGTTTCTGACTGAGCGCTCTCTCTCTCTCTCCCTTTCTCTCTCTCTCTCTTTCTCTCTCTTTGAATGAACATAACCTGGAATCGGATTCATCCACTCTGAAAGGAGACCACATCACACCCACCCAGTTTAAAATGATTCTTCCGCATGCTCGGTGCAGTTACCCATTCTCACCAGAGAGGGAGCTAAATTCAAAAACGTATGGACATCAGCTTTAATTTAGAAACAGCAATACTAATGTTTTACTTCTGAAAGAGTTTAGAAACTAATAATATTTGGTGGATTAACAGTATAGTGTACTTGATTAAAGTAATATGCAGCAAAATATTGCTTGAAAGAGTATTTGAATATATATTTTTTTTTTATCTGCCACTAAATAATACTTTATAATACTTTAACCATATCACCAGCTCTGTCAATGTTTGATTACATACACTATGGCCCCTATTAGCATTTAGCATTATGTACATAGTGTAGTCTCATCTCACCATGACTCATCATGATCCCCCTCACCCACCCCTTAAATGGAAGAACGCCCAACAACGGGCCTGATTCACCAAGCCCTATAGCCTCTGGACACACACACACACACACACACACACCAACATTAAACACACTTAATTCCCATGGTACACATTATTGTTCCATTTACCACCGAGAACGAATGCCTTTTCTTCTTTATTTCCCGCACTGCCTTCATTTGGCCGCTCCCTCCTTTTTTCCTAAAAGCTGTTAGGAATAATTATAGGAGGCAAACGGAATGCTCTGTTTTTCTTATCAATCATACTTTTCCTTTCGCCGTTCCAAAAAGGCACTCTCTGCATCAGTCAGCGGCTGTCATGTTTATACCTGACCTTGCCTTTCTGTTTGTTGACCTTCTTTCGGGCCAATTTATTTTTAGTGAGTGATTGCTTCATTTTTACAATCCAAATACTCATACTCATACCATCTCATGCCATCCCGGGGAATTTCTCCCTGCCACGGCCGCCCGAAGCCTGCTTAGTTTATTAAAGAGAAACTATAATTATTAAGGACTAATAAGAACAAAAGTATTAATAAGATTATGACCACCTTTATATTTCTACTGACCCTATTAGAGAACTTGTAGTTCTATTAAAAAATACAGACTGTAGTTCTGTAGTGTCTGTTATATTAATACTATCCTTTTTAATATTAATATTATTATTAATATTAACCTTATTAATACTCAGGAGAGAAAACCACCATAGAGTAGCAATTATTATTATTATTTGGGTGATGGGTTATTATTATTATTCTAGCACTGATTAGCATGGTAGTGGTGGTGTATAAGGTGTTAGTAGAGTGTGTTGTGCTGCTGGAACAGTGAGCGGATCTAACACAGCAGCAGTGCTGCTTGAGTTTTTAAACACATCAGTGTCACGCAGGCCAGACAAGATATAGACATGCGCAGATACATAACGTATAGTTTAGTTACAAAGTGGTTAAATTCGCAAGAGGGATAAAGTTATAAAGTTTCAATACTCTGCAAAGAGGAACAGAAACAGGGGGTGTTTATACAAGGGAAGACAGGAAATGGCATTGAAAAAGTAAGGTGAGCCAGAACGCTGAAGCGCCACGTGATCCGGCATGTCTGGACGGTTAGACACATGCATTGTGGGAAATGGAGTCAGTGTCACTGCTGGACTGAGAATCGTGACCTCATTGTAAAATCTGATGTTAAAGTTGATTTTACTTATTAAAACTTGGGAAAACGATTAAATTTGAATGTTATTTTTATGTTATGTGTAGTTAAATGTCTAAAAGTACTAACTTAAAAATGTGTTGGCAACCTTTTCTAGTTATTATAACGAAAGTTAATACTACTATTTGTTTCGTGCATGATTTATTTGCATAATGGGGGTGTGTCCTCTCTACTAACTCATCATCAGTGTGTAGTCTTTTTGACTAGAAGATGGGACAAGACTACACACTGGTGGTGAGTTGGTGGTGTTGGAGACACCAAAATCTTTTATTTATGCAAATAAAAGATGCATGGATTAATAATATGGTGCTACATTATATTATTTAAGCTAAATATCAATTTTAACTTGTATTTTAACAATAAAATTGAGTCAAACCTTGTTATATAGAAGGTAAAAAAAATTAAAATGTTTAGAACAGACCTGTCGAAGCTAAAAATACACAATTTTTAGGATCTAATTTTATCTCAAGCTATAACAAACCCAACACGCCTACATTCTGTAGGTGTCAACAGGTGATAAAAAGAAAGCTACTGGCATGTGATTTTAATAAGCTTTTAATGCACTGTCATTGACAGCATATGGTATTAACTGTACTCCAATACAGAACATTTTGAGCCAAAGTTCTTTTGTGTTTCTGCTTGGAGAGGATTAACAGCCCTTTTTCTTTTTATTGTGTAACAGCTGGAAAATAAAACCGACAGGAGAAAGAGGAGGTGGAGGAACCGGTCGAGGAATATGAAGGACCATCAATTCTTAAACATTGCTCCATTGAAGTCACATGGTCACATGGTCACACAGTAGTAGTATTCTTATTGATGTTTAAGGGGGACAGCAGTGTGAATGTATTTAGTGAGTGGAGGAGATGTTTTTAAGGCCTGTAGGGAAAGCTAGCATCTGAAAGGTCAGCCTGTGTGATGAAAAAAATCCCTGGTTTCCTGCTTTAATTGCGTCACAGTGGTGTTCGGGCATTTGTCACGAGATCGTTCTTCTACCACACAGCACAAAAACACTTTTATCAGTATTGATCATTTCCTGAAATGCATCCTTTCAATGATCAAACAACCTGGAACACAATTCCACCTCAAGAATATTAACCAATGGTTTATTTCAAGGTCAGTTCTGTAAATATTATTCATTATACAGGACTAGCAACAACTTCTGGTAATGGGTAAATGTGCTGCAGGACGCCGTAGGGAAACCAAGTTGCATGAACTTATCGTCAAGAACCACTCAATAAAATGAGTTGAGAGAACTTCAACCCAAAAACTTAAAAATGCTTGTTGAGCCAATGAAAAAAATGGGATTTGAACTAACTTTTTAAGTAAACTACACATGCCAATGCTCTTACTAAAGTGTTGGTTCATACAGCTTACCCATAATGCTCCTGGCACCATATATTCAAATATTGGGTGTGGCCTCATCCTTACATACCATATTTGTGTTGTCTGTTGCCCAAAGTTACCTTATTCTAGTGCATTAGTGTAATATATGTGTTGACTGCCAGGCTTCAGTGTTGTAGGCTGTAAGAGCAAGTTACCTTACAGAGCCTACTTTCAATTGTACAGTTTATTCCAATAAATGTATCCTTTCACTCTATTACTGTAATTTTTTGCATATATCCCAATAATAGTAACATGATGACAACATATTTAAAATAAAAACAAGTTTTTCAGCTCAATAAATATAATGTAACAAGTTCTAACCAACACATATACACACCAGAAAGACAACAACCTGTAGAACAGTGTAACGTTTTGGAAATGCAGACTTTTCTCTTATTAAAAATAAAATACATTAAATTCACTTTGTTTTAAACACTTCTTTACATATAGACCACAATTTAATGTCTTATTAAAAAAGAAAATCAAACTTTTTATTAAATAAAGCACAAATGAAGGCCATATAAAGGACACATCACACCCTCTGAACTCTTTAACAATTTAAACAGCTCCCATCAGGCAAATGGCATAGGATGCCAAAAGCTACTAGAAACATTCACAGGAGATCTTTTGTCCCAAATGCAGTTGAAATTCTGAATATGTAAATTTTGCTATTGTGTGTTGTTTTATCTTGTGTGTGTAGTATGTGTGGTTATAGGTTGTTGGTGTTTTTTGCCATCAAAGAAGAATTGTCACATTTTGGACAATAAAACCTATTTTATTCTATTCTAATGTTTTGAAAAACATGTTGCATAGTATTAATTATTATTAAGTTCAAATGAATTAACTGTAGGAATTTAAAGTAATGGGATGGCCTATTTAGTTGTAAATAAACCAGATTTTAGACTCCTCTAAAATAAGAAAATTAAAGTATTATCAAATAGCACCACTGACGTCTTGTGGAACCCATGCAGTCGTATTTATGAGGGACGTTTTGAGTAAAAATACTGTAAGAATTCTGATTAATAGGATGGCAAATGAAGAGAAATGTCTATTGGGTTTTGCATAAACCAGAATTTGGAGTCCTATAAAACCAGCAAATTAAACTGTTATCAAATAACATCATTAAATCTTTAAAGAAGCTTTTCTATCCTATTAATGGTATGAATATCAAGTTATATTACTGTAGCATTTTGGAGTATGATGATTTTTTTTTTATGGAAACATACTGCTCAACATGCACTTGAATGCACCATAACTCCTGCTGTTCCCATCACTAACTTCTATATGCGGGGCCAATATGGAACCCATGGGTGAAACTGTCAGATGCCCAGCTGACCTATTAATAAAACCCCCCAACAGACAAGTTATCTGGGCAGATGTTCTTAAGAATCTGCTGGATGAAAGTCCAGTACTGGCTGGGTAGATTTTATGGCAGCCTGTGAGGTCCTCGGAGTCCTGAACACACAGTGAAGGATTAGGGGGCCAGTGTTTCTCCACCAGTCCCAACATTCAGTCCCGGCCGGAGCCAGACTGACAGTGTTGTAGCAGTTCCTCTCTGAGAGCTCCATCACTCAAAAGCAATAAACACACAGAGGAGAGAGAAGCTGCACTTTTGGAGCCTAGTGTAGAAAAATGAAGGGAAAAGTGTCCTAAACAGAAGCATATGGAATGTTCAACAGATTAACATGCTGGCTAAACCAGTTAGCATGTTAGAAAAGGTATCACTTAAAATTACAGTGTATTTTTAATTAGGGGGCAAAACTATACAATATTTATTTTATGTTATAGTTCTAAATAATACCAAGTTGGTATAGAATGGAAAGTGCAAAAAATGCAGTGTTTCTTATATTTAAAATTTGACTTTTATTTGATTGCAAATAGCACCCAAGATTTGTCCAAGATATTTCTTTGCTTTACTTTATCTGCTTAACTTTTTATTTATTTATTTATTTATTTATTTATTTATTAATATACTGTCAGGACTGGACAGAAGTGAGACACATGCAGATTTTAAAAAAGAGAAATGCTTCTATTACAAGACTAGGATCAATGATAAACAGGTAAAAAACAAAGAATGCAAGGCCAGACAACTTAGCAAACAAGGGCCAGGCCAAAAGGTCATATTAAAAAAAAAAGAGTAGTAACGGTTAAACACAATAAATAAAACAAGAGCGACATAAATGCTAAGGGGCCCAGTTATGCTAGGGGGCTAGTCAAAACTTGGCAACAAACTGAACAAAGGAGGGGGTATAAATAGACAGAGAAGCAGGTGAAAACAATCAATAGTCAGGTGAATGAGACAGAATGAGTGTTGTGTGATGATGATCATGAGTGTCAGCAGCATTCTGGGAAATGGAGTCCAGAGCAGCTTGGAAGACGAAGGGAAGCGTGGCATATACATCCATTCCTATATTTCAAAAATAGAATAACTAGACAACACATTAAATATTTTTTAGGTTCATATTGTCTAAAATAAGATAAAAATTGAACTAAATGTAGAAATGTATTTTGAGTTCATATTCTCTGCAATAAGATACTAATTAAGCTAAATGTATAAATGTATTTTGGGATCATATTGTCTGCAAAAAATAAAAATCAAACTAAAAGTAAAAACGTATTTTGGGTTCTTATTTTCTGCAATACAATAAAAATCGAACTAAATGTAAAAATTTATTTTGGGTTCATATTGTCTGCAATAAAATAAAAATCGACTGAATGTAGAAATGTATTTTTGGGTTCATATTGTCTGCAAAAAGATAAAAATGAAGCTAAATATAAAAATGTTTTTTTTTGCATTTTTCTGCATTTTGCATTTTTTGTACCAACATTTTACATTTTTATTCAATTTTGTATGCACAATAGGTTATAAAAACAGTTTGAGTATGCACTTTATTTTATCACATATGGAAAATTAATTGTTCACCTTTAAATAAAACCTTTAGGAGATGAAGAGCGTGTACTGTGGGTACCTGCACTGTGTCTCCTCTCACTGTCTGCAGTTTTTAGCCACCGGTGGCTGATGATGCTCTGCAGGAACGCTCTCACCTCTCCCTCTGTGAGCTCTGTGTTGTGTCCAGTAGGCTGTGTTATTTTACATTTCATGTTTAATGCATGCTCGGCTTATCTAATAAATCACTATTGGGTATATGAGGTGTATGATGTCATTCTTGCCATAGAGGCCCCTTCAGAAGGTAAGGGGCCCAAAGCGACTTGTGTAGGAAGAACTGGAACCAGATGTCCTTTTTTATGTGAGATGAAATATTCCATATTTACAGTTTAGCCTTTTAGCCTGTTTTAGAATTTCTGCATTTCTAGCTAATCTATCGATCTGTCTTTTTTTTTTTTTTTTTAATTTTTGAAGCTAAGTCTATATACTATACTATATTTTAATTTCTTAAGTGTTTCCATCTGTGTCTAATTAACATAAAGACTGTCAAAGCTAAAATTAATTCCTTCTCAAATAACATTAGAGAACTTTACTTGTTTTATAATATAATATTTATTTAAATTCATTCAATATTAGGATTTAAATCATGTTTAGTAAAGTTTTTAGTTTGTATGAAGTTTGTATGAGTTCTATTACTAAATATAGAACTTGCGTAAACTACACTCCACCTTTTCAAGAACTTATTTACCTGGACCTATAAGGTGTGACAACAAATCATTCATCTCGGCAATGACCTCTCTGTGGCTTGTGTAGTTCTCTTAGACATTAATGGCTGTGTGCTATTTTGAGAGCACAGAAAACTTGTTGGACATGTTGGAATTCAGCTCTTAAAACTAAACTAAACTAAAACTATTTTTTCATGATTTTGTCAGACCACAGGACATAGTTCTAGTAATCCATGCTTTTGGACTGTCTTGTGCATCAGCTTCAGAAGAGGCTCCCTTCCAGGGCAGTGCCATACAGACAGACTTGATGCAGTGCATGGCGTTTGCGTATGGTCTGAGCACTGAAGGGTAACTTTCTACTTCTTCAACCTCTGCAGCAATGCTGGCAGCACTCAACTGTATTATTTAAATCCAACCTCTGGATTTGACGTGGTATTCTTTGTTCGTCCTTGGAGAGGCCTGTTCTGAATAGAACACATCGTAAGAACAAGTGCAATTGATCGCAGTTAATCACAAAATATTGTTGTGATTCATCGGATTAAATTGAAAAAAATATAAAATATTTACAAAAATGTAATGGGTCACTTTTTTTAGATACTGTAACTTAAAAATTAAAATAACTGTAACTGTGGAGGTTATCCTACAATTCCTTGTAGGATTGCTAGAAAGACAAATACAAAAATTAAAGCACTTTTGGGATGATTTATCTCGAGCTAAAGTGTTGATGGGACCATGCAGCAACACAATATTTACACAAACATCCTCTGTATTGATTAAAATAGGATGTTTTGGTGAAAATAAGCAGATCATTATAAAAAGGAACACTTCTGCATCTGTTGAGCACGGTCATGCTTTGGGCTTTTGTCACAGTCAGTATCCGGGAGAAGATTTCAGCGGTTTGATGGAAGAATGGAGTCAATTGACTCTGACAGTTCCAGTGACGCGTTTCCAGCACTTTTATTTCCTGCCGTGCTTTTCCTCCCTGGGCTATATTAACAGCATCTGTGGAGAGATTAATGAGAATAAAACATGAATATGGGTTGAGTTTCAAGTTTTTTAGAAGCATGAATAAAGTCCTTCAGAACTTAAAAATTCTGTACTTTAATGAACGAAAACTGTACCCCAGTAATTGTAGTTCTAACAGTACCTGTTTGATATTGAATAGTACTGTATTTTACCTGTGTAGGCACAAAAATACATGAATAGATACTGGCACTATTCTTTATTACATCTATTTGCATAATGGACATGTCCTCCTGTCACTGAATCTCACCATCAGTGTGTAGGCATTTCCCCGGGGCTGCCTTTTAGTAGTAGTAGCCATAAGTAAAAAAAAATAGAGTATTATATAAGACCAATTGGTACTTTTGGGGCAGTGTGGGCAGTGTGCCAAATCCTGCTGGAAAATGAAATCTGCAGGGAAGAGGAAAGCATGAAGTGCTGTAAGATTTTGCGGGAAAACAAAACTGCACTGACTTTAGACTTGATAATAAAACACAGTGGATCAACACCAGCAGATGATGGACATGTCTCTCCAAACAAACCATCACTAATCATCATCAGCACGACCATCTCATCTATGATGTAAAACATATATTGCACATATATGTGCAAACTATATGAAACCTGTTCACAATTGAAACACTTTTATATATTGAAACATACGTCTAACCCATAAAAAATATAAAAATATATATGGTTAAATAAGTAACATGCCTATTTCAACATGTCACAATTACAGTATATCTGACTCATTAAAACACATGGTTTTAAAAATGAAATACTTATATATTTATATATTTTTGCTACATACACAATTATGTGTAACAAAAAAATTATTTCAAACATTATGTATATATACAAATAAAAAAATAACATGTTTTTATTGAAAATGTTCTTTTATTGGTTTATCTCACTCAAATCCTTTTTCAGAAAAAAAAGTTTATTGTCATCATTTTTATTCATACATAACACTTTAAAAACAAGCAATCATTTTTTCCTTTTAAAACCAGCACACATATTTTTCTTTAAAAACAATGATGTAAATATATATATTTTTTCATTTAAAACTAGTCCACACATTAAAATTTATTGATATAAGTACACATTTTATGACATGTTAAAAAACACTCTTTTTTCCATGTTTCTCTTTAAAAGTCATGAATGATAAATACAATATATAAAATATATACACAATATATAAAAATATATCCTATAAATATCCTACTGGAATTCACACATACACATTTCTATGGGTATTTCATAAATGCAAAATATACATATATCCAGAGGATGTATGTTAGTGATGATAGTAATATTACATGACTTATACTGTAAGTAACATATGGAATCACCACTCTTGATATAGGGACATACTGTACTATGTATATGTCATATATTGCAGTTCCGTGTGTGTGTGTGTGTATAGGAGGGAGAAAATGTAACATCTAATGCTAAAGAAACAGTGATGCATGAAATCAGTGCTGACAACTGAGCTGAAACTGCAATAAGTCATAAGTCTTGCTACAGGTCAGGTGATTTAAAGAGGTCACGGGGTCAACTGAGGGAACAAAGCAGGAATGTAAGCTTTAAAGTGCCCTGCGAAATGACTGTGACCCAGGGCGAAGAAAAGCTGACGTTTTACATAATAACAGTAACACACACACACACATAGTTTTACCACATTATTGTCCTGGTGGACAGTTCTGGTGGAAACAGGAGAGTTGAGGTGCACATTGAATTCTGCGTGATTTGATCAGCCGTGGTTTTATGTTTTTTGGATACAATCCGGGTTAGCACCCGAACATCCCTTTCAGACAGCTTCCTCTTACAGCGTCCACAGTTAATCCTGTTGGATGTGGTTGGTCCTTCTTGGTGGTTAATGCTGACATTACCCTGGATACCGTGGCTCTTGATGCATCACAAAGACTTGCTGTCTTGGTCACAGATGCGACGGCAAGACGTGCACCAACAATTTGTCCTCTTTTGATTTGTCCTCTGGTATTTCACCCATAATGTTATAGTGTGCATTGCAATATTTTGAGCAAAACTGTGTTCTTACCCTGATAATTGAACCTTCGCACTCTTACTGCTCTTACTGATGCAATAATGTGCAAATAATGATGATTGGCCACCAGGCTGCTCCAATTTAGACATGAAACCTCCCACACTAAAATGACTTTTAGAGATGTTAATTCTTTATTACAGTAGTTCATAAAAAAACGTTTAAACTGATTCTGATTCTACCTTAAGTTTATATGAAGTGTCTCTAACTGTATCTTTATGTATCATAATCTCTGAATTACATAAAACGGTTTAACAAAACTCTGAGATTTGTATCGTCGTCCAGAAGCTAAAAGACTTTCAGAAGCATCAAGCTTAAGCCTAGAAGATAAAAGAAAGCATTCAGACTCATGTTCAAAGTTCGATGTTTTATAGGAAAGTATTTAGATAAAAAGCAAGAAGGGAACAATAATCAGACTTGTGTTTTCTGGGGATTTGTGGAAAAGTCTGTTTTCATCAAAAGCATTTTAGAAACGGTCTGACAGAGGAAGGAGGGGAGGGGCAAACGCAAAACGCAAAGTGGATCATATAGCCAGTGGTCGTTTTCTAAAGCCTATGACAAATATTATTATGGAAAAATGTTATTAAAAGCCTAAATCATGTCACCAACCTATCGCAGATACTCGCTAGATACTCGCTCACTGTTTGCCTTAAGGGAGTTCATGAGAAAAGCCTTCAAATGTGTTCAGTCACTGTCTAGACAAGACTCTTACAGCCAGGACTTCATTCAGAAAGGTCTGAATATATTAAATTAACTTAAATAACTTGAAGTATTTAATGCCTAATTTTTTAAACAATGTTTACTGAAAACCTCAGTTAATTAGACTTAAAACCTTTAATAATTTACTAATTATGCCTAAATTGTAAGTTATGTTAGTTAATTTTTTTGTTATATCAATTTCTTTACTCTACTCTAATTTATGGCAAGGTGGGAAAAAATGGTTTACATTTAGACTGATTTTTATATTTATTTATATTGTGGCAAAAAGAGTACAGAAAGTCTGGTTTGCTGTCCTGAAAGTCACTAAAAATGATTGTTCAGCGCTGGCTTTCGCCCCATTCACTTTCTGTTACACTATCTGACTCATTAAAAATTAACTTTCTGTTGCATTCCTTTTTAGATATTCTTTACTTCAGTCAATAGAGCAAATCCAGATATAATGAGGATATGGCTAAATGTAATTAAAGATGTGAAAATCCTTCTTTTATCGTGATCACTTTCTATTAATAGACTTTGTTTTATGTATATGTTGTGCTTAATGTGTGGTGATTGGGTGGGAAGGGATAATTATGGGTAAGGTTAACTGGATGTAGTGATGTAGGTGGGGTGGGTTGTATGTGGGTGGGGTTGGATGGATGTGGGTGGGGTGGGTTGTATGTGGGTGGGGTTGGATGGATGTGGGTGGGGTGGGTTGTATGTGGGTGGGGTTGGATGGATGTGGGTGGGGTGGGTTGTATGTGGGTGGGGTTGGATGGATGTGGGTGGGGTGGGTTGTATGTGGGTGGGGTGGGTTGGATGTGGGTGAGGTTGGATGGATGTGGGTGGGGTGGGTGGGTTGTATGTGGGTGGGGTTGGATGGATATGGGTGGGGTGGGTTGGATGTGGGTGGCGTTGGATGGATGTGGGTGGGGTTGGATGGATGTTGGTGGGGTTGGATGGATGTGAAGTGGGTTAGATGTTGTATGTGGGTGGGGTTGGATGGATTTGGGTGGGGTTGGATGGATGTGGGTGGGGTTGGATGGATGTTGGTGGGGTTGGATGGATGTGAAGTGGGTTGATGTTGTATGTGGGTGGGGTTGGATGGATTTGGGTGGGGTTGGATGGGATGGAATTTAAAATAGATAAGGAAACATTGTCAACCTGTGTTATATCAAGTCTAAAGTCAGTGCAGTTCTGTTTTCCCACAAAATCTTACAGCACTTCATGCTTCCCTCTGCTACTGACAACTTTTATAGAGATGCAGATTTCATTTTCCAGCAGGATTTGGCACACTGCCCACACTGCCAAAAATACCAATTGGTCTTGTATTCTAATTTTCTTAGACACTGATTTTTTTGTGGGGTTTTCATTGACTCTGTGTGTAATACATCTATATAATATATGAATTACTGAAATAAAGTAACTTTTCAATTATATTCTATTTTTTTAGATGCACTAGTATAATACAGTGGGTTTATAGTGTAGTGTCTGGTCTGTAGTGGAGCAGGGCTCCGATGGAGCTGATTGGATGGGTTACTCTGCTTTTTAAACTCTTGTCTCTGAGCTTTAAAAGCATCATCCGGGTATAGAGCAGGATAAACTTTCTGCCTTTCTCCCCCACTCAGGATAAAAGGTGCTGCAGACATCTGTGAGCTGTTATGTGAAGTTGAGAGTAAACATGAGGCATGATGGGTAACAGCTGACTTTGCTTGTGTGGTGTGTGGAATCTGAAGGCCCTGGCATTGAGCAGGGATGGATATGGGCTAATACAATGGGATATCCTGTTTCTGGAAGTTACGTATTTAAGTGTATTTATACTCATAGAACTGACTAGCTTCTTATATTGAACACCCTGTACATGTCTGACATAATCAGTAGCGTCTAGATCCTATCAGTCAGCTCTCAGTTTCCTAATATTAGTAAACTATCTGTAGTTTATATTTTATATGTGTTTTTTTCTAATTTGAATTGAGTTTTGTGTGGAAGTCACCAAATTTACTTCTACGCTATATTAATTTTAAAGATTTTGATTATTTTTTTTACATACAGTACATGAGTTAGTTACATATAACATATACAGCCACATAAGGTAAAATACATGCATATATGTACAGGGGTTGGACAAAGAAACTGAAACACCTGGTTTTAGACCATAATAATTGATTGTCCCGACGGACAGTTCTGGTGGAAACAGGAGAGTGGAGGTGCACATTGAATTCTGCGTGATTTGATCAGCTGTGGTTTTATGTTTTTGGATACAATCCGGGTTAGCACCCGAACATCCCTTTCAGACAGCTTCCTCTTACAGCGTCCACAGTTAATCCTGTTGGATGTGGTTGATCCTTCTTGGTGGTGTGCTGACATTACCCTGGATACCGTGGCTCTTGATGCAACACAAAGACTTGCTGTCTTGGTCACAGATGCTCCAGCAAGACGCGCACCAACAATTTGTCCTCTTTTGAACTCTGGTATGTCACCCATAATGTTGTGAAAGCAAACCTGTGCTCTTACCCTGCTAATTGAACCTTCACACTCTGCTCTTACTGGTGCAATGTGCAATTAAAATTTGAATATCATTGAAAAGTTACTTTATGTCAGTAATTCAGTTCAAAATGTGGAACTTATATATTATAATACATGTAGATGGATTATAAACAGAGTGATCTAATATTTATTGTTGATGATTATGGCTTACAGGCAATGAAAATCCAAAAATCAGGGTCTTAGAAAATTAGAATATGATATATATATATATATAAGATGAATTGGTACTTTTGGCAGTGTGGACAGTGTGCCAAATCATTCTGATGCTCGGTTTGAACTGCAGCGGGTTGTCTTATTAAATAACTTTCAGTTGGACAGGTGTACCTAATAAAGTGGCTGGTGAGTGTATATTTCCTGTTATGTCAGAATAAAGCCATCCTCTTAAATACAGGAATTCTGAATTGTAACAAGCAAAACATGTAAAATATCCTTACAATCCCCTATAAAAGCACCACAATGAGTCAAGCCAAGCAGAGTATCTGTTAGAGGCGTTAGTTATATGTGTGTGTGTGTGTGTGTGTGTGTGTGTGTGTATATGTAACTGTGTGTGTGTTTGTTTTAGAGGCCGCTCAGCACTCTCCAGCGGTGAAAATCGATCCCACCTGTGCATACCCTCGTCAGAGGCTG
Source organism: Astyanax mexicanus (assembly GCF_023375975.1). Lineage (NCBI taxonomy): Eukaryota > Metazoa > Chordata > Actinopteri > Characiformes > Acestrorhamphidae > Astyanax > Astyanax mexicanus. The sequence goes on along the minus strand of NC_064420.1, from coordinate 3,186,386 downwards.
GTTTATTTAGCCCTGAACTGCTTATCTGCTGCTGTCTGAGGCTGTTTGTGGAGAAAGATGAAGCAAGGAGTCCAGCTGCAGTCTTTATTACATCACAGCACACCAAGGAACCCCCGTTCTTCCACTACTTCAGTCTGAAAGCTTCTTGGCCTGGATACAAGCTCAGCCTGTGTTCTATTTCTGTATGATTTTATGGCTTTATGGGGACCTGTTTCAGCGCGTGGTGAAATGCGTTTTACTGACCACATCAGACCTGCCAGGAAAAAACCAGAGGACCTGAAGAGTGACTACAGGAAGAGGAAGTTATTAAGAGAATTTATTCTGCATTTCATTTCATTTATCTCCACTTACAAATTCAACATACAACATATACAATGGTATAAAAAGTTTGGGCACCCTTGACCTTCTCACTCTTATGTAGCATACGTTTAAAAAGGAAGATTGTGTTTACATATATGAGATTATTATATACGGCCATATAAAGTAAAATACATGCATATATGTACTTACTAGCATCATTAAAAATTCAATTGTTATTCAGTGTGGACAGTGTGCCAAGTTCTGCTGGAAAATGAAATCCACATTGGTACATGAATGATCCAGCTTCAGGGCTGAACCTGATCTCCTGTGTACGCTGTAGGTGGTCACTACTTCACACGCACCATTTCACAATGTAGTGTTAATGTGCGGCTATATCCTCAATCCTTCCAACAACCACAAACACACACATCACACTGGCCCCGCCTGCCATGGAGTTTGTTGTAGTTTTTAGGGGAATGTTCAGTCAGCTCAGCACCGGCTCAAGCCCTTTCACTGTAATAGTCGTGAACTTACTGTACACTGCTAAAAAAATAGTCATTTAAACACTGTACACACTGTAAAACAGGGGTTGGTAAGTAAGTTAATTACGTGGCGGGCCACAAAATAACCAATTCTGTTTTGTGAAATGAAGTGTAATGGGATGGAGTGATGGAGTGCTACTAAAGACTAGTAGCTCTCCAGCCCAGAGGGTTGTTGAACCCAATTGCAGAACAGTTGATCTCAAAGCAGGTAAACCCAAAAAGAAAGGAATAAATAAATAAATAAATAAATAAATAAACACACCGCTGCTTACGCGGGATCCAACCCGTGTCGTCAGGTTCGCGCCCCAATACACTACCACACACACAAAAACACACTCATAAGGATGTAGGGAGCCCAAAAACGGGCGGAAAAATGAGAACGGGCGGAAACTAAAGTCCAAGGCAGAGCGCAACAGCGAAACGAGGGAGTAATGTAAACAAAAGCTCTCAAGAGAAGAAGAGAAGCATTACAATCTGACACCATCTGGACTTTTTTCCATTGCTTACTCAATTGTTTTGAGTAAATGTTACATGGTTAACTTGTGTTACATTTACTAACCATAGATTTTTTTTATACTACCGTAGATCAAGTATACTTCAGTGAGCGTGAGTCAGTGAGTGTAAATTAGTATTTAATTTGAATAATTTACCAAAAGAAGTTCTTGAATTCGAAGTAAAAGTTGAATGTGTGGAAAGTTCTCCTGCACCGCTCCTCTGCACATGCTCACTGAGGAATCTGCAAGGGCGGAGTTTAGTTTACTCAAGTGTTTTTAGTACTAGAAGTATTTCATACTAAATTACAACTTTATTACATGAAAATTACATGAATTAAATCATAAGGATATTATGGCATAGGTAAAGTTCGCTTATATTATTTGAGAAAGTAGTGATGTTATCTTTTACAGTGCACTATTCATGCTTTTTTCCCCTGTTTTATAAAGTTATGAAGTTTTAAAGAAAAGTGAGGACCCAAGGTTCAGGCCCACAGTTGAGTTCTTTCTGTTTGGGGTTAAATCTTTCTTTTCCTCTGGTATGTGGAGTAGTGCACTATGAGTCATGAGAGTAAGTTGTGGCTAAATGTTGAAAGGAACGAGGTAATCAGTCATGAATTATGATCACATGGATGTGGCCAGGACTTGTGGAAAGCGAGAGAGTCAGAGAGAACGTACCCCCGAAATTACGGCCCTTAATCTTCGAGGAAATGACTGACTTTTCAGTTCATAAACATGGAGAGACGGCTGGAGAGGAGCCAAGGACAGGGCGACTTCTAGTGTCTCACTGATGAGCGTGCTCAGAGCTGGGTCCATTTTTTGTTATATCACTGTTATTCCAACCTAGAACAGTGGAATACAGCTGTGGAAGGGGCATGTTGCATGTCGCCATGCTTATTGCTATCTTACACCCCACCAACAGTCTATTTTCAAACCTTACGCCTGCTTCGTTTAAATAGAAAAACACAAATGACTTTAAGAAATGAAAGTCAGTCAATACGAAAAAATTCAATATCTTTGAAAGTATCCTCAAGTGCCATTGCAAAGACCATTAAAAATGACGATAAATGAAGAAACAGGCTCTCATCAGGATGGCCTCAGGAAGGAAGACATAGGGTTTATGAATAAGTCTTTGCCAATGGGCGTCGTAGTCTGGAAGTGAGGTGTGTTCAGGTAAATATCTGGCGTGTTTCTATCTTGGCAGCGGGAAATACAGGAGCGCTACTGACTGATTAAAATCCTGACAACAGTCAACTGTGAGACACCCAATTCCATCTTAGCCATGCAGGAGCAATGTGAGCACAATACAGCATGCAAATCAACCTCATGGTACCAAAGATACTCCAACACACCCTAAAATTCAGCTGCGTAATGAGCAATGGACTGGTGAGCTATAGGTCGCTAAAATAGGGCAGCAAGAAGTTAAGAGCACCTAAATGCTTCTTCACAGAGTATTTTGGTTTGTTTAACACTTTTAAGTTACTACATGATTCCTTATGTGTTCCTTCATAGTCTGAATCATTTTACCATTAATTTACTATGTAGTAAAACCAATAAAAAAAAACCAGGAATTTAAAAAACTGCACAAGGGGTCTGCATCACTGAATTTGCATCGCTGAGACACGTAGTTACATTTCTGGGGAGGTGCGCATCAGGCTACGGCTTAAAGTACACAGCTATGCTATTTTTACAGCTATTCCTTGTGAAAAGGAAGTATACTTTATACTTTAGAGCATACTTTATACTTTACTTAAGTACTTAAAGTGCATTTTAGTGTCCTTTTATGTAATGTAGTACATTTACAATATAATTCAAGTGTATTAAAAATTATGTTTAAAAACACGAACTTAAATCTACTTAGGTTTGCAGAAGTTATACAAAAAAAAGCACTCAAAAGCACAACCTAATCCTTTTATGTTGTATTTAAATTTAGCTTAATTACAATTGAAATATACCTAAGTTGTTTCAAAATAGTACATTTAGTATGTATTTAAGTGCATATTAATTTTAATAAATAAACTTTTTTTGTTAAAATAATAACTACTAAAATGCACTTTTCTTTTACAAGGGTTAGTTTTGACACAGAAGCATAAACTGGCTTTTAGTTATAAACACTGTTTCGATCCATGACTGTAAATAAGACACCATAGACACCATGGTTCTTGTTCTACAGAAATGAAATCAATTTTCCATCAAACTCCATATTGGTCTGATTTGAGTTGTCAGAATTCAGTAAAATCATGTTATGCACGGGGCTGGGTAATAACATTTAATTCTGATGCATTACTTTGTGCTTCGTTCCCTCGTGTATCAACTCTTTGGGAACGGATCTGCTCTCTGCACGAATCTAATTCAGTTTCAGCAACGGCTTTTATAATAAATATGTTTTATATCACCAACAGTGCCATCAGCTGGATTAAAGCTCTAGTCCCGTGACATGTGTTTCTGCTCTTCTGAGTTCTGAAACTCTCTCTCTCCCTCATTCACAGAGTCCTGCTCGCCAACCCTGTGAGTCATACGGGCTCCCAGTGAGTCTGACCTCCGGGTGGAGGCGCTGGACGGAGGAGCTGAGCGCGGACATCAACCACAGACAGGAGATCAGAGGTGAACTGCAAGATGGATGAAGCTGGAGGAAATCTCGGGGTTCAAGCTGAATGTAAGAAGGAAATGAGGCTATAAACAAGCGCAATCGGACCTGACGATGGAGCTCACTCGCAGAACAATAGATCAATGTGCCTCAGCCAATGGTCCGCCTCCGTGGACCCGTTCGGTGACGGACGGGAGGAGTTTTTGGGGAGATGGAGACAAACGGACACAAAGCCAAAGTACACTGGTGGATGCTTCCCAGCACTCCCCTGCTCTGACCTTTATTAATCCCAAACTCTCCAACTCTCCTCTTCTTCTCTTCTGTTCATTCCTGCTTTCCCAGACCTTTTCCATCTTCTACTGATTACTGTAAGTGGTGAAGGTCCAAATACTATCCTGCAGAGCTGTTTTCCAAATCGCCCAGTACAATCCTAACCCTAACCCTTCTGAAATGAATGAATAAAGCAAAATAAAATAGTGCAAAATAATCAAATAAGCACATTTGAAGGCAATTTCCCCCTGACCCTAAACTATAACCTATATTTATGGGTTCATGTTTCTCATTTCTCCCAAATTCCAAATACAAATATTGTCATTTAGAGCATTTATTTGCAGAAAATAAGAAACGGCTGAAATAAGAAACAAAAACGATGCAGAGCTTTCAGACCTCAAGTTCATACTAATAAAGTTTTAAGAGTTCAGAAATCAGTATTTGGTGGAATAATCCTGGTGGTTTTTAATCACAGTTCTTTTTCATGCATCTTGGCATCATGTTCTCCTCCACCAGTCTTACACACTGCTTTTGGAGAACTTTATGCTGCTTTACTCCTGGTGCAAAAATTCAAGCAGTTCAGTTTGGTGGTTTGATGGCTTGTGATCATCCATCTTCCTCTTGATTTTATTCCAGAAGTTTTAAATTATGTAGAATCAAAGAAACTCATCATTTTTAAGTGGTATCTTATTTGTTTGTTTTTTTTTCCCAGAGCTGTATATACTAAGCTAATACACACTAAACACAACCAATTTAGACAAGATTTGGACCATTCTGGAAGTAAAATTCTCTAAGTAAGAATTAAATCAAGTGAAAGTCCCGAATTTTATATCTTACATTTGGACATTTGGATTTAGAATAACTTTACTGGGGACTTTTGTGCTTATTTTGAGTTAAAATTACTTAAAATAATATGAAAATTCTAAGCGCAACGTTATTGTTCGGTTATTGTTCTTAAAAAAACAAACATGATAATCTTAAACTTACAATGCTTGGAAAACACAAAAAATCCTGTCAGAAAAAAAATGTATTGCCTTAAAATGAGATACCTACACTCTAAAATAAAACTGCACGTTTACAGGGTTTGTTAATGGTTTATAAAGCATTTGCTAACATTATTAATTAGGTTGGGAGCAAGGGACTTTACTGTTCTCATTTTGTACCGTGATGCATATCGTCGCTGTCCAATGAAAAGCATGCATCTGCAAAACGGCCACTTTACAGGAAAGACATAAAACATAAAACGTACTTCATTTTAATGGAAGTCAATGTAAAAAAAAAAAAAAAAGTCATATTGGAGACTTTCTATTGGTCCATTCATCAAGATATTTTGATACAATTCTAGGAACAGTTTGTGTGTTTAAAATAATGTAGTAAACTAAAAATCGAGATACTTGTTTTTCATTGGACTGCGACAATATGACAAATGAATCCGTTCTATCTGAACATAGAAATTATTAGAGTTAGCTATTGACATTTTGAGTTATCTCAATTTTTTTTTTTACTTTTTACGGTTTGCCAGCAAATTCCAGAAACAGCTTTTGTGAAAGTGAATCTGTGTGAAGACGCATTCCCATCAGCTGTGTTTTTAATGTTGTGGCTGATCAGTGTAAATCATCACTAAATGCCACACATTGCAGATGTCTGGACGGATTGCCTGTGTTAGTTTTGAGGGGAAAATTCAGTGAATTAATTCTTTCTCCGGTTTCTTCACTCCAGCTTCATCCAGCATTCCCGGCTCCCATCACTGCTGTGTTGTGAATCACTCCTGATTTGTTATGCCACACTGTAATTAGCTGAGGCTGTTTTCAGCATTCTGAAGATTATAAATAATGTGGCCTTTGGATTTCATGATCATGTGATCAGGCCGCAGTCTGTTCAGCTTCACTGTTGGGTTCCCTCAGGTCTGTTTTAGCGTTAGCACGTGTTCCAGTTAATTGCTGTAATTAAGTGATGGAGTTTCATTGGCTGGAGGGCTGGTTAGGGGTGTAGAGTGACTCTGCATGTGTGGATTGGTGCCACCATAGAACCATTCGTTCCAGAGAAGCTCCATACTCATCCCCAGAGCTTCATAAGGAGCCATTGGCGTAGGAACCGGAGAATATCATAAATAGGTGGAATTGTCCCCCAAAAAGAATGATACCGCAGAAATAGCAGAAATTGTTTTAAAGCTCACCTTCCGCGAAAATCCGATTTTTCTTGTTTTTTGTGGAATACAGTAGGTCTCTCCGAGTTGAATGTGTACACCTGCACATTAAACTGTTTTGCAGCCCCCATTGTCTGCAGGAGCTAAGCAAAGAAATCCCCCCTCCCCCCCTCCGAAAAACGGGTGAATTTTGAATTATCTTTCTGCCTACGTAGGCAGAAACTCACAGACCAGCCCACCTTGGCTCGAGAAACTCCCAGAGGCGGAGCTGAAGCGACGCAACATCACCGCTCATCAGTTAGGAGGTGGGAGGCAGTGAGCGGCAGAGCGGTGGAGGTGCGTCGCAGTGCTCCTCGCCAATCAGAGGAGAGATATTTGCATGCTGTTTGCATGTATGAATATTCATGAGCAAAGCTGGAATCCGGTCATTTTGGACACACCCCTAAAACAGTCCATTAAAAAAGAGCTATACAGAGACACCTGAGCACTTTTTTTTTTACAAAAACAGCTCACATGTCATTCATTCATACTAGAGACCACAACTAGACATTTTAAAGTGAAAGAAAAAAACGACGGAAGGTGAGCTTTAAAATAAACTTTTATTTTGAAAGCGTGCCAAAATCTGCACCCCCGCCAGGAAAAGCACCCTCTCTCTGGAGCGCGTTTCTAATTAATTTTAGCTAAAGCAATATTAATTCCACTTTTATGAAGAAGACGTGGGTGAGAGAGGGTGCTTTTCCTGGCGGGGGTGCTGAATTTGGCACAACAGGTCTGTGATGAAAGCAATAATTTGCAACAATGACAATATACTGCAATAAAAACGACTTTTATTATATATATAATAGTTATGTTTTTAAGAGTTATGCTAAGGGAAGATCTGATGGCCACATTTGGTCCCAAAGGTCAGACTTTGGAGATGCCATTTGGAAACTGTCAAATGCAGCAAATGCAAATAAAACCAAATTTGACTACTGGGAGATGGATTTAAGACAGATTTTTAGACAACTTGATACCCTAAACCAAGAATGATAACAAACATTATTTAAATAGCACCTTTAATACATTAAAATGCAGCTGTATATACACCCAAAACTGGAACTGTGCATAGACTGAAAACAGGGCCCAGAGCAAAATTTGGGTTATCCAGCTGTTTTTCGTTAAATTTACACGTCCCCCCCCCTCCGTAAATACTAATCGCAAGTAATGAGCGTACCTTAAAATAGCTTCCCTCTGAGGCATAAATAATGCTATTGGTTCCGCTTAGTTCTGCCTTTAAATCTGCTACTTTTCTCTGTAAAAGTTTTTTCTTAACTTTTCTCTGACTCAAAGCATCTATTGTGTTTGTGAAAGGCATTATATAAAAGCGTAACATACTATATATATATATATATCTTGCATAGGAACTTTTAATTGAGAGATTAAAGAGATGCATTGCACAAAAACAAAACTGTGTTTCTGTATTTACAGGAAGTGACATTTTTCGGACCTTTGGGAGACGTATTTTAGACATTTTTAACTTAATTTAAATTATTTTAAGACACCCTGCTTTAAATCAAGCTATACCATAGCAACACCTTAGCAACCATCTATCAACCACTTGCCAACATCATATCAACCACATTGGACATCTTAGCAACCATTAGCTATACTATAGCAGCCACTGCAACAAAAGTAAAGAATTAAACTGAACAATTATACTATAACATTATATTAATGTTCATTTTTAATAAATATTTTAAACTGTGGTTGTGACAATGATAGATTTAGACTATGTGATTTCTTTAATATTGAAAAAACAATGAAATTTAATTTCTGTGCATCCCAAGCAATTTCACTTTACATTTTCATTTCTTCAGGCCCTTTTCTAGTCATTTTTAACAATAAGCCAACTTGTATATAAAATTTGGAATTTGAGAAATGTCATGCAAGAAAATAAAACCAAAATCTTTTTAAAAAAATGTTTGAAACAGAGATGTTTCAGGCCAAATTAAGGACTTTATTTTAAATTGAATGAAATTAAATTAAATGTATTTTTAAATTACTTGAAGACCCCCCTCCTGGCTCTAAACTCTATACTCTTGTGGAGTTTATATAACATTTTGAAAAAAAAAATTTAAGCTACAATTGAATTGTGTTTCATGCTGCCCCCCCCCCACCCTCTGCTTTAACTAAAACCCATCCATGTGGCCTATCTGAGCATTAACAACTTCACAGAATTACAGCTACTGAAAATGTATAATACTTAATCAGAAAACATTAGAACAGAATGGAAAATGCAAAATTAAACGTTTGACTTTCATTGAATTTCATTGCAGACCACATGAAATCAGGATTTTTCATTTTTTCCATACTTAAATTTAAATTAAATTAGTTAATATGCATCCAATTCTGCATTTCAGGCCTGCAACACATTACACACATTAAAACACAATTTAGGGCTAGTGATTCTGTACGTAGGCTATTTATAGGTACATATTTGAGTAAAATGAACATTGTTGTTTTATCCTAAAAACTAGTGACAACATTTCAAAAATATTGTCATTGGCTGAAATAATAAAAAAGATGCAGAGCTTTATACATCAAATAATGCAAAGAAAACAACAAGTTCATATTCATAAAGTTTTAAGAGTGGAATACTCCTGGTTTTTAATCACAGTTTTTTTCATGCATCTTGGCATCATGTTCTCCTCCACCAGTCTTACACACTGCTTTTAGATAACTTTGTGCCTCTACTGGTGCATTAACACAAATCGTCAAGAAACAAAAGAAACAAAATACAGAGTTTTATGGAACCGCTTTATTATTAGCATCACATACCACACAGGAGCTTCGTGAAACAGTGCAGTAGCTGTTTTATACATCAGATAATTTCAGTAGAGCAGCAGTGTGACTAAGCAAAAGCAAACAGAGCTTAAAGAAGTGACTGTCTGCACCAGAAACCCCACACAGTCTGATAGATAAATAACTGTTTGTTTGTATATTGTGCATTTGTATAACTGTGCTTAGAAATACAAAGAAAAACAGTACTACAATATGAGTATAGAGTATAGAGTCATATGTAATATATAAATGTAATATCAATATTGTAGTTCTATATTGTGATTATATCAGCCTTGCAGCAGTAAGGTGCCATAGTAGAAATGAGAGAGCATATTAAAAGCCTCTATATTGAAAAAAAACAATTGTTTTAGGATCCAAGTATGCTTTAAACCTCCGCCTAAAGTCAACCATGGAATGTTTTATTATTTTTACTTATTATGGAGTCATATATAGAACATATATATAATAATATAATATACTACCGGTCAAAACTTTTAGAACACCCCTAAATATTTTCTATTTGTTTGTTTTTTTGTTTAATCTCTGCAAATACAGTAAATAACCTAAAAGTGTTGAGTGTGCTTTTCAGGAAACAAGTCATTGGTTAAAAGCTTGCAGCTGATCTGTAGCAATGGATATAAATAAACTGAGCTTTGGAAATGTATGCAAAATAAAGAGAACTTACAAATTCTTTAGTAAAGTCTGTAGTAAAGCTGTAGTGCTGGAACAGATGGAGTTACTGCTGTTACTCTCTACTACAGCAGCATTTACACACTTTCATCATCATCATCATTATTATCATTATCATAATATCTAGAAAAAGACACAAAAACACGGGTAACTCTGTAACTAATAAAAGTAGAAGTTCTTTTCTTTCAAGAAATTACAGAGAGACTCTTGGAAACTGGAGAAAACTGCTACAGTAAGATTCACGTCTGGCTGACCCACATGGAAACAGCAGCTTTAGCTTTAGCCTTTAGCTCTTTAGCTTAACATGGTTAGACCAAATCTCTTCAGTTTCAGCAGTGATTTAAATTGAATTAAATTAGAGGTCTGAAAGGTGAAGATTTGCAATAATAATAAAATAAATGTTATTATTTAAGGAGAACTCTCTTTAAGGAGGACTTTTGGTCAATATGGTGTAGTAAAACATAATAAAAAGTACTTACTATTGATAAATATCACACCTCCGTTCTCCCACAGCGTTCCGATATCCAGAAATCTTAACAGTTTGTCCAAAAAACACCCTTCAGACTGGGTGACACGGGGCATGTAGACTTTTTACATAGTGTAGCAGCTGGTGCCAGGAGTAATGGCAGCTTTAAGAGCTGAAGCTAGCAGCGTTATAGGATGTAAACTGTGGTTTTTAATACGTTAAATGTCAGCGCTCTCCAGATTCTAGCAAGGAGGTGTGGAGCTACTTAGAGCTGGATAACGGTGTAAAAAGTGATTTATTAGGGTAAATTATGCCCTGTGTCACCCAGTCTGAAGGCTGTTTGTTGGACAGACTGTTAAAATTTCTGTATCTTAGAATGAAGAAGAACGGAGGTGTGCTATTCATCATCAAAGGTAAGAACTTTTTATCATGTTTTACTACAGCAAAAGTCTTATGTTTTACATCAGAGTTCTCCTTTAAGATTGCAAAAGCTACTAAACAATACAGGTGATCCAAAAGCTTTAACCGGTAGTGTATAAATAAATACATATAAAAGGCACATAAACACACAGTCAATCCAATACAATCCAATACAAGTTTTAAGCAGAACCAAGATGGAAACCAATCAAGGCAGAGGTCACACGAATACAATACGGATCCAAACCAGCTCTGGAGCTCCTGCCTGCACCCTACCTGCACACGCATGTGGTATAAAGAGATTTTCATCCCCTCTCTAATTCCACTCCTCACATCCGAATAGCTGGCTTAAATAGTGAAAGCTTAGCGCTCAGCTGGAAGAAGCTCTATTCAAAACAGAGACAGGGCGAGGTCCACAAGAAGCCGGTCCATCTGTGGAGGAGAGGAAACTTGCTCAGTGAAAAACAAACTTGAAATAAGTGGGATTACACCAAAACAAAAGAGAGTAGCCACGACAGGCCATGCATCATTTAAGCCAATGACCTGGCAGTCTGCATAGAGCCGTAATCAGCAGGCCAGGTTACACAAAACTGAAGGCTGCACACCTGCAGAACTAGCTTTGAAGCTTTGATTTCGAGGAAACAAAAAGCTTTTATTCACAACTCTGGAGAAAAAATTATAAAACCACTTCAGTTTCTATCTATAAACTATGAACACTCTTTCTCTCAATTTTTAAATAAAAATAGTCATTTTAAACCATTTATTTGCAAAAAATAAAAAAAATGGCTGAAATAACAAAAAAAAAAAAAATGCAGAGCTTTCAGACCTCAAATAATACAAAGAAAAAACAAGTTCATATTCATAAAGTTTTTAAAGAGTTCAGAAATCAATATTTGGTTTTTTTAATCACAGTTTTTTTCATGCATCTTGGCATCGTGTTCTCCTCCACCACCAGTCTTACACACTGCTTTTGGATAACTTCATGCCACTCTTGGTGCAGAATGGAAAATTGGACTTTTATTTCATTGCAGACCAAATGAACTCAGGATATTTCATTTTTTTTTCCATCCTTAAATTTAAATTTAGTTTGTTACTATGCATCTAATTTTGCATTTCAGACCTGCAACACATTACACACATTAAAGACGGGCAATTTTTGGCTAGTAATGATGTTTGTGGAATTTTCAACAAGACAATGCGTAACCACATGCTGCACTAGAGTTTAGATTCTCTGCCGTGAACACCAAAGATTTCGCACCATTTTTTCGGGCAGGTTTTGGGTCGGGTTGAAGAAAATAGTCTGTGATGTAGGCGTCTATTTTAAAATTTAAAAAAAAATGCTGAAATAACAGAAAAAGATGCAGAGCTTTCAGACCTCGAATAATGCAAAGAAAACAAGTTCATATTTATAGTTTAAGTTTTAAGTTTTGAATTCAGAAATCAATATTTGGTGGAATAACCCTGGTTTTTAATCACAGTTTTTTTCATGCATCTTGGCATCATGTTCTCCTCCACCAGTCTTACACACAGCTTTTGGATAACTTTATGCTGCTTTACTCCTGGTGCAGAAATTCAAGCAGTTCAGTTTGGTGGTTTGATGGTTTGTGATCATCCATCTTCCTCTTGATTATATTCCAGAGGTTTTCAATTTGGTAAAATCAAAGAAAATCATAATTTGTAAGTGGTATCTTTTTTTGTTTTTCCATAGCTGTATATATATATGCCCTAAATATATTACTGTTTAAGTGAGAAGCAGTTCAGTACCGAGTGAATCTGGTGTGTTGTTGAATTGCTGGATCAGAGCTCTGTGGTGAGAGGTCCTCCGCTCTGGATGTTCCTCATGATGGACTGCACGACTTCAGAGGTGGTGCCCTGCCCCCCAATGTCCGCTGTGTGCAACTACAACACAGGAAATGACAAAACAATGAGGTATGTTAATACATTACACAAATTACAGCATTATATATAAAGACGTATTAATCCATAAATTAAGTCAGTTCAATTTACTGGAGTAGTTCACTCATGTTTTTTTTTCTTATTGTAAAAAAAAAAATGTTCATCTTACTTTTTTAGGGTTAAAATCCTGATAATTTTTTCCTTTTTTTTAATTGATTTATTTTATTTATTTTTTTTACTTTTTTGTGTCATAATTAGTTGCATGGGCATGTTGCAAATCTGGATGCTGGGCAGCTGATCTATGGTGGGTGATGGGGGAAGGCTGACTTCATAAATATGTATTTAGCATAAATATGCATTATTGGACTTATTTACTAATGTAATCCTAGGTCTAAAATACCAATATACCAATCAGGCCCCCACCCTTGTTTGGCTCTTAAAACAAACAAAGGGGACAAATACATAAAATCTATGAATGTTTAGTTAATAAAACTAATAAATAATAGACCCTTAATATTATTATTCTGTTTAAATTAAAATGATAGTTTTTCTATTGTCGTAATGAAATAATTTAATATATTGCATAGCCTTACTAGGTAAACTTACTGTACATGGACTATAGTCACTTAAACATTTTGCTCATTAATAGTTAAACAAAACCCATTTAACACAAGTTTAAAAAATGGCTTTATTATAAAATAAAATAATATATATATATATATATATAAAAAAAATAAAAACAGACTTAAGTCACCTTAGCCTGGTAATGTAAGTATAGCCCAAAACAGAGGCTGCACAAATTCTATTCTGCATAAATTAAGCTCTTATTTAAAACATCTTACACATCTAAACAGACTAATGGCAGACTCACAGGAAAAAAGATTAAAATCTATATTTAAATTAAATCTATATGTTTTTACATATATTTTCACACACAGATTGTCAGTGCTAATAATATCCCGTTTTTTTTGTTCACTTTAAATTAGTACAGTTATCATCACACATTGTTTTTTTTAAAGCACCCACCTTTACACTGAACACAATTTGCCTGCAAATTTAATGAGCACTCCTCCTAAATCATGATATTCAAACGCCTGCTTTATTAGACTGCTTTGTGAGTTCACCTGAGCTCACCTTCTCTGAAAACGTACCAGGCTAATTAAGGAGCAGGCCAAGTTGCTATGGGAAAGCAGCGATGGACACAGGACTGAAGTAAGGCCAAAGCTGCCTCTGTGACACACCTCTGTGGGTAAAGTCCTTCAGTACAGAAACGCTGCACCATAAATAAATATAAATCTCTGTCAAACAAATATGGAACTCATCACTCAACCTGGTTAGTTACACATACGCACAAAAACCTGCTCATCTGGTCTGCAGGGGAGCACGCCTTCAGGGAAAACTGCTTTAACCCCAAAGATATCAGAAAGGTGAGGTGTGACTGTGTCTTACCTGAGTCTCATTCATTGTAGTGAAGATGGAACTGCGGATCATACTGGCATACGCATGAAGTCTACAGAAAAAGAGAAAAATACACAGGTTTAATTAGACCATTGAAATTAATACACTAGGGGTGAAACATATGAACAAAAAATATGACATGCACTTGGCTTGGCTTCATTCCTTTTTTCCCGGAATAAGAAGAATATAGATGGGACATTCCTCCGAATGGGTGCCATTTGCTTGTTGTAACTCTTCCATATTAAAATTATTATTATTTTTTTTGTAGCTTTTTTAAACTCTGAGTCTAATAACACATGTATTTAACTATTTAAAACATGTACTGGTCAAATTCAGGCAGCTTTACTTACTTTTGTACAAGATTTCTAAGTTGAAGATGGTTAGAAAACTCATGTGACAATTAAAAAGTTTGTTTAAAAGCAAGTCCACAGATTCCTTTGATTTTCTCTCATAAAAGCCATTATTTAAAAAAATTGTTCACAGCATGTTCAAATAATTGATATTTATGACAAAAAAAAAAAATCACTCCTGTTAACGGCACTCACTCCTGTTACTGACACTCACTCCTGTTACTGACACTCACTCCTGTTACTGACACTCACTCCTGTTACTGAAACTCACTCCTGTTACTGACACTCACTCCTGTTACTGACACTCACTCCTGTTACTGACACTCACTCCTGTTACTGACACTCACTCCTTTTCCTTTTTATGTTATGAACAACAGGAATTAACAGGAATGTATTCACTCATCCCTAGAATACACAGTCACGATTTATATATAATACAGTTTAAAACTATTTATGATTAAATAAAACCCATGGCAGAACTAGAATTAGGCCATAAATATTCAAATATTTTCAATAGATTCAATTAAATTACATTAATAAAAACTGAAGTCAGCAAAACAAACAAATAAAGAATAAATAAATAAATAAATAAATAAAAAACAGAGCAGTGCAAGAAAGTTGTTGAACTTACTTAAGGTGGTCCAACATGAGACAACTGGCCAGTAGCATTGCAGTGGGGTTGGCAATGTTTCGACCAGCAATACTCTTCCCAGTGTTTCTAGTAGCCTGCCAGGAAAAAGAAAAATAATAATAATAAATAAATAAATAAATAAATAAATACATTTATTAATAATTAAAACTGTGTGTGATCATTTGCACATTACTGTCAGCAAAAGGTGCAATTTGGTGAAATAGCTGAATGCTTTTTATAAAAGGAGTGTACACAAACATTTATATGGTGGATATAGTTTTAGGAATATGTAAAAATCAGAATTAAATTTTCTGGGCAGTAAATGCTAAACTGATCATTTAAATTATTAATACACAGGTGCTTAATGATTAAGTGTTCATCAGGTGAGCTGGTGATGGAATTAAACACATTCGCCGAGGCCGAATTTGATGTTTTGATGCAAATTGGCTCAAAAGATTTCGACTACTTTCTTTAACATGAGAAATTCTTCTTAAATTTTACTGAATTTTGCTTTATTTGCATCTGTTCTAAGGTGATCTGTAGTTTCTACCTTAAAACCCTCTGTGCTTAGCTGTTGAAAAACTCTGCAGAGGACTGTTTCTATTTATCTGGGTGGTGTTCCTCTAAACACAGTTAAAGAAGTAAAACAGATCTTACTGGAGGCTGTTGCTCAGCTCTGAATGAAGCTTTGTTCTAGTTTTAAGTGCCGTGTCAAAATGATTGAACTGCACTCACCGTTTCAAACACTGCGTAATCGCTGCCTAAGTTGGCTCCAGGTACCAAGCCAGGCCCTCCCACCAGACCAGCGCACACATTGCTGACGACGTTGCCGTAGAGATTGGGCATCACCATGACATCGAACTGGTGGGGCTTGGAAACGAGCTGTAAACAAACAACAGTTAAAACATGATACAGTAAATGAGAATAAAAACAATAGAACAAGAACAACATCAATCTCTGGATTCCCCTGTGGATAAACGATATATTTAACTACCATGTGTGACACTGTTTCTCTTTCTAATACAGAGAAAGCAAAGAATGTACTTGTGCTCTTTTGGAAGAACATTCTTGAAAAGCTGCCCTGCAAGAACAATCTCACCTAAGCACATACCTGTTGAAATCCTATGAGCTGCTATTTAATTATATTAAATAATAATACTGTAGACCAGGATTTATTAACCTGCTGTCCTGATTAAAGGTGGGAGTCACAAGGTATATCACAATATTTTGTCCACGATAACGACTTCACTTCTTCGATACTCTATATACTAAACGACTATTCTGTACGACATGCATGCAAAGTAAATTTAAGAGCATTGGTTTAAGAAACTGAGAAGAAACATGACAACTACATAAAACTATATAAAAAATTATACAATAAAATTAAACATCAAACCTGCACAAAATAAATAAGGTTACAAAATTAGATATTTCACTTCTCTGCGTATCTCTGGATTCTGAGTACAGAGTTTTTCCCCAATATAAAAGATGAGCACAAAATTAGATGAACATTCATTATTATTTTTTTTTATGTGTAAAATACTGATATTTGACACCATGTATTGAAAATGCATTGCAAATAAAAATCAATATTTTGATATATATATTATTTTGTCCAGTTTTAGAGAAAGAACATCTAGGAGAACATTTATAAACAGCATCCTATTGATCCTAAATCAGGCTCTTACTTGCATTGTGGTGTTATCTACAATCATGCTGTCAAAGGTAATGTCAGGGTATCCGGAGGCCACCTCCTTACAGCACTGGAGGAAAAGTCCATCAGCCAGCTTCCTGTTGATAATAGAGAAGGTAAGACTTTGAAAGAAACAGATGGCAGATCAAGCCTGATAACAGATATATATATATAAAATCGCCTCTTTTTGAACTGCTGCTGATGCAGCAATGCCAAATAGTATCACATTGCGTTCGGAGGAAAGCGCAGCAACTCGGTTCCGATACATCAGCTCACAGATGCAGCCTTGTGCTGATCCACATCACCCTAGGAGTGATGAGGGGAAAAAGTGCCATCTACTGTACCCACCCAGAGAGAGCAAGACCAAGTGTGCTCTCTCAGGGCTCCGGCAGTTGAAAGCAAGCTGCATGACCGGGATTCGAACTTCAACAAACTCCCAATCATACCGCTAGCGCCTTAGATGCTCTTTATACTGCTCTAGCCCACACCTGGCATTAGGCCTGGTACCAATAGATTAATGTTTAATTAATTCACTTTTTTATTGCTTTTGTAAAACTGATGAAGAAATATCTGGTTATTTTCCCTTTATTACTTTTCGTTAGGCAGTAACCTTTTAAACAACTGATACTCCTAATAGTGGTCATGGAGACATACTGGAGACAGCAGAAACATTCTCCTATGGGCTGACAGTTCTCTTCCCACCCCCAGGATCCCCACGCTTGTTCTCAACCCCTAGAAAGCTTTTTGGTTTAAAGGTGCAGTGAGAGCAGGAGACCAGCTGATACTAAGTGTAGATGTACTTCCTTAAAGAAGGTATAAAAGTAAAGATAAAGAATAAATATAAAAGGTGAAAACTGACGCTGTATTTGACTGAATGCAATGTGACTAGTCAGGTTCAAGCAGTCACAAAGCAGGAGGGAAAAATGCAGACACAGTGACTTACATGATGTTGGCCTTGTGCACGGCCGTGACCCGGCGCCGCCCCTTCTCTCTGGCCAGCCTGAAGGCGTAGTCGGCGATACGCAGAGAGTTGTTCCGTGTGATGATCTTCAGAGACTCCACCACCCCAGGTACACTCTGACACAGCAACACATATACACACATACAGACACATACACCTCATTAAAAATGTGGCATACAATGACTTAATTCAGCATTCTTTAAGTTGTTCTTTGATGTACAAACGTAGAATATGTCTTTTGGCGATATGGGTCTGCTATATTGTATTATATTGTATGCAATAATATCACAAAAAATTTTGATAATGGAGTTATTTTTTTAAAGCAGTCTATATTAATGGCACATTTTAAAATCACTTTGTCCTGAGTAAAAAATAAAAATAAAAAATAATAAATAATAATAATAATAATAATAATAATAATACATATATATATTTTTTCTTTGCTCTGATACAAACCCAGCATATGTTTAGCTATTTATTTCATTCAATTTTAATTGTCAGTTTGCAGTTAATATGCATGCACTTAATATTCTGCACTTTACTTGTGTCAATTCCTTGATGTTACATTTCTTTATAGTGGTTACCCTATTATTATTATTTTATGCAAAATCAGGATATAGGTAAGATACCATATATGAAATATACAAACTGCTGCTGATGAAGCACTGCAGAGGAGCATTCTTATTAACTTTATTATATTAAGAAAATAAAAATAGGAAAAAATCTTTGAATCACACTAGGCATGCTAAAAAGTACTTTCAAAAAAATACTACTCCACAATTTTATCAAAAAATCAAAAACTCAAAAGTTGGCATCTCTTATCTTGTCAACTTCCCAGTTCTAATTCTGTATTTCTTTTGTTTAACGACATGTCAATAAGCAGAAGAAGAAACGTCTCCATTTTCGCAGTAGCTCTTGTATTAGCACCATCAGCAGCACTGCAGTTTATCAGGTAAATATAAATAAAGACAGAATCTGGCCAAAATAAAATAATAAAATAACAGATTTCTCCAAAATGGTTTGAAATATTATAGATAAATACACAACGCAATGGCCATATATGTAGCACACAACTAAAACGTATAAGGAGGCAGGATTCCCAGAGAGGTAATCAGAGACTTAGTTAGTTAGTGCTTACCTCATGCTCCAGACTGCTGTACTCGCCCTCTGTGTTCTCCCTAATAATGATGATGTCAATGTTCTTGTGGCGCGTCTGCACCCCGGGAAGAGACTGGCAGTGCATCACATTGGCATACAGGTCCAGACCAGTGCTGAGGTAGCGATAGAAGAGGGAGAGAGACAGAGAGAGCATAAAGAGATAGACGAGTGAAACTGAGGTTAATTCACAGCACAAAAAAAAGACACTTGCCAAATCAGGTAAAACCATCTTTAACACAAATTTTCTCTTTTTTTTCAGTATGCATGTTATCACTCAGACACGTCTTACCGGAGAAGATTGTTCCTCGACTTGTGTGAAGGGGGAAGTGTGTGGTTTGTTTCAATGTTGCCTACAAGAAAGAAAGTGTTTAGAAACTATTACTAAAGGTCATATCTCATTTCTCATTTGTACCCTTACTAGAGCTGCACAATATGTCACTTTTGCTGCTTGATAAAGAAATTGACACTTATTTATTTATTTATTTTTACATAATATTTACTGGATTATAGATGGTATCTACCAAACACTACTCATTTTACACCAAGAATTAATGGAGTTTGAATTATTATTTTCATTATGACATGTGGAATCCTTGATTTCTTGACAAATATGGTATTATATTGTTATATCAGGTATTTTTCCAGTTCCACCTTAAATGTAGCATCCTCAGTAACTGCTGTCCATTTACGGTGGAATTAAAAAGAAAAAAAATAAGAGAAACATACTAGTACTAGAGATTTTCTATGCTTTCTATAAATAAAATACATAATACATTACAACTACATTAAACTAATAAAACACAATAACTATCACTATTTTCAACAAAGGAAATTATTATTTCTAGTGATTTCTCATAACCCTCAGTTTAAAGTGTGCTCCTCAAAAATCTCCATGTGGGAGATGAAGAGTCAGGACACCCCACCCCAGGCATTAATACTCTTAACACAGGGATAGGGGTAAGTGGGAGATTCCAGGGTGAAATAAAATTGGGCCTTTGAGTTTTAATAGCACAGAACTCACCCTTGAGGGCGACTCCATTGCGCCGGATGGCTGTGATGGCATTGTTGATGTCATCCTCATTAGTTAGGGACGAGTTGACATTTACCACCTCAAAGTCCACAGGAACACAGCTGAACCTGCAGAGACATGGAAACACAGGCATTTAGTCCACTTTGTGTTGACTAAGTCCTCCTAATGCACTATTCTCCCACCTGCCTGTTTATTCAAGACCACCACCCCATCTATATAGTAAAGTAAAAACAATGCCTATAAACATACGTTGAAAGTTAAGATGTTTTTTTATCCTTGTCCTGTAAACCTGTAAACGTGAGATTTTCTTTGCCATCACACAAATATATATATATATATATATTTTTTTTTTTTTTTCTTTCTTCTTCTGCCAATTCGGCTCTCTCTGACTCCGGCTGCTGATGTCAAAGCAGCATGATCCGAGATTCTAAATGACAAGCACCTTACTTAACTGGGCCACTCAGAGGCCTTTACACACAATTCATTTTGGCCCATTTAACCATCTGAAATTGTGTCAATATAAATAACTAATGCAAACGTTAAGTTAAGTTAAAAGATGGTAAAGATGTGTAGATGTGTTACTGTTATATTTTTTTTATGAGGAAAAAAATGCATTTAGCATAGGAATATCTGTCACTTTTTGAGCACAAGACATTTAAAATATTGATCTGTATTTCAAAATATAATAAAATTATAATTAATGCAATTACTGAGAAAGCCTTACTGTTACCTTACTGTTCACAGTTCCTCATCTGTTCTGATACAATATAAGCGGCAATGGTGGGCCAAGTGCTTAATGCACTGGATTATTGTTATATGTTTGTACAAAAGACTATTAAGTACTATTAGGGAATATTATAGTAATATTTAAATATTAATTAAAATAAGACATATGTAAAGATGTATGTAAAATATAACAAATATATAATATCAACACCTGTAACAAATGGACTGTAGAACTGTGTATCTAAAAGATCTAGCCTGGTAGGTATGAATACAATATAGGTGTATTTAACTCACTGATATTCTATTATACTGCTAGAGAGAAGGTACTCCCGAGACTGACCTGAAGAGCTCCCGGACGTGGTTGAGCAGCTCTGGGCCGATCCCATCCCCGGGAATAAGTGTGACTGTGTGTCTGCCGCCATACCTGGCTGGAGGAGGCTGCAGAAATCAACATTTCAGTTTCACACATCAGTTTCAGTGATGAGCTCTTATAAAAAAAAAAAAAAAAGGATATTTCTTACTGAAAACAAATTTAAGGCATACTTACTATGATTTGTCCCTGGGGATAAGCACCATTTGAAAAAAGGAAAAAAAAGAGAGAAATTTGAGGAGACATGTAAATACATTAATTTTTGTCACGATAAGCAATGTTTTTGGACGATTTCTTGTTCCACGTGGTACTTTTGCTAAATCATTTTTTTAATGTGTTCTTGTATAGTTTTAATGCCTTAAATATTAAACTGACTATACAAAGAAAACACATTGAATGAGAAGGGAAGTGCCCACATTTTTGACTGGTACTGTATATTGTTTAAATCAAATTATAGGAAAAAGATTTCACGAAAAGCATTGTAATTATAAAGTCTGTATTTAAAAAAAACAGTACTTTTTCTGCACTGATAATACAGGGATCTGAACAGTACAGAGTACTCAGAGTACAACATTGCTATCTGTCTGATAGACCACAGCAAAATACTATAACAGCAGAACAAAGTCACAGGCCTGATGTCAGAAAGACCTATTCCTATTTACATGTAAAGTGAGTAAAATACACAAAACAGGGCATCAATATGGAAATCATCCTGTAAAAGGCTCACAGAGTGAGAGAGTGAGAGAGTGGTGACGCATCTGAAAACTCTGGCTCTGTTTTCTTTCTGTCTCAGTCTCGTGCATAACATTTTATAAAACATAGCAAACACAGCCTACAATGACTATTAATGTACTTTTGTTTTATGTACTATGGACTGGCGATATGGTCCAAAAATAAAATCACGATATTTCAAGGAATGTATGAGATAATTATTATTGGCAATATAATTATTATATTGACACTAAACAAAATATGTTTTTTTTTATTTTAAGACTACACTACTGCAACAAAATTAATATTAACGTTTATTCATGGCAAATACAGTAACCACTTTTAACATTTATTAGAAACTGAACTTTTGTACACACAATAACAATTCGAAGTTCTTTACATCAACACTATAAAGACTAAATAAAAGCAAATAGCTAGTTATAACTACTAAAAAGGCATTATTACCTATTATGTAGTCTATTATCACTTCTGTATATTAAAGTGTCATTAAAACTCACAGTGTGTGTTGATTTATCTCTTCGACTTGAGGCTGCTGCTCCAGAAACCTGAAGAGAAAATAAATTGCTTTTATCTTATCAAAATAATAAGATAGCATCTTAAAATAAAGAGATAGCATCTTAAAATAAAGAGATAGCATCGCAAAATAAAGAGATAGCATCTTAAAATAAAGAGATAGCATCGCAAAATAATGACTTGCCATCTAAAATAATGACATTATATACTAATAATTAGTTTACTAATAAAAAATAATACTCAGTATCTCAAACTAAAGACTATATCAAGATAATACAAGCGCATCTCAAAATAATAACTTGGTATCTCAAAATAACGACTTGGCAACTCAACATAATAACATAGCATCTCAAAAATAACGAGATAGCATCTCAAAAATAACAGCGTGGCATCTCAACACAATAAGATAGCATCTCAAAAATAACGAGATAGCATCTCAAAAATAACAGCGTGGCATCTCAACACAATAAGATAGCATCTCAAAAATAACGAGAAAGCATCTCAAAACTAACAGCGTGGCATCTCAAAATAACGACTTGGCCACTCAAAAAATGAGATAGCATCTCAAAATAATAAGATGGTATCTAAAAATAATGACTAAATATCTCAAAATAACGACTTGGCATCTTAAAATAATGAGATATCATCTCGAAATAGCAACTTGGCAACTCAAAATAATGAGAGAACATTTAAAAAGAATGACTAAGTAGCTCAAAATAACGAGATTGCATCAAACATTACTCACATTACTCAACTTAACGTTACTCAGTATCCCCAAATAATTAAATAGATATAATAATTATATTATATGTGCTGTATTGTAGTTTAGGTGGGGGAAATATCATACTATTTTATATTATATTAAGCTATAAATCCTATTAAACACGATTTAGTTATATTTGAGCTGAACTGGTGTGACCTTGTGAAAGCAGTAAATGACGGTATGTGGAAGTGTCAGTATCAGGCAGGCGGCAGCTAGTTAGCTTAGCTTAGCTAACAGGTTATCAGGAATTCAGGAAGGAGCTAACGGTAAGCCAGTTAGCAAGTTAGTTAGCTAGTATGGCTAATGTTTTTACAACTTTAACCTTAGCTCACACACAGGTTCTAAGATTTCCACACGCTTCTTCTGTTTTTACAGCTACATCTTAAGATTTCTGTGAGCTCGGTTAGGATACTTGTTGACTTTATTTTAGCTTTTAGTCTTTTTATTAAAAGCTATACTGAAATGCTAACTTACAGTCAGACTGAGATGCTACAGCTAGCTCAGTAATAAAGTGGGTTATCCACATAATCTCTAACTAATCAAAGCAGTAACTACACTAATTAATTAGCTAAATCTTAATAAATCTTTTCTTGCCTTCACAGCGCTGCCCAGCCGTCCTCCCCACCCGGGCTGGAGAGATCTGGAGAGAGACAGCAGAGCTCTGGAGGTGGCCATGTTTCCTCTGAGTCTCAGACCCTGAACTACTTGTTGGAACAGATTCCGGGGCGGGTGCTCCACTGCTGTGTTTTCAACACTGTGCCCTGAAGCAGTTACTTTAATAGCATCGAGACTGACATTTAACCACACCTAAAGCTTAAACCAACATAACACACTAAAATGCACAACAAAAATCTCAGATACTGAACTTCCTAAACTACAACTACAGCTGACATTCACTGTCCCTGATGTAAAAATCCAAATAAAATAACATAATAAATTAAAAACTATTTTTTCTACCTTGTTGAGGTGGCCTAAAAAGATAATGAACATGGGAACAAGATCCTAATGCATCTAAACAAATTATTAAAGCATGGCAACAAATTATTAAAGGGTGGGAAGAGATCCTATAGGTGTGCAAGGCAGTTTTTATATGGATTACTAGTAAATTTAACCATGGCATTTTCATGCATTAATAAGTAGTTTCATTCCCATGCTTTAATAACTTGTCGTCATGCATAAGGAGCTCATTTCCATGCTTTAATAAGTAGTTTCCTTCTATAGGATCTTGTTCCCATGCTTCAATAAGTTATTGACATGCATCTTTATATATCCTTCCCCTTTTGCCTTCATCAGACACTTATATGACAGGTTACTACTGCCAAATCCACTTTGTAAAGCTTACTAGGTTTGTTGAGGCCACAAATAAAAGGCCATCTCAGTACACAGCAATATAGAACCATGTGCGTTTTGATTTTGATTTCTTAATGAGATTGTAATTCAGAGGATATAGTGAAATTCAGGAAATAAATTCTATATGACAAAGGGTGCTGGGTTTGAAACATTAAATTAAATATTTTTCTTTTTACTTGTTGACAAAATAAAATAATTAAACAAGTAAATAAAAATAAAAAACGGGTTTTAGAACCATTCCGTTCAGTGAATCGTTTGAGCCGATTCAATCTACAAGTGAATCATTTTGTTTCTAACCTAATATTGATTCTTTACCCGTTGTATGCGTAATATATAGTTATTTGACGTTAACTTTAAACGACCGCGATATTAAACGTATTTAAACACCATTGCCGTGTATAATCTCAGTAAAAAACACTCTAAACCAAATCACTGAATCAAACATTCGGTTCATTGGAACGAACCGTTCGTAAGAATCGGTTCTACAAAATGAATGAATTTTTTTCCAGCACGAGGTTGGAGCGCACGCGTCGTGACGAAAGTGCTGTCGGTCTAAAGCGGAACGTTCACATGCGAATCAGTCCTGTTCTTCCAGTAGAAATAACTAACGTTACCTGTAGCTGTAGAACCGAGTGCTCGGATTTGGATAGTTAATCTAGTTAATGATTAACCGAGTTTACCGGCGGATGTTGCTGTGTTGTTGACGCTGTTTCTGTGTGAAGTGGAGGATCTGTGCTGAGGAAACATGTCTTGATCTGTTGTTGTTCTGCTGCTATTGGAAACTTACAGTCCGCCATAGAACTACTGAGACATTCAGCAGCTCTCAGACGGTGAGATTATCTTTATTTTTATTAGCAGACTAGAGCTTATGAGCTGGTGTTATATTAGAATTAGACAGTAACGCTGGTAACGTTAGTGCTGGTGATAGCTGTTGGGAGTGAAGGTTGCTAGGTTAGCTGAATAATTAGCATTAGCGAGCAAACTCCCCACCCTAGCTACCCAAGCTACAGACGTGACTGACATACAGAGAGACTGCAAACATACAAAACTCTTCTAAGTTATTTGCGTTTCAGTAGTTAGCTAGTTTAGCTTATATAGCTTAAGGCTAGCTAGCAAGTAGCTACTTTAAGTGTTTGAAGGGACACTTAATCCCCCCTGATTTTTGCTGATTTTAAAAAAAAATAGAGGAAACGTTTGGGAGGGGCACTGGGTGATGTATGGGTTTAGAAGCGGGGCAGGAGGAAGATCTGATTGGCTGAGCTGCCTCTGATAGCAGTGAGACGCAGATGGTTGGACATTATTGATTGTCTGATCTTCATATTTTGAGTATCCACATACCAAAGTAGCGTGGTGGAGACTCTCTTCTTGGATTTTTCAGGCAAATAAAGGAAATCTAAGCTTACTGTAAATAAACAGAAACGCTTTACTCACCCATATAAGCGTTTTTTTGGAAGAGAAATTTGTGTTAGATTAAGATCCAGGACTCTTTTGACTTTGAAAGTTTTAGAATTACAGTTTTGGTTACTTCATAGAATTAATCCAAAAAACAAACCCTTTAAAAGCTGTATAAAGTTCCTTACACCATTTTTACTCATGAAGTCCCTCAGTGACTCATACTGAACATCCTGAGAGCAGGACAGTGTGTAAATCTAAGCTCATTTATCTGACCATTTTTACATATTGTAGTTATGTGTGTTAGTGCTGAAGATAAAACTAGCTTCTTTTAAATGTGTACTTCTTGTTTCTTGCTTCTGCAGGTCTGTTCCAACCACTGTAAACCATTCAAACTGTTTCTAGAACTGCAAAATGTTACAAAACATGTTACAAAATTGTGGTCACTTATGTTACATCAGGATTTAACCTTAAAATGAAACAGTCATGTCCCCACAAGAAGAAAAAAAAAAGAATTTGACAGAATCTGATTCAGTTTTGAATTTGTCATCATTATTTGGAAATGGGTAGGTCTTAATTAATCATAGATTGGGAACTATACTTTTTTCTTCACTCGTCACAGTTATTGAAGCATTGGTCATTTAGCATGACTGTATAAAGTTCTGTTCACTGTTATATAGGTGAACAAACACACAAATAAACACAATGGGTTAAAATAACAGAAAAACCCAGTACGGT
Source organism: Astyanax mexicanus (assembly GCF_023375975.1). Classification (NCBI taxonomy): domain Eukaryota; kingdom Metazoa; phylum Chordata; class Actinopteri; order Characiformes; family Acestrorhamphidae; genus Astyanax; species Astyanax mexicanus. Next base: position 3,159,896 of record NC_064420.1, on the reverse strand, counting down.
TAGCTCGAGCTCTAATAAATAGAAAACAAAGTTAAATATGTTTTTTTATTATTATTATTATTATTCTGATCCAAAAAACAATCTGAACCATAACTCCAAAAGACGTAATATAATCCAATCCATGATATTTGTGATCTGTTACACCTCTATCAAAAACACCTCTACCACAGTTCACATTGCCCACCTCTACATCAGCACAGTAAACTGTAGGTCACATCTGCTTAATTAGTCTGTAATAATAACCTATATTAATAGCGTATATAACCACTGTTTTTGTTCTCTCTTTTTCGGAACAGAAGACTCACCAGAGAGCCCCCCGGGTTCTGTTCCGGTTCTGCCATCCAGCTAACATGAGGCTGGCAGGTTGGTAAACTTTAAACTATAGATATAGAGGCTGTGTATACAATGTTAGAACAGAGAAGCCCTTTGTTACTTTTTTTTTTTGCTGTGTACTTAATCTGTTTGATTTAGCACACAAATGGAGATGGATGTGAGGTTAAAAGTGTGTGTTGCATAACTTGTGTGTATATACTATTACTGTAAACACTGTAAAAACTGTATATCGTCGCTCTCCAAAACAGCCACTTTACAGGAGAGAAAAAAACTCTTCTAAACTTTTATTTCAGGTCATTTTGAAGTATTTCCACTGGTTCGTTCATCAAGAAATTGTGGCACAGTTTCAGGGACAGTTTGTCTTTTTACAATATGTAGTACACTAAAAATTGACAAAAATGGAGATTTTCATTGGACATCGACGATATACATTAAAAGGTTGCAGTGGTCTAAGCTGTTCATTTTTTGATAACAGTTTAAAAACAATACACACAACACCAAATCGAATTTTTCAGCGAAGGTTTTTCATATGATGAGAGGTTGAGGGCACTGCTCTGGTTAGATATGGTAAATCTTGCTGTTTATATCCCAGTAAGAAAGTCTTATATAGTGTTTTAGAGACAATGCTATGCAATCTGGAATGAAATACTCCCTGACAGTTAATGAACAGTCACATCCCTAAAAATAAATCTGATATTTTGTATTAAAAATAATTCGTTTTTTTCCCCCATTTTTTTTGGCGGAATAGTTTTGTTTGCAGGAAATTATATGTCATTAATTATTATATATTGACCCTAAAGGAATGGAAACATGCTTGTTTTATATGTAGTTAAAGCTTATATCACTAGCTAGCTGTTTTTCCAAGCTGGATTACTCACTAATTTGATGACAGAGAAAGGTTCCTGTGTAAGCTTAGTCTTCACACGACTTTGTGGCTATATAGGGAGCCTAAATCTTTTTGGCTCCATTATTATCTCAACCCTAAAATGTCCTAAAGAGTCTTTGCTTGGTATAAATTACTCTGCTTTTTCACGCCTTCTGGTATTTTTGCCTGAATTCTTGTCGGCATATTCAAACAGCCCTTTTATTGACGTGTTTATGGAGCATGCATGTATTGATAAAATGTGACTGTACTTATGAAGAACACTGCAGATCTATGAGGTCGGGCTCTGAGATGCTTGAATGTAATCAGTAATGTGTGGTATATTTATATAATCCCTGTAATCCGCTGTTCTGGTGATCAGGGTTTTGTCTTGGGAAGATTGCGCACACCACTAAACCATCTAAAGTATGATTTACACCCAAGGAAAAAAAAATCTAATGACTGACAGTAGTACCAGTTCTGCAGGTGAATCACAGCATGGTGAGGCTCGGCACCATCAGGTAATTGGAGCTATGTAAATAAGTGGATGCTGTGGTTAGCCCCTGCAGTAGAAACACTGCTCACACTGCTGACCTCTTGCTTCCTGCTCTTTTATTGTGTGTGTGTGTGTGTGTTTATTGTGGATTATCGTGTTTTTGATCATGTTCTCTGTGTGTGTTTTAAAGGGCCGCTGCGTGCTGTCGCCGCCGTGCTTGTGGTGGGCCTGACCTGGCTCCTGGCTAGTTCTTTACTCGGAGGAGATGGCAGCTCTGTAATGAAGTCGTTCTTTAGCGGTGAGACTCTTGACGTTTCAGGTCAGAGGAAATGTTTTAGGTTTCATGTCTCGTCAGTTTTGGGTTTCTGGCTCTCTTTTGGCCGCATGGTTGGTGGTGTGACTTACTTTAATGTCTGGTTACGAAACTGTTCAACACTTTGAGATAAGACGGGTGTTTACGGGTGTTTACCAGGGTCATGGGTTTGTTAGGGTGCTTTTTAGACCTGCCTTACTTGGTCCAGACCGTTAGATTATTCAGTTTGGTCAAAACAAAAAAAAATAAAAATAATTATCATGCAAGTGATATTTTTCTCAGATTTTCCTAAATGGTCAATGCAAATGACAGGCAGTATGATTTCAATTCATGACCTGTTTAAGTATAAATCAAATTTTATTAAATAAACCTCCCAATGATAACAGTAATATTCATAATGCACTGTTCCACATTATTATGCACAACAGAGTTTCAAAACATGTTATAGGCTGTAAATATTACTTTTACAATTCGTTACAAAACTTGTGAGTTTTTGGACAGTTTCTGCTTGAATTTCTTTGTGCTATCTCAGAATAACCTGCCAAAGCTGCTGTTCAGATGTGAACTTCATCCAACACTCGTATAGTAGTTTTATGTACAACTACAAGCCATGTTTTCATACCTTGTTCAAGGCACTGCACTAATTTATGGTTTCCAGCAGCAGAGAGACCTTTCTTTATCTTTCCCATATTGCTTGAAACCTGTGGCCTGCTTAATAATGTGGAATAGTGCATTTGGAGTTTTATATATATATATATATATATATTTTTAATTAATGTTATTATTGGAAGGTTTGTTTAATAATGTAATTTAATTTTAAAAAAAAAATTTTTATACATACTGTCGTCGTCACCTAGATCTGCTTTGCCTCTCCACACTTCACACTTATTGGTTTGTAGAAGGTTATGTTGCATGTTTGCATTTCCACTATTTGGCTTTCCGATATCTAATTTTTGGATTCGGTTTCATCATATTTCATTGGACTTCTCTACTTATTGACCATTTAAGCAAAATATTGAAATACGTAGATTTGCTTTTGTTTTGTTGTTCATAATTTACGACCTTGTTTCTCTCACAGGTGGAGAGGAGGAGACCACTCCAGGTAGGAAAAAGAACAGCGCTCTAATAATGTGTCAACAGATTACTCCTAAATAAGTACTCCTAAATAAGTACTCCTAAATAAGTACCAGGAGTAATGGATTTATTGGTGTTTCAGTTTTACTAAATTTAACAGCCATTTTTCTTCAACGCGGGTTTATTAACCCTTTATAGCGCCTCCATGTGGAGTAATGAAGCAGTCACTTTAATACGCTAAATTAGGGCCGAGTCTTAGGGAGTTTAGTGCACCTATGTTTTAGTAAAAATAGCCATATTTAACATATTTGTGTTATGATGTATATATCGTTAACTGAAGTGATATAAGATATCTTGAAATCAATATGTCGATTGTCCCACCCCTAGTTTGTGTGTGTCGTTTTCCTGGGTAGGGTGGGGTCTAGAGGTATACATTTTGATTATTGATTCTTTTATTTTTATTATACTTTGATGAATGCTCTTATCGCTTTAACAGTATACTTTTTTTGGAAACATATCAAGGATATCATTAGAGCTTAAAGAATTTCAAAAAGCTAATATACATTTAATACAAGGCATATAATTTAATTAATTGTAGTATATTTTGAATAAAAGTCAGTGTACACAGTATAAAGCTGACTCCACCCTCAGCTCAAATTTGAAAAAGGCAAAAAAATGAGAGGGGTAGTTTGGGAGGTGCACTGGATGATGTATGGGTTTAGGGGTGGGGCAGGAGATAGAGCTGATTGGCTGAACTGCAGCAGTGAGTCGCAGATGTTTGGACGTAAGCAGTATTGATTGACTAATATGTATTGATTGCATATTGTGATGTGTCTGCATACCAAAGTACACATCAACCTCGCCTATAGCACAGTTAAACCTGAGAGGGCGCTGCAGAGGCGGAAATTACCACAATAAAAGTGTTTTTTAAAGGTTAGATAATACTTTAAAGGTTAGGATGCTCTTAAAAAATATATGATGCATTTTAACCTTAAAACATGCATGTATCATGATAATAGTTTTTATACTATATCGCCCACACTTTAACACTATGCTCTGCATTGCTTTCTCTTAGAACCGAGACCACGCAAGTATAAGTGTGGGCTTTCTGCTCCCTGCCCCCCGAAACACCTAGCGTTCCGCCTCGTCTCTGGAGCTGCCAACGTCATCGGCCCCAAAATCTGTCTAGAGGATAAAATGTAAGCTGACCGAATTCATCTGTCCATCCGTTTCTCCATCCATCCTTCTGAATTTCCATCTTTTCATCATTTTCAGAATTCTGCCTTTAAATTCTCATATCTTCTTTTTTTCCACCCATTATTTGCATCACTGTCTGCTTCTCACCTGGAGCATGATGCAAGTATGCCCTGTTTTCTGTTTTTTCCTCCCATCTGCCTCCTCATCACACGCTTCATCATTACGCTGCTGTGACCAGCTTTCTGAATACTGCAGTCTGTATTATAACTGATCTGACTCACTCTTCTGTGTCTGTTCTTCTTCTAGACTCATCAGCAGTGTGAAGAACAATGTTGGGAGAGGACTCAACATTGCCTTAGTAAATGGTAACAAACCCAGTAAAGTCTTCTAATGTAGATTTTTTGCAAGTGTAAATGTATTTTAATACAGAATATGTAGGGCTGGGCGATATTGTGGAAAAAGTGATTCTCAATTACAATTTTTTTAGTTCTTTCATTAAAAGTTTTTTTACTAAATGATCACTAAATCATTTTAAACTCCTAGTTTCTAACCACCTTCAGACAGCCTGCCACTGTTTTGGCTCATTTTAGTTTTTTTTTATTATCTTTGGTATGTTTTAAGTTTCTTTATTATTTATTTATTTATTTATTTATTTATTTATTCTATGTTGGTTTGTTTTAGCGGTTTTATTTATTTTTAGTTTCTTACTTTTTCTTTTACTTTAGTTATTGCTTGTTTATATTTTACTAATTTTGTGTTTAGTTTTTTATTTATTCATCTGTAGTTTAATTTTTATTACTTCTATTACCTTTTTTTTACCTATGATTTTATGATTCCTACCCTTAAATTATTATTTTTACCTTATTTGTTTTATATCTTAATATTTTTTTTTATTTTTATCCTCTTTTTTAAATTCTTATACCTCATTATAATGCTGTTTTCTGCTTTTTTTTAATTACTTATTTTATTCTATCTACTTTTTTGTTGTTGTTGTTTCTGTCAATCCCTTCCCTATGTAAATGCTCGGCTGCATTGTAAATGAGGGCCACCCTCAATGTACTCCGAGTTTAAATAAAGGTTGATTGATTGATTGATTGATTTGTGAAAAGACAGCACCATTTAGAGTAATGCACAAGCTATTATTTTTATCTAATTAAATAATTTAATTAGCCCTCATTCAACCTTACAGCAGCTTTTATATTAAACACTGTGTAAATATAACCTCCTTGTGTTTCAGTTACTGGAAAGTGTAAAATATTACATTACATTTGACGCTTTTGTCCAAAGCGACTTACAATACTGATGTACATAGAGTAATAGAAGTTCAAGGTAAAAAAAAAAAAAAAAAAAATTTAAGACCGGTCCTAAAGGAGGTCAAAAGTGAAGAGTGGGATAGAGGAGGAAAGGAGGGGAAGAAGGAAATGAGGTTAGAAATAGTTAGTTTGTTAGAGGTGTTAGGGGAGTAATTGCTCTTTGATATTAGAATTATTATTGTTATTATTATTATTATTATTATTATTATTATTATTATAGTACATGCCTGCATTCTTTATTTTAATGTGTGTTAACTTGTCAATATTTCTATTTTCAGGCGTCTCTGGGGAGCTTTTAGAAACAAGAGCGTTTGACATGTGGGCAGGAGGTGGGTTTCTTTCATTAACAGATTTGTATTTGTTTGTATTAAATAGTTGTTTCCAGCCATTTCATTATAGTAACTAACTAACTATAGTCTGCCGTAATTTCAGTCATTTAGTAACACTTTAGACAGGATTTAGCTGAAGGTTTTATTAGGTTATTAAATTTACATTAAAGTTTCAACTCTGCTACTTCTTTCACTTCCTTGGTTTTATTTATTTAAATATTACCAGGAACATTCAATTAAAAATTTATTTTATTAAATAAAGTATTAATCTTTTTTTTTTTTTTAATCTGACAGCTACGTTAGTGTTATTTAGTAATTGTGGTATTGTTATTGGTGGTCAGTTTCTGTATTATGATTAAATAAGAATAATTATAATTTAGTGATATTTATACTTATACCGGCTATTACCATCTTTCAAAACGTTTTTGCTTTAAAGAACCCCTTATATATATTATGTGACATTTTATTAGTAGTAGTATATTAAATGACATATCACAATAGTCATTAAGAGTGTAAGAATGAAAATATCTGTGTTGTATCATATTGAAATATTTTGGGTTTTTTTTTAATACTGTATAGATTTTTTTAAAAACACAGTTTAAGTTTTTAATGATAGTTTTTATGTAAAGATTTATGTCGAACAGTGGTTAATTTATTGGTTAAACTCCGCCCATTATAGCCGTAGCAAAGTTTGCTATAGCAATATTGTACTCTGTGATTAAATCATACTGTTCTGATTAGATTAAAAAGTTAACTTGTCTTTTACTCAGATTTTATAAATACAATACAGTAGTTTTTTCTATATTATTACAGTTTTTCTAAAATTCTAATTTAACAATTGCACTATATATGACCTTGCTTACAGTATTGCAATATATCTTCTTTTTTACTGTATCCCTATATCATGATTAGTATCATATCGCCAAGTTCTTGCCAATACACAGCCCTGATAGATATACAGTGTTGTATAGTAGAGGCCCTGTTAATTCATATTTAACCACCCTCGCTCTTTTCTTCTGCTCAGATGTGTCCGACCTGCTGAAGTTCCTCAGGCCTCTCCATGAGGGAACCCTGGTGTTTGTGGCTTCCTTTGACGACGCTGCAACAAAGTAAGCTTCTATAAATCTCCTGCACAAATCCAGCCTTAAATCACACTCATCTCCTGTGTGTAGGCTTGTAAATGTGAATGAATTGTGGGATTACTCTCTCTGTACGGCTTTGTTTCTCTCTCTGACGTTTCTTTAGAATGTCTTAAATGTCTGATGGTGAGCTAAAACTGTGTCCGCAGGTTAAACGAAGAAGCGCGGCGACTGTTCGAGGAGCTGGGCAGCACAGCAGTGAAGGAGCTGGCCTTCAGGGACAGCTGGGTGTTTGTGGGAGCCAGAGGAATCGACAGCAAAAGCCCATTCGAACAGGTAGCTTAATTCTGTGATGCACTGCAAAAGCGCAGTAATAAATTATTACGTCAAGGTTATTAACTTGTAGTAAAACTGAAAAATATAATAATAATAATTTACTAGTAAAAGTAGCTATAGAAATATTAAGGATTCAAAAAAATACAATATTATTAAAATTTACTTTATTTCAGTAATTCAGCGATCTATTCAGTTTATTTCTTTTACTGATGATGATTATGGCTTACAACCAATGAAAATCCAAAAATCAGTGTCTCAGAAAATTAGAATATTATGTAAGTCCTGCTGGAAAATGAAATCCGCATCTCCATAGAAGTTGTCAGCAGAGGGAAGCTTAAAGTGTTGTAAGATTTTCTGGGAAAACAAAACTGCACTGACTTTAGACTTGAGCCTATTACTTGCCCCAGTCCCAGAATAACACCTTCTATAAATTAATCTATAAAGATTCCCACACCCACTATCACAACTACCTCAAATCAAATCGATCAATATTTCAAGTTGCCTTGCCATGAGCACGTTGGCTAGTGTTCAGAATTACCTTACAACAGCTGTGGGCATTCTCAAACCTTTCTGTGAGGTTATACAGTACACTATATAATTAATATACAGTTTAACTCTGTCCCATGCATTTTGACATGCAAATGTTTCTGTATTTTTTGGACTATAAGGTGCAATTAAAATCTTTTAATTTTCTCAAAAATTGACAGTATGCCTTATAATTCAGTGCGCCTTATTTATATTAGTTCTGGGTGTGCTTACTGACCTCAGCAAGACCTGCTGAATTAGAAGCGTCTCTTACTTTCTTACTTTCTTAATTTCTGCTTTAATAATTACAGCTCTTAACATGATACTGGTGGCTGATAATGTGTGTAATAATGCATATTTTCGTATTGCTGGGTGTATTTATGTGGGACTGTTTTTTGACGTTTTTGCCTACGCCACCTATAGGAGACATGGCGTTTCTGCACTGTGCCTACAGGATCCAGCAGCTCCCAGTGGAGTATAATCTGCATACTGATTACTTTAGTAAAACATGGCGATACCCTTGTTTTCTTAAATGGAGGCATCCTTAGTAGTGTCAATTAATGTGTGTTATAATCTGGTGCGCCTTATGTATATAAATAAATTGGTTTATTGATGTTGTTCCTTCTAATCTAAAAAATATGATATGTTTCTTTCCTCTCCAGCGAATGAAGAACAGCAAAACTAGCAATAAGTATGAGGGCTGGCCTGAGTCGTTGGAGATGGACGGCTGTATCCCGCTGCGTTCTCCGCTAGAAAGCTAGTCCCTCCCTGATCCTGAGCCTGAGATCAACCAGAATATAGAAACTGACAACCATCACCCTGGAGGAGCTTCACTAATGACCAAAGTAATTCTGTTAGTTGCACTGAACTTTTGGATTACGCAACTATTCTAGAATTTTTTGACTGAATGTTTTTTTTTTTTTTTGGCAGGATTTCAATTTTCCGTAAAGAAGGTTTAATGTGCTCTGATAAAAATGGACCTTTTGAAATCTAAACACAAAGGATTTTAGCACTGCCATTGATTTTCTGAAGACTAATAGTTTCTGTGTGTAAAGCCCTATTAGGATGGGATTAGTTTTACTTGTGGGGAGGTGGGTAATGTAATTATTACTCAGTGTTAGTGTCACTTCCACATCTCTAAAAAATTCTGCCGCCTTTTACATTCTGTACATCAAGCCTTATATATATCTTGGTACCACTTTAAAATAAGACTACATTTAAAAAGGGTTTATAAATGGTTTACAATTAGTTTATTAATGGTTACTAATTAGGTTGTGAATGCATTAAAAATCATTAATAATCAGATATAACACATACGTAGGCTGTGGTTTCACAGGTCATTGTTGCCCTTTCTATGTACTATGTATTAATGATTTTTAAGGCATTTACAACCTAATTAGGAACCAGTAATAAAATAATTGTAAACCATTTATAAACCCTTTATAAAGATAGTCTTATTTTAAAGTCGTACCTATATCTAAACCAATCTATGGCAGGGAGTTGAGATTCACAGCTACCTACAGCCAATGGGATTGCATAGAGATAAAACCACCAACCATGTCCAACCAATGTATCCTATTCCTGAGCCAGATCCAACTTCTGGAGAACTTGCCCACTTCCTGTTTACCTCTACAATATTAGAAAATGACTACTCTATCAATTAACCTAAATCCAACTAAAACAGCTAAAAACTCTAATTAAAAATAGCAACTAACTACTACTAATTTTAAAAAGTATAATAAAGTTTTTCACTAAAAGAGCAAAGAAGACTTACCTGTATATTTCCATTTTTAGGCAGTAAAGGAGCTAGCATGCTAACATAAGCTGATTGACGGGTTGCCAGAGCATTAGGTTTAAAAGACTTAAAACTGGAGTTTAAAAGCTTTATAAATTATATCTGTGCTTCTAAAACATTTGATATTGTTCCGTTTTGATAAAATGAGAACATATTTTAGTAGAAAAATGATCAGACATGTATAAACTAAGATTTTGTGCAATTGCTCCATATAAAACTATTAATTTTGGGCTCACTTTAAGTGGTTATTCTCCGTTCTAGAGATTTTCTGCTCATGTAGTGTGAAAGCCAGAACAATTGAAAGTTTAAAAGCTTTAAAAATAATATATGTGCTTCTAAAACGTTTGATAAAGTTCCGTTTTGATAAAATGAGAACAAAATATATATATATAGAAAAAGAATTAGACATTTATAAACTAAAATTTTGCTCATTTGTTATAAATGAACCCATTCATTTTGGGCTCACTTCAAGTGGTTATTCTCCTCTTTAGAGATTGTCTGCTCTGGATTATGGCACAACTTCACAAACTTCTCAAAAAGTTGTGTAGTGTGATCCAAGCATTCTGAACACATAGCTGCTAATTTTCAAACTAATGTTATATTATTACAAAGTGTGTTGCAGGATTAATTACAATCGCTTTTTTTTTTTTTATTCGTTTGTTTTTTGGAGGCGATAGCAGTGCTTAAATCGAGTAGCCGCTCCCATTTCTGCAATTTGTGCTGTTTTTTTTTTTTTTTTAAATCCTAAATGCATTATTGCATCAATTCTCCTCACCAGGTAAAACAATCCCATCCAAAAAAAGGGCTGAAGGTTGAGTAACATAAAAGGCAAAGGGAAACTAAAACTATGTATGGTGGTATGTGTGTGTGTGAGTGAGTATGGTGGAAAGTGTACAGGTGTGATTTCATGAAGGACACTAGAGGTTATGCTAAATATATATACAGGAAGTGATGATACACAAACAAGGCATAACACTAAGGTGTCAGTCTGTCAGGGGTGAAGTGCAGATATATTTTATTCTTTATTATATTAGTCCTTTTGTCATATTTTTAATGTTTTATTGTATGAAGTCTGATTTTATTTAATGGGTAATGGATCCGTGCCTCCATTAGCTCACTACTCTTGTGTATATTCCAAACTACACTAGCCTGCTCACATTCTAGAGCTCTGCTGTTTGAGTGAAACTGGTGCTATGCAATGATTGTGTGTGTTTTGCTGTGTCCTCTGATGAAAGCTTTTAGTGTTACAGCTAATGCTGCAAGAATGTACCTTAACCTCCACCTTTAACATGTGGCACATAATTAGTCTTAATGTCATGCAGACATGACAGTGATGTGAGTGTTTGAAACACCGAGATTATGTTTCTTTCTTTATTTTTATTTTTTTTAGCTTTGTGGATATAATATACAGCTCTGGAAAAAAAATTAAGAGAACACTTCAGTTTTTGAATCAATTTCTCTGATTTTCTATTTATAGGTTTATGTTTGAGTAAAATAAATATTGTTGTTTTATTCTATAAACTAAAGACAACATTTCTCCCAAATTCCAAATAAAAATTTAAAATTGTCATTTAGAGCATTAATTAGCAAAAATATTCATATTCATAAAAGTTCAGAAATCAATATTTGGTGGAATAACCCTGGTTCTTAATCACAATTTTCATGCATTTCTTGGCATCATGTTCTCCTCCACCAGTCTTACACACTGCTTTTGGATAACTTTATGCTGCTTTACTCCTGGTGCAAAAAATCAAGCAGTTCAGTTTGGTGGTTTGATGGTTTGTGATCATCCATCTTCCTCTTGATTATATTCCAGAGGTTTTTAATTTGGTAAAATCAAAGAAACTCATCATTTTTAAGTGTTCTCTTAATTTTTTTTCCAGAGCTGTAGATATCATCTCTGTCCAAAAAACAAGTATATTCGTTTTTGTTGATTTTTTGTTTACTACATAATTTGAACACACAACCTGTTCCTTATACTGTGTGAATTTATTTTATTTGTTTTTAAATAAATGGACCAATATAATAAGCTGAAATATTGCTATATTTTATTTTCTTTCTATGAAGTTGCTGTTAATGAGATAACTGTTTTTTTTTCAATGGACAGTGATGATATGATGTATAGTACCAGTCAAAGGTTTGGACACATTTTAAATTCAGTGGTTTTTCATTATTTAAAAAAAATGTCCTGCATTGTAGATTAAAATACTAAAGTCATCAAAGCTATTAATAAAAACATATGGAATTATTTAGTATACGTGTTAAACGAAGTAGAATATGTTTTATATTTAAGATTCTTCTAGGTTTTTAAGCATCTCTTGCTTAGATTAAACAGTTCTGCACATCTCTGCTGGATTTTCTCAGTCAGTTTTATACAGGTAGAATCACCTGGAATACAGGCTTTCAGTTAACAGCTGTGCTGAACTCATCTGAATAAAGTGTTTGAGAGCATCAGTTAAAGTAAAGTAGTGAAGAGGTAGAGTTACAGGTATACAGTGAATAGTGAATATTTAAATATAATGGTCTAATCCAAAATTATGAGAAGCAACAACTACTCAACTAAATAACGAAGAAAAATTACTTTAATAATTTAAGGGCAGTCAATCCTAAACATTTTAGGAACTTTTAGGAATTATCCTCAAGTGCAGGTATAAAGAAACTTACAATTATGATGAAACTGGCACTCACCAGGCAAGGAAAAACAAGAGTTCCCAAGAGTTACCAGACTCAGAAACCACAAGTTAACAGCTCCCCAGATAAGAGCACCTAAATGCTTCACATTTACTATAGTATTTTAGTTTAACACTTCTAAGTTACTACATGATTCCTTATGTGTTCCTTTATAGTCTGGATGATTGAATGAGAAGGTGTGTCCAAACTTTTGACTGGTACTGTATATTTTACTAATCTGAGGAAGGCGAATGGTTGCTGTTAAGGTTAAAGCTGAATATTTGTAATAATAAAATATAAAGATACCACACCCTGTTCGTGAACGTGTTGTATTTCTGTGTATTTAATGCGAGAAAAAATCGTGACTTGCAGTTTCAGGTTCAGTCATATTTCCAAGCACCATGGACAGCGGCCTTATCACAGCGTGTCCACAAGAGGGTAGTATCACTACATTCACTTACAGTAGGGAGTAATTAATTAATTAAAGCCTTTAATTATGTCTCTCTCTCTCTCTTTTTCTATGGAAATAAAATAAAAAAACGACTTAAAAATTATGAGTTTCTTTGATTTTACCAAGTGTAAAACCTATGAAATATAATCAAGAGAAAGATGGATGATCACAAGCCATCAAACCAAACTGAACTGCTTGAATTTTTGCACCAGGAGTAAAGCAGCATAAAGTTATCCAAAAGCAGTGTGTAAGACTGGTGGAGGAGAACATGATGACTGTGACATGAAAACTGTAATTAAAAATCAGGGTTATTCCACCAAATATTGATTTCTGAACTCTTAAAACTTTATGAATATGAACTTGTTTTCTGGTCTGAAAGCTCTGCATCTTTTTTTTGTTTGTTTGTTTCAGCCATTTCTCATTTTCTGCAAATAAATGCTCTAAATGACAATATTTTTATTTGGAAGTAGGGAGAAAATTATAGTTTAAAATAAAATAATGTTCGTTTTAGCTAAACATATATCTATAAATAGCAAAATCAGAGAAACTAATTCAGAAACTGAAGTGGGCCATCTTCAAATATACGTCACAGAATCACTTTTAGCCTTATTTATTTTATTATTTTTTTTTTTGCATTGGCTGTAATAATATCTACATTTATCTAAAAAAAAATCCAACTATATAAATAATACATTTCAGTCAGTCAGAAAATTAATTCACAATAATGCAGTAATAATTAAACTGTTCGTGTTCAGAGCGCTGTCAGAATCTGCTGCTCTTACTAAAAATAGTGATCAACCACTTCTGAGTGAATCGTTCAAATGAATCGGTTCAATCAGCTTCAATTGAGTCATGAAACATGTGGCTTATACACAATGTTATCTGTAAATATTTATTACAATTTATTATAAATATTTGTTTTCTTTATTTTTTGCATTTGTATAAACAGTTTGCAGTGACTCTGGGTATAGAAACTTTATAAGAAATACACATACACATACACAAAAAAAATACTATTTTTGCATCTTGTAATGTTTATTAATTAAATGTTCTGATTGTTTTGAATCATTTTTTCATTTTTTTATTTCTGCCCCTCACAATTAGAATTTCAGGGAAAAAAAAATCTTTACTCAGTTCTCTGATTTTGTATTTTTGTAAGGTTGGATTAAAACCATTAGATTGGGGGAGAAAATCTCAGTACTCTAAATAAAACAAAATTGAAAAAAATAATTCCTATAATGGATGTCTGTGTCCGAAAACTGATAAATGATACATTAGCCATCCTTTTTTATTTCTTGTTCAGAATGTCAGAAAAAAAGGTTATTTTTTTATTTTCTGCATATTGTAACAATATATGATGAAATTGTTCAGGCTGCTTCTATTGAGAGATGTAAAAAATTGAAAAATCAGATAAAGATTATATATAATTTATTTTTTTCCAGAAATTCTGCTTGTGAGGCTAGACATTTTATTAAAAGAGAAAATTTGGAAAATGTAATAAAATGCCATTCCCTCTGTACCAAACTAAATTATTTATTTTTATGTATTTTTTTACAACCAATATTTGCTATTTCTAATGTAGAGTGAAGTGGTGATTCGCTGATTCGGACATTTGATTCATTGAATCGGATGATCTACCTAACTACTGTATCTGTACTGCGGCGTTCACAATCGGAGCGCGCGACCCCGTGTGGTCACACAGGGGCCACAGCGCGCGCGCACACACACAAACAGACAGAGACACACGCACGCGCTCGCGCTTTCTCTCTCTCTCTTTCTTTATCTCATTATCTCTCTGTCTCTGAATGAAGATCCGAGTCCGCGTCTCTCCGCCATCCGCCGAGACATGAGGAGCGCGAGGAGGCACGGAGCGCCGACACTGCACGAGCACGAGCACGGACTCAGACGGACACGGTTGTACGCGACCGCTTTGTGAAATATCTCGCGTGCGGCGGCAGCGGCGGCGCGCGCACCCGAAACTAAACACACACAAAAGGCAGAGCGGCGTCTGTTTCCCCCTCCGGTCTCCGCAGCAGCAACAGTAGAGCCCGGGCCAGAAGAGGTGGAGGAGGATCCGGAGCCCAGGATTTATTTACCCACGGCGTTTAAACCGGGGAAATACCCGCCTTTACCGGAGGAATACGCAGCCAGCCTGTTCCCAGCAGAGGAGATTTTATATTCAGTACGGATTTTTTGTAAGATAGGGTGTTCTGTCGATTTCTGCTACCCTGTCAAAACGTGCAACCAGACTGTAGCGCATATATATATATAGCTGAAGCTTGCTAGCTACCTGTCCTCCCATCTGAAATCTAGCTAATTCTAGGTGGGGCAGGTAACACTAAAGATATTTAGATGGCCTAAAGCACTGTAAGGAGAAGGTAGGTAGGCTAATTTGTGTGATTTTTTAATTATTTTATTTTATTTTTGGAATGGCATTTACACCATGGTAATACTCAAGCAAATAACAGGTGATGTGTAACAATGTAATCAATCAAGCAGACAACAAACAAAATCCTAAAAAAAAAAATCACATGTAAACATTTAAAATCGTGTGTCAATGGGCCGGCGCATGCGCAGAGCCGCTAAGTAGTTAGCTAGCGCGTATCGACGGGTAGCATAAATCGACAGAACAACTGAGCGGCGGCGAATTGACGGTCTCGCGGATTCGCGCGACTCCCCTCGCGCAGCGGATTTGAGGAATAAATAAGCTGCCCGCGGTCCTGCTGGAGAGGAGCACTGAACGCAGAACGGACAGCGGAAGATGCCTCATGCCGGTGTTACACCGTTTTCTGTGACCGTCGGGTTTTGTGACCACAGAGGGCGCTACTTCACAGTTTCTGTTCACGGGCACGAGCGCGCTGCGTAGACTGCGTAAGCTACGCGGACTCGCTTTATTTTCTCTTTCTGCTGCTGTCGAACGATGAAAAAAGGGTGTTTACATTTTTATGTTGTCTATAAATAAAATAAATGATCTTGAACATGAACGTTTCATTATTAATTCTCTGCATTTTCACGTCGTATGAAGAAAGTAGGGGGGGGGGGGGGGGGGGGGGGTGCACTGCAAAATACAAGCTTTTTCCCTAAACAAACCAAAACGTCAGAACCAGTAAAATATTAGATAAAACAGAAAACTGAGTAACACTAAGAAAATGTTTACTTTTATCCAATTACTTTTATGTTGAGTAGTATTGCAAAACAGAAGAAAATAGATTATCTCATACTTTACACCTGTTCTATTATGCTAAACATACATTAGATAATGTGTATCATATTTAAACTGATCTAAAAATTATTCAAATGGTAGTTATAATGCCCTATCCGATGTTAAAAGATTCCATTTTAATTCCATTTATTAAAAGGGTTAGGTTATTTTTTCATTGTTTTCTGTTATTTTGGAGACAAAATGGGCTGATACTTGATTCAACTGTAAAAATGTGCCTTTGTCAGGTCCTATCTTAAACATGAGTTATAAAGTTTTTTTTGTGAGAGTGAGGCAATCACTGGCCTTTACTCAAACTCTGACATCTGACATCAGAATATGTGACACTATTCATCTCCGTGTAAAACCAACCAAATCTTCACTCACTATTCCTTCACATTTTCAGCTTTACAAAACATTTATTACTGGACTTGATCGTAATGCTTTAGAATAGGGGTCATACTTTCTGACAGCTGGTATCAAAATATGTGACCCTATACCATCTTTATTAAATATAGTTTAAAACTTACCACATTTTCTCAGATTACTCACCATTCCTTCACCTTTTCAGCTACACAAAACATTAGTTACTGGACTTGACCATAATGCCTTAGAATAGGGGTCACACTTTCTGACAGCTGGTATCAGAATATGTGACCCTATACCATCTCTATTTAAAACTGTGTAAAGCTAACCACATTTTCTCAGATTACTCACTATTACTTCACCTTTTCAGCTTCACAAAATATTTATTACTGGACTTGACCATAATGATTTAGAATAGGGGTCACACTTTCTGACAGCTGGTATCAGAATATGTGACCCTATACCATCTCCACATACAATAGTGTAAAACCAATAAAATCTTCTCAGATTTCTCACTATTACTTCACCTTTTCAGCTACACAAAACATTTATTACTGGACTTGACCATAATGCTTTAGAATAGGGGTCACACTTTCTGACAGCTGGTATCAGAATATGTGACCCTATACCATCTCTATTTAAAACTGTGTAAAGCTAACCACATTTTCTCAGATTACTCACTATTACTTCACCTTTTCAGCTTCACAAAATATTTATTACTGGACTTGACCATAATGATTTAGAATAGGGGTCACACTTTCTGACAGCTGGTATCAGAATATGTGACCCTATACCATCTCTATTAAATATAGTGCAAAACCAACCAAATACTGTCAGATTACTCACTATTACTTCACCTTTTCAGCTACACAAAACATTTATTACTGGACTTGACCATAATGCTTTAGAATAGGGGTCACACTTTCTGACAGCTGGTATCAGAATATGTGACCCTATACCATCTCTATTTAAAACTGTGTAAAGCTAACCACATTTTCTCAGATTACTCACTATTACTTCACCTTTTCAGCTTCACAAAATATTTATTACTGGACTTGACCATAATGATTTAGAATAGGGGTCACACTTTCTGACAGCTGGTATCAGAATATGTGACCCTATACCATCTCTATTAAATATAGTGCAAAACCAACCAAATACTGTCAGATTACTCACTATTACTTCACCTTTTCAGCTACACAAAACATTTATTACTGGACTTGACCATAATGCTTTAGAATAGGGGTCACACTTTCTGACAGCTGGTATCAAAATATGTGACCCTATGCCATCTTTATTAAATATAGTGTAAAACTAACCAAATCTTCTCAGATTACTCACTATTCCTTCACCTTTTCAGCTACACAAAACATTTATTACTGGACTTGACCATAATGATTTAGAATAGGGGTCACACTTTCTGACAGCTGGTATCAGAATATGTGACCCTATACCATCTCTATTTAAAACTGTGTAAAGCTAACCACATTTTCTCAGATTACTCACTATTACTTCACCTTTTCAGCTTCACAAAATATTTATTACTGGACTTGACCATAATGATTTAGAATAGGGGTCACACTTTCTGACAGCTGGTATCAGAATATGTGACCCTATACCATCTCTATTAAATATAGTGCAAAACCAACCAAATACTGTCAGATTACTCACTATTACTTCACCTTTTCAGCTATACAAAATATTTATTACTGGACTTGACCATAATGATTTAGAATAGGGGTCACACTTTCTGACAGCTGGTATCAGAATATGTGACCCTATACCATCTCTATTAAATATAGTGCAAAACCAACCAAATACTGTCAGATTACTCACTATTCCTTCACCTTTTCAGCTACACAAAACATTTATTACTGGACTTGACCATAATGCTTTAGAATAGGGGTCACACTTTCTGACAGCTGGTATCAAAATATGTGACCCTATGCCATCTTTATTAAATATAGTGTAAAACTAACCAAATCTTCTCAGATTACTCACTATTCCTTCACCTTTTCAGCTACACAAAACATTTATTACTGGACTTGACCATAATGCTTTAGAATAGGGGTCACACTTTCTGACAGCTGGTATCAGAATATGTGACCCTATACCATCTCTATTTAAAACTGTGTAAAGCTAACCACATTTTCTCAGATTACTCACTATTACTTCACCTTTTCAGCTTCACAAAATATTTATTACTGGACTTGACCATAATGATTTAGAATAGGGGTCACACTTTCTGACAGCTGGTATCAGAATATGTGACCCTATACCATCTCTATTAAATATAGTGCAAAACCAACCAAATACTGTCAGATTACTCACTATTCCTTCACCTTTTCAGCTACACAAAACATTTATTACTGGACTTGACCATAATGCTTTAGAATAGGGGTCACACTTTCTGACAGCTGGTATCAAAATATGTGACCCTATGCCATCTTTATTAAATATAGTGTAAAACTAACCAAATCTTCTCAGATTACTCACTATTCCTTCACCTTTTCAGCTACACAAAACATTTATTACTGGACTTGACCATAATGCTTTAGAATAGGGGTCACACTTTCTGACAGCTGGTATCAGAATATGTGACCCTATACCATCTCTATTTAAAACTGTGTAAAGCTAACCACATTTTCTCAGATTACTCACTATTACTTCACCTTTTCAGCTTCACAAAATATTTATTACTGGACTTGACCATAATGATTTAGAATAGGGGTCACACTTTCTGACAGCTGGTATCAGAATATGTGACCCTATACCATCTCTATTAAATATAGTGCAAAACCAACCAAATACTGTCAGATTACTCACTATTACTTCACCTTTTCAGCTACACAAAACATTTATTACTGGACTTGACCATAATGCTTTAGAATAGGGGTCACACTTTCTGACAGCTGGTATCAAAATATGTGACCCTATGCCATCTTTATTAAATATAGTGTAAAACTAACCAAATCTTCTCAGATTACTCACTATTCCTTCACCTTTTCAGCTACACAAAACATTTATTACTGGACTTGACCATAATGATTTAGAATAGGGGTCACACTTTCTGACAGCTGGTATCAGAATATGTGACCCTATACCATCTCTATTTAAAACTGTGTAAAGCTAACCACATTTTCTCAGATTACTCACTATTACTTCACCTTTTCAGCTTCACAAAATATTTATTACTGGACTTGACCATAATGATTTAGAATAGGGGTCACACTTTCTGACAGCTGGTATCAGAATATGTGACCCTATACCATCTCTATTAAATATAGTGCAAAACCAACCAAATACTGTCAGATTACTCACTATTACTTCACCTTTTCAGCTACACAAAACATTTATTACTGGACTTGACCATAATGCTTTAGAATAGGGGTCACACTTTCTGACAGCTGGTATCAAAATATGTGACCCTATGCCATCTTTATTAAATATAGTGTAAAACTAACCAAATACTGTCAGATTACTCACTATTACTTCACCTTTTCAGCTATACAAAATATTTATTACTGGACTTGACCATAATGATTTAGAATAGGGGTCACACTTTCTGACAGCTGGTATCAGAATATGTGACCCTATACCATCTCTATTAAATATAGTGCAAAACCAACCAAATACTGTCAGATTACTCACTATTACTTCACCTTTTCAGCTACACAAAACATTTATTACTGGACTTGACCATAATGCTTTAGAATAGGGGTCACACTTTCTGACAGCTGGTATCAAAATATGTGACCCTATGCCATCTTTATTAAATATAGTGTAAAACTAACCAAATCTTCTCAGATTACTCACTATTCCTTCACCTTTTCAGCTACACAAAACATTTATTACTGGACTTGACCATAATGATTTAGAATAGGGGTCACACTTTCTGACAGCTGGTATCAGAATATGTGACCCTATACCATCTCTATTTAAAACTGTGTAAAGCTAACCACATTTTCTCAGATTACTCACTATTACTTCACCTTTTCAGCTTCACAAAATATTTATTACTGGACTTGACCATAATGATTTAGAATAGGGGTCACACTTTCTGACAGCTGGTATCAGAATATGTGACCCTATACCATCTCTATTAAATATAGTGCAAAACCAACCAAATACTGTCAGATTACTCACTATTACTTCACCTTTTCAGCTACACAAAACATTTATTACTGGACTTGACCATAATGCTTTAGAATAGGGGTCACACTTTCTGACAGCTGGTATCAAAATATGTGACCCTATGCCATCTTTATTAAATATAGTGTAAAACTAACCAAATCTTCTCAGATTACTCACTATTCCTTCACCTTTTCAGCTACACAAAACATTTATTACTGGACTTGACCATAATGATTTAGAATAGGGGTCACACTTTCTGACAGCTGGTATCAGAATATGTGACCCTATACCATCTCTATTTAAAACTGTGTAAAGCTAACCACATTTTCTCAGATTACTCACTATTCCTTAACCTTTTCAGCTTCACAAAATATTTATTACTGGACTTGACCATAATGATTTAGAATAGGGGTCACACTTTCTGACAGCTGGTATCAGAATATGTGACCCTATACCATCTCTATTAAATATAGTGCAAAACCAACCAAATACTGTCAGATTACTCACTATTACTTCACCTTTTCAGCTATACAAAATATTTATTACTGGACTTGACCATAATGATTTAGAATAGGGGTCACACTTTCTGACAGCTGGTATCAGAATATGTGACCCTATACCATCTCTATTAAATATAGTGCAAAACCAACCAAATACTGTCAGATTACTCACTATTACTTCACCTTTTCAGCTATACAAAATATTTATTACTGGACTTGACCATAATGATTTAGAATAGGGGTCACACTTTCTGACAGCTGGTATCAGAATATGTGACCCTATACCATCTCTATTAAATATAGTGCAAAACCAACCAAATACTGTCAGATTACTCACCATTCCTTCACCTTTTCTGCTACACAAAACATTTATTACTGGACTTGACCATAATGATTTAGAATAGGGGTCACTGATTCTGACAGCTGGTATCAGAATTTGTGACTCTATTCAAAAATCAAATCTTCTCAGATTACTCACTATTCCTTTACCTTTTCAGTAAAGCAATAATTATTGCAAAGGAGTGTATTCAGGCTAGGTACATATATTTTAATTCAAAAAGTGAGGCACTGTTGAAAATACTTATTTATTGCAAAGTCTACATAATAATCAAGCTCAAATAATGGGAAAACATGCAAAAGATACATACACATAAACACAAACCTTTCTGTCAAAACAAAACATAGTGATGGCCTCCGAGTGGTCCAGCAGGCTTTGCACTGCCTCTATGACCAGGAGCTCGCCGGTTCAAATCCTGTTTATGTAGTTGCCATTAGCTACCGGAACCCTCAGGCAGCAAAATTGGCCTTGCTCTCTCTGGGTGGGTACATGGCACTCTTTCCCCTCATCACTCCAAAGGATGATTTCGATCAGCACAAGGCGTCTGTGAGCTGATGATGCTACTTGGCAATGCTGCATCAGCAGCTGTTCAAAAATAGGCAGAGTCTGACTTCACCTGTCAGAGAAAGGGGGGGGTTGGTCTTCATCCTCCTGGTGTGTTGGGGCATCACTAGTATTAGGGGGAGTCCTAATGAGTGGGTTGGGTAACTGACCGTGTAAAATTGGGAGAAAATGGGAAAAAAAATGGAAATAAAATTATATATATATAAAAAAAAAAAAAATAGTGATCTCTTTGTAAGATAGCTCTCTTGCTATTGGCATGCAGCACAGCTGTAGCTCTCATTTATGTTGGGTTTCCCCACACAATTTAGGTGAAACCACCTAGTGCAGTCATCACACTGGATCTGTAATCAATCACATGCATATTTTTATATATTATATATTAATTGGATTTTCCATACTATACTATACTACTGTATACTATATTAAATTATGCTATACTATACCTATATATTGTTTAATTTTATTTTTATTAATGAAAAACATCTTACCCAGACAGTATTGCATGCTTGCCCTTTCTTTTTTTTCCCACGTTTGCTTTTTTCTGTTTCTCCACTTTTTTCTCCACAGTAGTGGCACACATCTTCGAGATTATCTGATTAAAATACAATAGTAATTGCAGATTGTGATGATCAGATTTTCATTACACATACTTACTTTATCAAAAATAGAATTATTGGTCAACACAAGAATTTTACCTGTCTCCTTGAGCAAAGTCATTGCCACCTCCCATCTGTAAGTCTGAACAGCTGATTTTGAATTAGTAAATGTCAGTGGCTCCTCTGCCAGAATATTCTCAGCGTACTAAGGAATGAAGAAATTAAAATCAACTGCCATATAAAAACACTTTCATATATAACTGTTAATTCATAGCGCTTGAAATGTTCTAAAACTGAATTTGGAACCCAACAATTCTTATGTCCAAAAATATCCCAAAACATCTATTTTGAATCTATGGTGTATATATTCAAATATGTATAATCTTTACAGTTATTGACTGGGCCATACATATATTTTTTTACTAAACAATTTAGCTTTATGAAAAACATCAAACAGTTCTTCAGTTCAAAATGGACACTTAAATCAACTTACTTTCAGCACAAACACTCCACATGACACAGCATCTGTCTGTAATGCATGAGGAACCGTTTCTGTTGTCCATGTGGACACCTCACACCCTCGCTTTCTCATGAATGCTCTAAAAAGAAACAAAGATTATTGTATATATTGTTCCTTGGCCTTCATAATAGACCATTTTTCATTATCATGAAAAGAGTACCTTGCTGTCCTTTCACATGTGACTAATTTTGTGGAGGCGTTTCCAAGAGAATCAAGCACCAAACTCCTTTTTTGTTGTGGAAAAAATGCCTATATAGGTGTAGAAATATTTGTATATCAGTCACATATAGTCACAGCAAAAAACACATAATATTACAGATACATTACAGTATCATTACAATTTACAAAATATCGTATTCTTACTGTCAGTATCCAGTGGTTTGGCTCGTTTACAGCTCCCAGAATCACTTGAAAGTTATTGGGGTCACACTTAAAAAAGGTTCAAAAATTATAAAATTATAACAAGACTTTAGAAAATCCATATAATACAGCATTATTAAAATGCAAAACAGTAATTTGCCTACCTTCAGTTTTGTGTTCTTCCCCTGCCACATACCAGTCATTTCAAAAGAATCAATGTATAGTGCCTGTTTGCCTCCATGTTCTTGATTTTTCTTGTGAACAATATGCTTCAGATAAGCATTGATCACCTATGAGGAAGAAAATAATGTAAATATCAATTCATATACATCACTTATGATGTTCTGTGATGTCACAGGTTGATAAAACGTAACGTAAAACGTAAAATATGTATCTTACCTCACTTTCAACCTGTTGATTGGGTGCTAGGTTGGCGATGTCCCAATAAAACAATTTGTATGGTCCAATTTTTGACAGAAGGACATGAACATTTTTTCCTTCCCAAGCCTCTTTCACACCTAAAGAAACAATTAATACAAATTGTAGAAAGGTCTTTCAATAAAGTGTAAAAAATCTGCAGCATATTGTGTTTTCTTGTTGCAATTTTCAAAATAACACACAGCTATTAATGTCTAAACTGTTGGCACCAAAATTAGATTCCTGTAGCAACCTGTGAAGCTCTAGTAAACTCCATGCCCAAGAGGGTTAAGACAGGGCTAGATAATAATTGTGGTCACAAAAAATATTGCCACTTTCCGCACAATTTGGCCATTTTCACTTAGGGGTGTACTCACTTGCCAGCAGTTCAGACATTAATGTGTGTTGAGTTGTATGAAGGCACAGCTAATTTTCTTTGTTATACAAGCTGTACACTGATTATATTACATTGTATTAAAGTGTCATATCTTCAGTGTTCAGATGAAAAGATATTTAAAAAAATATGTGAGGTGTGTACCTACTTTTGTGAGACAGTGTAATGAAGCTTTGTTGAAAGTGTTAAATGCCAACTGAAAATTTGTACTCAAAGAAACAAATGTAGTTTCTTGTGTATTTCTGGTGTATGTACTATACTGATGGTTTAATTTAATCTGCTCATGTATACATACATTTTTCTAAGGAGGAGACAGATGTTTGAGCAAAGATGGTTCCAGAAGGTGGAGAGGAGATGACAGGAGGTGGAGAGGATGTGACTGGAACTGGTAGAGAAGAGGTGGAAGTAGGTGGGGAGGTGGTAACAGCAGGTTGAACAGCAGGTTGAACAGTGGATAATGGAGAAGAGATGACAGAAGGGTGGAGGCTGGCAGTGGCTGGTGGAGAGGAGATGACAGTGGCTGGTGAAGAGGAGATGACAGTGGCTGGTGGAGAGGAGATGACAGTGGCTGGTGGAGAGGAGATGACAGTGGCTGGTGGAGAGGAGATGACAGTGGCTGGTGGAGAGGAGATGACAGTGGCTGGTGGAGAGGAGATGACAGTGGCTGGTGGAGAGGAAGTGACAGTGGCTGGTGGAGAGGAGATGACAGTGGCTGGTGGAGAGGAAGTGACTGAGGGAGGAGCGATACTGAATACATCATGATGCCCTTTTAACTTTTGTGGTATCCTCGGGGTCTGTTCATTGTACAGTTTTAAATGATCAATGTTAACCTTGTGGATGGCTTTTCCATTGGAGTCAACAAGGTCAATGCTTTTTCCTGCTACTTTGGTGATAGTAAAGGGGCCGAGGAATTCTGGGTCAAGCTTTCCTCCTTTTCGTTGCTGGCTGCGGATATTCTTTCTCAGAACTACATCCCCCACCTGAAGATTTTGCTGAGGGAGTTTTGACTGCAGCCTTTTTCTTGTTCTCTCCTGAACTCCTTCCACATTCTCCTGGACAATGTTCAGGATTCTGTCATGCCTCTCAATGTCAATTGCCACCAATTCTTCAGAAAGCACATTCTCAACAGTAGCATCAACCTGTAACAATGTATGGCAATAAACAAATAAAAATGTGTACTTACAGTACAGTACAACATCTGTTGGCTACATCAAGAGAAAATAACTGAACTAATATAAATAATGTGTGATCAAATAATGCAGACCTCATACAGCAAGCACACTCTTTGTCCTGCACAGATTTTATCTGCTAGATAATACATACTTTTATCTTTATTCATTGGTTAGTTACTATGCATTAAATGTTGTTTCTATGCATTTATGTTATTTCTGGTATAATGCAGTAATGTAGTTTTTGTCCTTTCACAGTAAAACAAAAAGGTCAGTTCAACCTTGAAAGTATTTGACGTGGTATTTATTTTATTAATTTCATTCATTTTAACTAGTTTTTAATCAGATTACTCAAAACTAAAAGCCAACACAGTAATACCAATAACTTACTTAAAACAAAAATGAGCAAATTTCTCTTTTCTACCTTATAATGTATTGTACAACAGTTATTGTTCATTAACTTGAACATAATTTAAATACTTCTTTAAAAAGTTACATAAAATATACATGAAACAAGGAGCCATAGTCTGAATACACCAGTTAGCAATGTCATTAATACGCCACCCATTTCACAACCCTCATGGCAGATTACCAGAAAAACTAGGCCTCTATGTGGAAAAACATATTCTACAGATAGAAGCCATTCCTCATTCTACAAGGAAGGAAAAAACTTGAGATATATATACTTAGTATCTCAATAAGAGCAATTTCTTAATCTTGCATTAATAATTTCTGTATAGACACAACAAAATCTTTATTGGGAACAACTTATTTCTACACTCACTGTCTCCTCTGATCATATAGGTCACTTTGTAGTTTATAATGCATATATAATACAGTAATTCCTGACTGTAGTCCTGTATCTGTTTCTCTGCATATAATTATCCTCCTTTCACCCTATTCTACAATCTGGATCAGGATCACTACTGGAGAGACCACCACAGAGCAGCTATTATTATTTGCGTGATGGGTGGTTATCCTCAGCATTGCAGTGATTAGCACTGATTAGCATGGTGGTGTATGAGGTGTTAGTGTGTGTTTTGCTGGTACAAGTGGATCAGATACAGCAGTACTGCTGGAGTTTTTAAACGTTCACTCATTGTCTATCACTCTACTAGTCACTCCTATCTACAGCTGCTCCACCTTGTAAAAGAGACATAAGCTCTGAATCTTTTGCAGCACTGTTTGTGTTGGTCACCTCTAGTCCTTTATCAGTGCTTACAGGATGCTACCAACAAGACAATGCCCAAAATAATGTTGCCCACAGGACGCCACCCATAAGATGCTTTTGGTGGACTATTTTTAGTCCAGCAAGGACACTGCAGCTCAACACATGCAAAAACACCATCACCATGTCAGTGTCACTGCAATGCTGAGAATGTCCCATCACCCAAATAATAGCTGCTCATTGTATGTGTATCCTCTTAAAAGAACACATTTTACTTAACCTGATAGTCCTCTGGCACCTCAGCAGGATAACGTGCTTCTCTCCCGAACATCAAAAAGAATGGGGAGAACCGTGTGGTTAACTGCTTTTTTGTGCGCAGTCCAAACATTACTGCATCCAGGTACAGATCCCAGTTGTTAGGTTTCTCATCCACCATCTTGCCAAGAGCTCTAAACATGACAAACACATACACAATTTGACATATACATACACAAGTAGCCATAATATTTATAAACATCATTATCTAA
Source organism: Astyanax mexicanus (assembly GCF_023375975.1). NCBI lineage: Eukaryota > Metazoa > Chordata > Actinopteri > Characiformes > Acestrorhamphidae > Astyanax > Astyanax mexicanus. Next base: position 3,132,872 of record NC_064420.1, on the reverse strand, counting down.
ATCATTATATGAAAAGCAACACTTTTTAGTAGCTTAACGAAGAATGTAATGACAGCCTTAACAGTCTTTGTTTTACCTTTGTATAGTTCCGTTCAGTCTCTCCACCAACCCATTAGTTTGAGGATGATATGGGGCACAGAGACTTCTTCTAATGCCAAGTACTTCACACACTTGTGAGTTAATCTACAGAATAAGAAAAAAATAATAAAACATATTGGAAATATATGTGTATTGACATAGACTTTTGCTTTACCCCAAGAAACAGTAGATATTTTTTCCATTCATAAAGGTAAACATGAAAAGCAATTATATTGTAAAGAAACATTCTATTTAAAATGTGAGTATGATTCACTGAAGTACAACCCCAATTCAAGTTGGGATGTTGTGTAAAAAAAGAATATGATGATGTGCAAATGCTTTTCAAGCTATATTTAATTGAATACACTAAAAGGACAAGATATTTAATGTTCAAACGGATAAACTTTATTGTTTTTTTTGCAAATATTCACTCACTTTGAATTTGATGCAACACGTTCCAAAAAAGTTGGGACAGGGGCAACAAAAGAGTGGTGAAGTTTAGGAATGCTCAAGAAAACACTTGTTTGGAACATCCCACAGATGAACAGGTTAATTGGAAACAGGTAAGGGTCATGACTGTTGTCGGGAAAGGCCGCACTACCCCTTACAGCGCCGTTTCCAGTGCGTTTCCCCCTGAGTTCTTTTAAATGGTTGAGATGAGTAGAGAAGTCAAGAAGAGTCAGGATACCAAAGTCTTCAGCTAATTTAACAGTTTATTTCAGAAGATCTTCCGGGAACAATGCTCCGCTCAGAGAGTCGAGGAGAATGTTCGAAAACCAAAAGACATACACAAGATTATATAGATCATCCCACTATGGTGTGAGTGAAGAAGGTTGAACAGCCCCCCCCTTTGGTCCCATAAACTGTATCCTATCTTGACATGACCCCGTGCCTGCCTGACACCTACGTCTTCAGTATAATAAATCTATTGTCCTCCCGCCTGGTTCTGACAACATAAATAATAAAAAATAAATAATAAAATAAAGTTTATCTGTTGGAACATTAACTATCTTGTATTGTGTTAATGAATATCGGTTGAAAAGGATTTACAACACACATTAGACAGATTGGCAGACAGAACTATCAGAGCACTGCGCTTTGTCAGTTTAAGGCCATCCTTTAATTGGCCTTTGCCAATGTAGGGCCAGGATTGATCATATGTGGCCCTTATTTTATCTGAAACATACCAAAAAAATTTCCTTCATTGCTAAAAGGCACAATTCTACTAATATTTATCCAAAATATCTAATAGAAATGTATAAAATCGGATTCTCAGGTCTGGACAACTGCTTTAACTAATTTGAATTTAAGGAGATATGAAGTGAACTAATGGCTAGATGTTTAGGATGGAGGGGTAGGACAGTCCAGCACAGTAAAGTATAATATATTGCGATCTACATGACAGCAGACAGCTGTACAAAATCATTTGCAATTGCACTCCAAAGCATTTGCTGTTTCTGTAAAATTATGACAAATGGTTTCTGTGATGAGCACAATTGATTAGATGATGTGAAAATTAATTAATATTTTTGAGAAATTAAATGTTAATCTGCTCTAAAGGGACAGAGAAAAACTGTAAAATAATCATAAAGGAATAAAAATACTCACAGCATTGACAAATTCTCTACCTTGGTCAGTCAGAATCCGTTTTGGCACTTCAAATTGGTAGACAAATTTCAAAATGCTCTGTGTGACCTCTTCTGCAGACTTTGATTTTAGTGCATATGCCTGAGTCCACCTAGTACAATAGTCAATTATGACACATATGTACTGGTGGTTTTGCTCTGTCTTCACAAGCTTGCCGATGAGATCCATTCCCACCAATTCAAATGGAACTTTGGTCTGTCAAAAAAGGCAAAAACATACATATATACATTTATAATATTCATTGTAGGAAAAGAACAGAAACTAGTAAAAACCTGACCATAATAATACATACAAACATACATACAGATTTAAATTCCAGCATTGATTATTGAATCAATCAGGAATAAGAACAAATATTTAGCATTTTTGATAGTGACAAAATTGATTTATTTAACAATCAATAGATTTATGAAACCTACAGTCAGTATGGTATCTTTTTAGTAAGTATAAACATCAGTATAACCTATCTTTGGTAATTGTGTGCAGACTCTTTTACAACCTATGATTAATAATAATAAAAAAATGTCACAAGTGATTTGCAAAAATTGTATTTTACAACACAATGCCAATGCTTCACATGTCAGGGTGAAGACAATTTAAGTAATGTGAGGAGCATATTTCGTAAATTTGTACAGTCCTGACCCTGATATGTAGCCAACAATTGTAGAAAAATCTCCTACTTCATTATGACTACTGTTACTGTATACTAGAACAAATAAAAGAGAAAAAAAAAACACATCAGAGGACTTGAGTAAATAATTTGGCTCCTTTCGTGACTGCTCAATCAGTGTCTAAATCTAACTTGACAATATAATTTAAAAAGGTATTATAGTATAGGTAGTATACTGTCACATTTGTTCATTTTATTTACTTGAAAATATATGGGCCAGAAGACTCAGTCACAACTGGGCCAAAACAAAGGCAAGGATGAGGCCCACAAGTGTGCCAGATAAAAAAGGGGTATTTTAAGTACTCACAAGGATTAAATATGCAAGTGTTATTTAGCAACTGATGTAAGTGTATACCTTGATCGGCTTGTATTCCGTGCTGGCCTTTACATCTCTCTTGTTTTTCTGGCAAACTGTGCACTGTGACACCTATATCAAAATATGAATAGATAAACATAATACGATCCCACAGTTGATTTGCTGAAGTAAGAAGTAATTGCAACTCAACATGATTAAATATATAAACATACCCATTTCTCAATATCCCCAGACATGCCAGGCCAGTAGAATCTTTGAGAGATTGCATCCCTTGTCTTTATTTGCCCACAGTGAGCTCCGATTCCACTACTGTGAAACTCGACAAAGAGAGCATCAGCCTCTGCCGCACTACACACCACCTTCACCTTGCACTCTTTTTCGGTTCCCCTGTGTCTTATGTAGTACAGTTCGTTGTCTAAAGAAGTCAACAGAAATCATCATGACTGACGTTTCTACAACATATGCAGGCACATATTACAGACAATAATTAGTATCACTAACAAAATAACCATTTTGAAGTATGTTAATGGCCTGTATCCTTACCAGTGATGCAGAAATTGGATGCCCTCCGTCTCAGTATGTACCTCTGATGCTTATCAAAAACATCAGGGTATTTGCCAGTGAGAAGAAATTCTCTGATTTCTTTGGCAGTTTTGGAGTCCATAATAAAATCAATCCATGTACCGTATACCGTAATCCGAAACTAGCTAACTTGACCACAACTAAAAAAAAACATCAGTTACAGAGCATGATGGGGGAAAACAGCCCCTCCCCCAACCCTACGTTTAATGTCCATGCACTGCAAGTGTAAACAATCAATATATTACACATTTTCTTCTTAAATATTAGTGTTCTCACACACTTAAAAATTATTATTATTATTATTATTATTATTATTATTTTAATGCCTAAGAAACAGATTGAAAGGACTAAGTGAAGGAATGCTGAGTAAACTGATTTGAAAAGATTTGAAAAGATTTAATTGGTTTCACACAATTTTAAATGAAGATGGAATAGGGTCACATATTCTGATGCCCGCTGTCAGAAAGTGTGACCCCTATTCTAAATCATTATGGTCAAGTCCAGTAATAAATGTTTTGTGTAGCTGAAAAGGTGAAGTAATAGTGAGTAATCTGAGAAGATTTTATTGGTTTTACACTATTGTATGTGGAGATGGTATAGGGTCACATATTCTGATACCAGCTGTCAGAAAGTGTGACCCCTATTCTAAATCATTATGGTCAAGTCCAGTAATAAATATTTTGTATAGCTGAAAAGGTGAAGTAATAGTGAGTAATCTGACAGTATTTGGTTGGTTTTGCACTATATTTAATAGAGATGGTATAGGGTCACATATTCTGATACCAGCTGTCAGAAAGTGTGACCCCTATTCTAAATCATTATGGTCAAGTCCAGTAATAAATGTTTTGTATAGCTGAAAAGGTGAAGTAATAGTGAGTAATCTGAGAAGATTTTATTGGTTTTACACTATTGTATGTGGAGATGGTATAGGGTCACATATTCTGATACCAGCTGTCAGAAAGTGTGACCCCTATTCTAAATCATTATGGTCAAGTCCAGTAATAAATATTTTGTATAGCTGAAAAGGTGAAGTAATAGTGAGTAATCTGACAGTATTTGGTTGGTTTTGCACTATATTTAATAGAGATGGTATAGGGTCACATATTCTGATACCAGCTGTCAGAAAGTGTGACCCCTATTCTAAATCATTATGGTCAAGTCCAGTAATAAATGTTTTGTGTAGCTGAAAAGGTGAAGTAATAGTGAGTAATCTGAGAAAATGTGGTTAGCTTTACACAGTTTTAAATAGAGATGGTATAGGGTCACATATTCTGATACCAGCTGTCAGAAAGTGTGACCCCTATTCTAAATCATTATGGTCAAGTCCAGTAATAAATGTTTTGTGTAGCTGAAAAGGTGAAGGAATAGTGAGTAATCTGAGAAGATTTGGTTAGTTTTACACTATATTTAATAAAGATGGCATAGGGTCACATATTTTGATACCAGCTGTCAGAAAGTGTGACCCCTATTCTAAAGCATTATGGTCAAGTCCAGTAATAAATATTTTGTATAGCTGAAAAGGTGAAGTAATAGTGAGTAATCTGACAGTATTTGGTTGGTTTTGCACTATATTTAATAGAGATGGTATAGGGTCACATATTCTGATACCAGCTGTCAGAAAGTGTGACCCCTATTCTAAATCATTATGGTCAAGTCCAGTAATAAATATTTTGTATAGCTGAAAAGGTGAAGTAATAGTGAGTAATCTGACAGTATTTGGTTGGTTTTGCACTATATTTAATAGAGATGGTATAGGGTCACATATTCTGATACCAGCTGTCAGAAAGTGTGACCCCTATTCTAAATCATTATGGTCAAGTCCAGTAATAAATGTTTTGTGTAGCAGAAAAGGTGAAGGAATGGTGAGTAATCTGACAGTATTTGGTTGGTTTTGCACTATATTTAATAGAGATGGTATAGGGTCACATATTCTGATACCAGCTGTCAGAAAGTGTGACCCCTATTCTAAATCATTATGGTCAAGTCCAGTAATAAATATTTTGTGAAGCTGAAAAGGTTAAGGAATAGTGAGTAATCTGAGAAAATGTGGTTAGCTTTACACAGTTTTAAATAGAGATGGTATAGGGTCACATATTCTGATACCAGCTGTCAGAAAGTGTGACCCCTATTCTAAATCATTATGGTCAAGTCCAGTAATAAATGTTTTGTGTAGCTGAAAAGGTGAAGGAATAGTGAGTAATCTGAGAAGATTTGGTTAGTTTTACACTATATTTAATAAAGATGGCATAGGGTCACATATTTTGATACCAGCTGTCAGAAAGTGTGACCCCTATTCTAAAGCATTATGGTCAAGTCCAGTAATAAATATTTTGTATAGCTGAAAAGGTGAAGTAATAGTGAGTAATCTGACAGTATTTGGTTGGTTTTGCACTATATTTAATAGAGATGGTATAGGGTCACATATTCTGATACCAGCTGTCAGAAAGTGTGACCCCTATTCTAAATCATTATGGTCAAGTCCAGTAATAAATATTTTGTATAGCTGAAAAGGTGAAGTAATAGTGAGTAATCTGACAGTATTTGGTTGGTTTTGCACTATATTTAATAGAGATGGTATAGGGTCACATATTCTGATACCAGCTGTCAGAAAGTGTGACCCCTATTCTAAATCATTATGGTCAAGTCCAGTAATAAATATTTTGTATAGCTGAAAAGGTGAAGTAATAGTGAGTAATCTGACAGTATTTGGTTAGTTTTACACTATATTTAATAAAGATGGCATAGGGTCACATATTTTGATACCAGCTGTCAGAAAGTGTGACCCCTATTCTAAAGCATTATGGTCAAGTCCAGTAATAAATGTTTTGTGTAGCTGAAAAGGTGAAGTAATAGTGAGTAATCTGACAGTATTTGGTTGGTTTTGCACTATATTTAATAGAGATGGTATAGGGTCACATATTCTGATACCAGCTGTCAGAAAGTGTGACCCCTATTCTAAATCATTATGGTCAAGTCCAGTAATAAATATTTTGTGAAGCTGAAAAGGTGAAGTAATAGTGAGTAATCTGAGAAAATGTGGTTAGCTTTACACAGTTTTAAATAGAGATGGTATAGGGTCACATATTCTGATACCAGCTGTCAGAAAGTGTGACCCCTATTCTAAATCATTATGGTCAAGTCCAGTAATAAATGTTTTGTGTAGCTGAAAAGGTGAAGGAATAGTGAGTAATCTGAGAAGATTTGGTTAGTTTTACACTATATTTAATAAAGATGGCATAGGGTCACATATTTTGATACCAGCTGTCAGAAAGTGTGACCCCTATTCTAAAGCATTATGGTCAAGTCCAGTAATAAATGTTTTGTGTAGCTGAAAAGGTGAAGTAATAGTGAGTAATCTGACAGTATTTGGTTGGTTTTGCACTATATTTAATAGAGATGGTATAGGGTCACATATTCTGATACCAGCTGTCAGAAAGTGTGACCCCTATTCTAAATCATTATGGTCAAGTCCAGTAATAAATATTTTGTGAAGCTGAAAAGGTGAAGTAATAGTGAGTAATCTGAGAAAATGTGGTTAGCTTTACACAGTTTTAAATAGAGATGGTATAGGGTCACATATTCTGATACCAGCTGTCAGAAAGTGTGACCCCTATTCTAAAGCATTATGGTCAAGTCCAGTAATAAATGTTTTGTGTAGCTGAAAAGGTGAAGGAATAGTGAGTAATCTGAGAAGATTTGGTTAGTTTTACACTATATTTAATAAAGATGGCATAGGGTCACATATTTTGATACCAGCTGTCAGAAAGTGTGACCCCTATTCTAAAGCATTATGGTCAAGTCCAGTAATAAATGTTTTGTGTAGCTGAAAAGGTGAAGGAATAGTGAGTAATCTGACAGTATTTGGTTGGTTTTGCACTATATTTAATAGAGATGGTATAGGGTCACATATTCTGATACCAGCTGTCAGAAAGTGTGACCCCTATTCTAAATCATTATGGTCAAGTCCAGTAATAAATATTTTGTATAGCTGAAAAGGTGAAGTAATAGTGAGTAATCTGACAGTATTTGGTTGGTTTTGCACTATATTTAATAGAGATGGTATAGGGTCACATATTCTGATACCAGCTGTCAGAAAGTGTGACCCCTATTCTAAATCATTATGGTCAAGTCCAGTAATAAATATTTTGTGAAGCTGAAAAGGTGAAGTAATAGTGAGTAATCTGAGAAAATGTGGTTAGCTTTACACAGTTTTAAATAGAGATGGTATAGGGTCACATATTCTGATACCAGCTGTCAGAAAGTGTGACCCCTATTCTAAATCATTATGGTCAAGTCCAGTAATAAATGTTTTGTGTAGCTGAAAAGGTGAAGGAATAGTGAGTAATCTGAGAAGATTTGGTTAGTTTTACACTATATTTAATAAAGATGGCATAGGGTCACATATTTTGATACCAGCTGTCAGAAAGTGTGACCCCTATTCTAAAGCATTATGGTCAAGTCCAGTAATAAATGTTTTGTGTAGCTGAAAAGGTGAAGTAATAGTGAGTAATCTGACAGTATTTGGTTGGTTTTGCACTATATTTAATAGAGATGGTATAGGGTCACATATTCTGATACCAGCTGTCAGAAAGTGTGACCCCTATTCTAAATCATTATGGTCAAGTCCAGTAATAAATATTTTGTGAAGCTGAAAAGGTGAAGTAATAGTGAGTAATCTGAGAAAATGTGGTTAGCTTTACACAGTTTTAAATAGAGATGGTATAGGGTCACATATTCTGATACCAGCTGTCAGAAAGTGTGACCCCTATTCTAAAGCATTATGGTCAAGTCCAGTAATAAATGTTTTGTGTAGCTGAAAAGGTGAAGTAATAGTGAGAAATCTGAGAAGATTTTATTGGTTTTACACTATTGTATGTGGAGATGGTATAGGGTCACATATTCTGATACCAGCTGTCAGAAAGTGTGACCCCTATTCTAAATCATTATGGTCAATTCCAGTAATAAATGTTTTGTATAGCTGAAAAGGTGAAGGAATGGTGAGTAATCTGACAGTATTTGGTTTGTTTTACACTATATTTAGTATAGATGGTATAGGGTCACATATTCTGATACCAGCTGTCAGAGAGTGTGACCCCTATTCTAAGGCATTATGGTCAAGTCCAGTAACTAATGTTTTGTGTAGCTGAAAAGGTGAAGGAATGGTGAGTAATCTGAGAAAATGTGGTAAGTTTTAAACTATATTTAATAAAGATGGTATAGGGTCACATATTTTGATACCAGCTGTCAGAAAGTATGACCCCTATTCTAAAGCATTACGATCAAGTCCAGTAATAAATGTTTTGTAAAGCTGAAAATGTGAAGGAATAGTGAGTGAAGATTTGGTTGGTTTTACACGGAGATGAATAGTGTCACATATTCTGATGTCAGATGTCAGAGTTTGAGTAAAGGCCAGTGATTGCCTCACTCTCACAAAAAAAACTTTATAACTCATGTTTAAGATAGGACCTGACAAAGGCACATTTTTACAGTTGAATCAAGTATCAGCCCATTTTGTCTCCAAAATAACAGAAAACAATGAAAAAATAACCTAACCCTTTTAATAAATGGAATTAAAATGGAATCTTTTAACATCGGATAGGGCATTATAACTACCATTTGAATAATTTTTAGATCAGTTTAAATATGATACACATTATCTAATGTATGTTTAGCATAATAGAACAGGTGTAAAGTATGAGATAATCTATTTTCTTCTGTTTTGCAATACTACTCAACATAAAAGTAATTGGATAAAAGTAAACATTTTCTTAGTGTTACTCAGTTTTCTGTTTTATCTAATATTTTTCTGGTTCTGACGTTTTGGTTTGTTTAGGGAAAAAGCTTGTATTTTGCAGTGCACCCCCCCCCCCCCCCCCTACTTTCTTCATACGACGTGAAAATGCAGAGAATTAATAATGAAACGTTCATGTTCAAGATCATTTATTTTATTTATAGACAACATAAAAATGTAAACACCCTTTTTTCATCGTTCGACAGCAGCAGAAAGAGAAAATAAAGCGAGTCCGCGTAGCTTACGCAGTCTACGCAGCGCGCTCGTGCCCGTGAACAGAAACTGTGAAGTAGCGCCCTCTGTGGTCACAAAACCCGACGGTCACAGAAAACGGTGTAACACCGGTAAGCGGAGCACCTGTTCTCCGGTGTGGAGAAAATAGCCTGTGTGTGTGTTTGGGTTCGGGCTGGTTTTCGGGGGGTGTTGTGTCAAATACGGCGCTAACGGCCGAATCTCGGGGCTAGCTAGGTGCTAGGTTAACGTTAGCCGGCTAACTCACTAACTAGCTAACTAACACTGGCTAACTAGTTACCTAAAGGTAGGTGCTGAAATGTTTTACAGACGAGTGAGAGCAGCAGGAGAGAGAGAGAGAGAGAGAGAGAGAGAGTGTGTGTGTGTGTGTATATATGTGTCCCTTTACTGATTTCAGCATGTTGTTTCCCCAGCTCTCGTTTTACACACACACACAGTTCAGCCCCGGGTTATAGCTAGATTTAACAGGGTAGGTAGGGTTACTTTTCTTTAAAACTGTATTTAATTTTTAAATACAAATTACTATGAATGTATTTTACTTTATACTTTGTAATTTCTTCGATATTAACATATATATAAAACGTCTCCATCTGGATGTAAGTAAGTAATTGATGTGGGGTTAGTTGATACTGCAGTTGGTCTGCAGGTTTAGGTTCAGCAACAGTATGTGCTGAAAGAATGAGGTCAGCTAACTACCTGAATATACTGAAATTCCATGATGACACAGGCTTATTTTATGATGACAGTGTCTGGGATTGTGAAAGAGTTCAGGGTTCAGGAAGCATGAGATCATCATTTACCTTTTTTTTACACATGGATTGAGAGAGTTCACCATAGAGTCCAGACCTTAACCTCATTGAGAATCTTTAGGATGTGCTGGAGACACACACATAAATATTCACAAATGTACAAAAAACTAGGGGTGCACAGAGATGTGAGAAGTCTGAGTTGACGCCGATACTGATCAGTATGATATTGGCGTTTTATATCTTACAAAGACACTACAAACCAAGGTATAATTTTAGAAACCAATGTAGTTAGCTAACATTTATTTACCTTACAGCTTAGCTTTCAACCAAATGTGTCAATGTAGGCAGTTAGTCATCTTAATAGTCTAAACTGTTCTGGTATTTGAGAAGTTTTTTTCTTGTAAGTAAAGATATACAAGGTTTGTCTTAAGTTATTGTGGGGAATACTAATATAGTGCTAGAATATTAATTAGAAATTAGAATATTAAACAGAAATGCTACAGAAAGAAAGATATAAACAACATGAGGACTCTTTTGGCGAGTCTACTGGTGAGTCTTTTGGAGCTGAAAGAATATTTACTGCTGGAAAGTCCAGTTTTTTAGTAATATTACGGTAATATTACAGTAATACAGTAATATTCTCTTTCACTTAAAATGTTCAATTAGAATTGCCATCAGTGAATGGATTTTTATATAGCACACTGTGCAGAAAATCAGGCTCAAGTTCTCCACCTTATAAAAAACAAGGCAATACTGACGTTTATTGTCACATAATGTTAATCTTTCATCTTTAGTGAATGTAATGCTAGTTAAACCATTGTAGCTACTTTATAGTAATATGCTGTGCTGCCAGTTGTCCTGTGTCTATTAAAATATAACCTTGCTGATTTATAGCCTACTGTGGGCACGTGAGACAACAGTAATGGATTTAATATGCTTTCTGTAATTAATGTGTAATTAATATACTGTGTAATGTAATTACAGTAAAGCTTTACATGCTCTAAAAAAAAAAAAACAGGCCCATTACTGACACTTTAAGAAACCGGTGGGTGGAGGTTAGGAGGTAGACGGCTCCATATTGTTGTAGTTGTTAAAAACACAAGGAGCTCGTTTTGGGATTAAGCAGCTGTAGTAGTAAAGCCACTTTAGCAATCTGTAATCCAGGTTCATTGTGCAGCACGGCCGACTGAAACAATCCCACCTGGATTATGTGGTCCCGAGACAGATCCTGGCAAATGGAAGAAAATGATTCACTGTGTGTTTGTGTGTGTGTGTGTGAGTGTGTGCACTAACCTGCTGTGGCCACAGTGGCTCTCACTATCATCACATGGCTGACCTGAAATGGGCAGCAGAATTGGTTGTGTTTGGGTCTGGGTCTGTCCAAATAGGAAGGGCATTGTGTCCCAGACTCTTCCATTGCTTTTGTGTGAAAAGCTCATGTCCAGTCTGCATCATGAACACAGGGGAAAGGGACCTGTGCCAGACTGTCATCAGAAGTGACATCGACCATTCAGGGCACTGCAAATGGGACTACGGGTCCTATTGTTCCTGTGTTTGGCTTAATATAGGCCGCAGACAACATTGTTTCCTCGCTTAAAGTGAAATATTTTAATTAAATTTGGGCAAAAAGTCAAAAAACACACTTTTTCAGAACATGAAAACACATCTTTTGTCCAGCCATGATTTGGCACAAACAAGGCGTGCACCACCAGCCCAACAGAGACCCTGTTTAAGCTGCTTAAACTGTTCACCAAATAAACCCTGGACTATGCTCCCATTTCATCTTTAATCTGATGAGTTTTAGGAGTGAGAACATGGTGAACGTCCAGCATAGTTCGAAAAGCTTTGTCGACTTGTGATCAGGACGTAAAACAGCTGATCTGATCATAAAACAGCTGGCAAAAATCACCCTGCATTTGTTTGTCAGGTCTGTTTATTTCTGCCTCTGATTATATTTATTTATAATCTTGCTTCTTGTCATGTTCTCAGAAGTCTGAGTCAGAATTATGATTCAGAAGCAGAAAGATCAAATTGGTTGAGTTTAGAAAATAATGATTTAGAAACTTAGAAATTTAGCTGATTTTCTAAGAGAAAATACTTAAAGAAATCCTTTACAGAAAAACATTAATGGTACATTAATAACTGACAGACTGTCTCAGCTAATTATTAGTTAAAACTAGGGGTGGGTGATATGGCCCTAAAATAATATCACGATATTTCATGGTATTTCTGCGATAATGATACTCTAAATTATTTTAAGAAAACACTACTGCAACAAAATAAAATTAAATGTTATTATTACATATGATATGATATGGCACACCCCCAACTGAGATATAAAAAAAATATACAAGAATTGTATCGGATTTGTAACAGAAGTCAAAAATCCAGATTGTCATGATGCTAATAATAATGCATTCCAAATATTTCCATATTAAGGTAAAATAAATGATACTGGACAGATATAATCTGTCTCTAGTAGATATACTGTATAACAGGAAATGAGAACAGAGTGAATGTTTTTAATATTTTGCTAAAAACAGCAAAAAAAGTAGTACCCTGATATGATAATTAGGGGTGGGTGATATGGCATGATATTTTAGGGTATAATATCGTTCATGATATTCAAAAATGTTGACGATACAATATGGCTTACCCCTAATTGACACTAGTTAACACATTATTAATCATTACATTTTAAACATTTTAACAACATTCTTAAGTATTAAAATGAATGAATGTTTAACCCTTTCAGACTGTGCATCCATTACAATGGACAGCATGTATTTTCTTTATTTTTTTATGTTTATTTGCACATCAGAATAGACCATGAACCAGCCAATGAACATGTTTATAAACCAATGAAACAGTAACTTGTCCCCCAAGTGCCCACTGCACTGGAAAAAAAAAAACTACTAGTAGTACTGGAGCCATTGAACCAAAGTAACAGCTTATTTTATCTCTTTATCCTGATACATATTGTATTGCTAAGTTGTTACCAATACACGGTAATAAAAAACTCATTTTGCCCCAGTTTTAACCCAAATAATGATTCAATTAATTGTCTATAAAGATCATTTAAAAAGAGCTCTTCACTGTTTGCATCAGCAGCAGTGTATTGAAATCAGATCCATCACATTTGATCACTTCTGTCATTTAGAAAATCACCAAAACATGTTATCTGTTATCCCAGATGTATGTTATCTCAACTGTATGTAAATCAGAGAAATAGAGCCCAACACAACTCTCAACCCTGTAAAATGTTTGATGTAGTGTTAATGAGGCATGTAGAAGTGTATAAGAGTGTAATTATGGTGGATTAAGTTGTTTAAATTCTGCAGAACAGTTGTTCTGTAGGTTGTGTAGGTGTGAAAACACCGGTTCTTCCACTAAACCCTGGCTTCCTGTTCTTCTCACGCTGTTTTAAGCCGCCACCAAATGCTTCTCTTATCTCAGCTGTAATTTACGAGACACTATAGGGGAGTGTCGGTCGGAAGTTGTTGAATTTGGCTGCAGTATTTTAGTCAGGAGTTTTGGAAGTTGGTGTTTTGCTGTCCATAATTATTTATAACATTTGAACGTGACGTCAACTATTGCCCTCTGTTAATGTTAAAAAAACATTTTTTACTGTTTGTTTTATTTACTCAGGATTTTTTCTTTTAGAAGTGATTTTTAACTTCAGTTCCAAAGTCTATTGCTCTTTAAACAAGATTTTTTTAGAGAGCTAATTTTGTCATTGTAGATGGAACTCTCAACCTACCATTATTTTAAATTAAATCATTGTTTTATTATTATTTATGTCCATAACAAAACAACAGTGTACATGTAATTTAAACATGCACTCAATTTTTTATTGAATTTATTGTTAAAAAAAAACATTTTTGGAGTTACTCTGAACGTAACCACATTTAAGGTGGAATGAAAAACTTAGACCTCTTGTTGAACTAGTCTAGCAGGCTCTAGTATCATTGCCTGAGAAAGCTTCTCTAAAACTACAGCATGTTTTGATACTGCTGGTCTAGTTTACTTAAAGTGGAATTTAAAGAGGAACGGAAAACCCGTGAAGAAATGCTAATGCTAAATTGTTTGCTAAATGCACACGAGCGATCATAAATTTCCAGACACAGCTAACGTTAGCTTTTCTAAAACTACTGCTGGTCTGAAGCTGCAGCTGGCTCTTAGGCACTGCAGATGGGTGATGTTAACACACAGGGGAAAAATAGGCACATTTTAATGATTGATCTCAGATTTTATATTTAGAAAAAATGTTTTTTAAAATGCAGCCTTTAATTCTTATGTCTTTAAATTAGTTCAAGGACAATGTATCATCCATACTATGCAGATCAATCAACGTCCAACCATCTGCGTCTCATCGTTGTTAGAGGAACACTGCTGCTGCTGCAGCTCAGCCAATCAGCTCTCCCTCCTGCACCGCCTCTAAACCCATACATCACCCAGTGCTACCAAACTACTACTCCTTTTTTTTTCCAAATTTGATCTGAGGGTGGAGTCAGCTAAAATCAGGGGGTTTGGTGCCCCTTTAAAGTACATCCAGTACCTCCAGTGTAGTCTATTAATACTTGTAACTTGATCTAATCCCATTGTTGTTTGACTACTCATCCTCTCATCTTCTCTCTCTCTTTCTCTTTCTCTCTCTTTCTCTTTCACTCTCACTGCTCAAAACGTAGTTTGTTTTTGTTCAGGCAGAAATGTAGCTTTAGTCGCTGCTTTCATTCATACAAACTCTGGCACATATTTGATCAGGGGGTGAAAAATCCCCCACTGCTCTCTTTTTGTGAATGCCTCCCCCTCCCTCTTTTTATCTCTCTCTCTTGTTCTCTTTCACACACACATTTTTCCCACCCATTCCACCACCACCCCCAACTCTCCCTCTAACTCTCTGTCTGTCTCTCTCTCTCTCTCTCTCTCTCTCTCTCCCTCTCTCTCTTTTTCTTTCTGAGACTTTGATGTCCCCTCTCTCCTCTCTGCCCACAATCTCTTCCTGCCCCCCCTTCTTTTTATATGCAATTTTTTTTTCATTTAGCTACACCACCTCCCACCCCCCCTGTAACCCCCATCATCCCCCTCCTCGTCCCTCCGACCACCCCATCCCTTCAGCCCCCTCCCTAAAACACACACAGTGCATCCCCTGGCTCCCTCTTTGTCTGCCTCAGTAAAGCAGCAGAGCCCGCTCAGTCCTGGGGGATTAATGTGTGTATGGCAGTGAAGTGAGGGATGAAAAAAACTGGGCAGCAGCAGTGGGGAGTCGTGGATGTGCAGTGTGTGTTGTGTTTGGAGTTTTGGAACTCTGTGGGAGCTGAAGACACACTCTCAGTGTGTGTATAATTGTGTGTGATTGTGTGTGTTGGGTCGGGGCACATAATCAGTTTATAGACTTTATAGATTTCATTGTTCTCTATAGACAGAAATATTTCATTATTTTACAACAGAATTAATGTAAAGCATCATATAATATAATATAATATAATAATGTACCAGTCTCAATATTATAATGTGTGCATGCGCAGTAGTCAAATTAAATCAAATAATAAATATGCCACATGCTACATTTTAATTGCTTAAACAATTAAAGCAATTAATAAATAACAGCGGTAGATTATTGCTGTCCAGCGTAACATTTTTTACTTCAAACTTACACCGAGGGAGGGCATGATTAATATATGATTAAAATATGTTGGAACATTGAATTCTGGAGAATTCTTGTAAAAAAATCTATTTTTTTTATAGAAATTTAAAAAAATAGCTAATTAATTGACACAATTTGCTGTGATTAATTGCATTGTTCCTTTTTAGAACTGAAACTTGTGATAATGGATATTTGAACGTAAAATAAAAGAATCAATGTGGGATAATCACAATGGAGAGAGAGATAGATAGATAGAGAGATAGATAGATAGAGAGAGAGAGAGAGAGAGAACTATTTAACAATTATTTGTTAAAGTTTCCAGCACATTGCCAGCACTTAATGTATGCTCTGCAGAACAACAAAAAATAATGCAGTATATATATTTTCCTGATAACAAGCTGCCCTACTTGTGCAGTTATAACCTTAAATCAATATCACAAATGAACAATTTACATTGATTATGATTAATTTAATATTAAAATAAATATTCATTGGAACAGTTGCAGACACAGTGTTCCGAGGTCTCCATTTCCTGTCCCAAAACTTTTTGTTCCCACAACAGTTCATTCCTAGTTTCAACAGTGTGGATCTACAGTAAACATGGAGGAGAGGCTTACCACCACAATTTTTTCTTTTCCTTATTTATATAGAGCACCTTTACAACTATACAAAAACTATACATTTTTGTGGCATTGCAGTTGCACTTTGTAAGGTTTTTTGGCATAAAGTTATCCAAAAGCAGTGTGTAAGACTGGTGGAGGAGAACATGATACCAAGATGCATGAAAACTGTGATTAAAAGAAATATTGATTTCTGAACTATTACAACTATTTCAGCCATTTCTTATTTTCTGCAAATAAATGCTCTAAATGACAATATTTTTATTTGAACTTTGGGAGAAATGTTGTCTGTAGTTTATAGAATAAAACAACAATGTTCATTTTACTCAAATATAAACCTATAAATAGCAAAATCAGAGAAAACTGATTCAGAAACTGAAGATGTCGCTTAATTTTTTCCAGAGCTGTATGAAGTACATTGAGTAATGAGGTAAACCTGTGCCAGGGAATTTAAAAAGAATTTCACAGAGGACTCTACACCACACATAATGAACTGTTACCACACACACCTGAAAGAGAGAGAGCTGTTTCTCTTATAGCCGAGTCAGGGAAAGTGTCAGTGTCAATCACCCTCTGCGCTTCAGGATAATTGGGGTAGAGCGCAAATCGACACACCTCTCCTTCCATTGTCCTCCATCAATGCCTTTGGGTTAGGTAGGGCTGCGGATGTCATAGTGATCATGTCTTAGGTGAATATGCGTGACTTACTTCTATCAGGAACTAGGGAATATTGTAAAGTGAAAATAAAGCGCTGAGATAAAACCTGTTCTACTGAGAGAGCTTAAACAAACTGCAACTGGAGGGTGCGTCCTAAATGCATACTAATTACTAGGGATGTCTCAGTCAAGTTATTTTTCTTCCTGATCTAATCGGAGTCTCTTAATGCTGCTGGGTATGAGCAGATACTGATACAGTCAGTTGATTAGATACATATATTATATAGATGTATTAAACACAGAGTGATCTATTTTAAGCACTTATTTCTTTTATTGTTGATGATTATCGCTTACAGCCAATGAAAACCCAAAAATCAGTGTCTCAGAAAATTAGAATATTATATAATTAAGACTAATTAGTACTTTTGGCAGTGTGGGCAGTGTGCCAAGTCCTGCTGGAAAATGAAATCCGCATCTCCATAAAAGTTGTCAGTAGCAGAGGGAAGCTGTAAGATATGAAGTGCTGTAAGATTTTGTGGGAAAACAAAACTGCACTGTCTTTAGACTTGATAATAAAACACAGTGGATCAACACCAGCAGATGACGTGTCTCTTCAAACCATCAGTAAACCTGATCATCAGTAAATTTTACATTTCATATGAAGGAAATCAAGGGAGCAGAGTCTGGAGGAAGAGTGGAGAGACACACAGTCCAAACTGCTCGAGGTTTAGTGTGCTTTTTATGCCTTTATGGAGATGTAGATTTCATTTTCCAGCAGGACTTGGCACACTGCACACCCTTCCAAAAGTACCAGTTGGTTTTATATAATATTCAAATTTTCAACAATAGAAGAAATAAACGCTTAATATAGATCACTCTGTGTGAAATACATCTATATAATATATGAGTTTCACATTTTCAACTGAATTACAGAAATAAAGTAACTTTTTAATGATATTCAAATTTTTTGAGATGCGCTAGTAAATCATCCATTAAAACAGTTATCTCTACAGGCCTGAGTACACAGTTGGGCAGCAGCTTGAGTTTCCTGTGTTGGTCGGCATTTATAGGTCAGCATTTTTACCCACAAAGACCAGAGATGGCCATAAAGATTAAATGCTTAAAACTTTGGAATTGCTTGATTGATTTTTGTGTAGTAGGATACACAAAATATTCCCTACAGGAAGGATTGAACCATGTGATTTTATTGTCTGTGAGTTTAGGGGAGAGCGAGAGGATGAGGGAGAGAAAGAGTGTGATGGAGAGAGAGAGAAGGATAAAGAGAGAGAGAGAGAGAGAGATGTGTCTGTTTGAATTTGTTTGATGTTCTGTGATAACTCTGTCCGGTATGTGGCTTCCATGGGAACTCCTTGCCCTGAGGCAATAGGCAAATAAGCTCATGTTTAAAAGAGAACTTCCCCCTCTTTATCACATGATGTTTTGCCTCATGTCCCTTTACATACATTATATGGACGAAAGTGTTGGGCTGCAACTGATGATTATATTGATGGTTGATTAATCTGATGATTATCTTTTTTCGGGTAGTTGATTAGTCAACATTAATTTCTGATATTCTTTCCATCTCTGTAAACAGAAGAAACAGGTAAACACGGGGCTTAAATGACATTTAAATGCCTTGGAGGAGTTAAAATATAGAATGCTCTGATATTTATTCAGTAATCTAATTTTTTGACTATAAGGTTCGATCAAAATCCTTTCATTTTTCCAAAAATCAACAGTGCACTTTATAATCTGATGTGCCTTATGTATGAATTCTACTAGTCAGGTATTAAGGAGCAGTGAAGCCACTCAGCAGAAGTACAGCATTATAAGGGTGAGTTTTATTGAAGTTTCTCCAGCACTAAGGCTGGGTGCAGCAGCATTAGCATTAGCTGCTAACCTCAGCGCTAGCTCTTTCGCTGTTTAGAGGCGAGTATATTAAACTGTAGTCTGAGTGCTTGCTATGTTAAAACAAGCTACGTAGCACCCTGGGTTTCCTCAGTCTAGTGCTATCGGGCATCATTTTTGTACCGCTAGCGCTGCAGTTAGCAGCTAATGCTAATGCCGCTGCACCCAGCTTTAGTGATGGAGAAACTTCACTGAAAACTCACCCTTAGACTAAATTTTGAAAATCTAAGCTTACTGTAAATAAACTGAAGCACTTTACTCACGCAAATAATCTGTTTTCAGGAGAGAAATATGTTTTTTATATATTTTTCAAGAATTACAGTTTACTTTACTTCTCCAAGCTTCTCTATTAGAAGAAAATGGTGACACCCTTGCTCACTTCGATGTAGGCATCCTTACTAGTGTCACTTAATGCGTCTTATAGTCTGGTGCACCTTATAGTACACAAAAATATGGTAGGTACAAAAACTGTGTGAGTGAGCCCATTACCCCTCTGTCATTGTGTTTCTGATTTAAGTTTGTGTAATGTTGTACAAATTATAATTTGTACAAAGACAAATCAACACTAAAATTTGGAGTTTTTTTTTATTTTTTATGATCAGTTTTCTCTTCTGAAAGCAATGCTATTAAAATGTATGCTGCTTTTTAATGGAATAACTGTCTCAACTGTCTGAGAACAATATTTACTAGGTTATTAATAAGCATTATTTTGAGGATTTGACTGAATTTAAAGACAAGAGCATTAATGAGCTTCTCATCCCAAAAGGATGGATGGTGCACCATCATCCCAGAGCTGAATACTGGTAGCTTTATAGCCCTCCAGCCCACACTTGGTAATGTGTATAGCGCCGGTAGAAAATAAGTCCTATTCTTTTGGCAGTACTTCTCTACAGGGATTGGATAAGCTGTGTGTGTTTGAAGTAGTTAAATGCATGCATTAAAAGGAGTGCCCACAGATATTTTGAGCGATACATTATGTACCGTTTTGATTCTTTAAATAGATTATTGTAGACCCACGTTCAGTTTACTTCCATTGCGTGTCTCCCTGTTTGTTGACCTGCCCGTCACTGCGTTTGTCGTGCCTTGGTTTCTATCCTTAGTCTTTCCTTCCTCTTTCCAACTTCCTTAGAACCATTATTTTTCAGCTGGCATGCTGGACTCTCCCATTGCATTGTTTACAGAGTCCCACAATACCAACATTTGTGAGAGAGAAATGAATGTATTCAAAATGAAAATGTGAATCTGATTAAGTTAGAACAGTTTTGGGCAGCCGGAATTAATTTTATGCAGAATTTGTTTGGCCAGAAATGCAATAAACATCTTATTTGTTGAGGACCAAGAGAAATTTCTCATTCCCAGTACATTTAAAATGTTTATACCTAAAAATATATTTGACATCTCACAAGCTAAGAGCCTATATTCTGTGTAATGTTGGAGACTTTAAGTTAAGACTGATTATTTGCCACTGCATGGCTGTTCACACAGGATTAATACAGAAATACTTTAATAAATTGATTATAAAGTGATAAGTTGTGAGTTGCAGGAGTTCGCGTAATGCCTGACCAATCAGTGGAGACACTGAGCTTGCGTGATTTGTTGGGACGCATTTGATGCGCCTAGGTTTTTGCCTGTGTGAAAACAAACCAAACTTATCAATGGATTCAGACCAGAGAACCTAACTTCATGTGTAAAATCGCTCTAGTTTAATTCTGTTTCTCATTTTAATAATAAGTGGGGGTGAACAAGCTTGTGCTTGACTCCTCTAAATACTAAGAGTGCCAGCGCTTCCCTGGAGGCTGAAACCTTAATTGGAATTTGGCTCTTGCCTCGTGTTTCCTGACCCACAGCGCTGCTTTACCACTGTCAGCGTAAGTCCAGACCTCTGTAGGCTGCGGTTTCTGTTTGTTTCTCCTACTTATCCTCCGCTGTGTGAAATCCTGACTGAAGAAACAGTGCCGGATAGTTCTGGTATCATGCTGAGCTTGTGGACTTTAATCTGACTCGAACATCAGAAGTCCCTTTGCTCAGGTGTTTGGATAACCCTCAGTGTAATGACTGTTATTGGTCGAACCTAGAGTTTCTGGGTGTCCTCAGGAACAGGAAGGAACACACGGGTGAGAATAGTGCTTGAGTAAGAGATAACGACATGTTCTTAGTGTCCAGCTGTGCCCCCACTCAGGAAAACAACAGCAGTGAAATTTATACTTTTATACTGTGCTGACTCTGATAAAAGAACTGCAGAGAGAAAGAAAGAGAGAGAGAGAGAAAGAAGGGGTAGAGCTTAGAGTAGCTGGAAGTTACCGTATTTTTCTGACAATAAGGTGCATCGTATTTTCTGGTCTGTTTTCATACAAAAGGCCCACTGGATTATTAGGAGCATTTTAAGCGACACTAGTAAGGAACAAGGGTGTCGCCATGTTTCCCTTCTAATTTAGCAAGTAAGCAAAACATTAATTCTTAAAAGAAAAAAATCTTTCAAAGTCAAACGAGCACTTGATGTTAATCTACACAAATTTCTCTCTTGAATACCATTAATTTAGGTGAATTAGGTGCGTTCGTTTATTTTATAGATTCATCCATAAAAATCATTCAGTGCAACCATATTTAAAACATTTCCAGGGCCGAGTTTTTTCTGAGTGGTCCAGCGGGCTAAGCGCTTTCACTATGATCAGAAGATCACTGGTTCAAATCCCGATCATGCAGCTTGCCATCAGCTGGGGTAGCATTGACAGAGCACAATTGGTTTTGCTCTTTTTGGGTGGGTACAGTAGATGGCACTCTTTCCCCTCATCACGCCTAGGGTGATGTGGATCGGCACAAGGCTGCATCTGTGAGCTGATGTATCAGAACCGAGTCGCTGCGCTTTCCTCCAAGCACACTGTGATGTTTCAGCAGTTTAAAAAAAAAGGTGGAGTCTGACCTCACACGTATCGGAGGAGGCGTGTGCTAGTCTTCACCCTCCTGGTGTTGGGGAATCACTAATGAGTGGGTTGGGTCATTTTTACATCATTAAAATGATCCCACTGGGCCTCAGGATCTCCTCATTATTAAAAAACCTCAGCAGACTTCAGCAGTTGTAGAGTAACACATGGTGAATGAGCAGCTTTTACCGGCCTGAATACTGAATGCTGTGAGCAGTGTCTGCTGTTGTAGACGGGACAGACTGAAACGTGCTGTCAGTGGGGAGAACAGAGACACGGCTGCTTCACACAGATGGACAGCGACTGTGGAGCTCTGGAGATAAAGATGTCACCAGAGGGGAGTGAGACTGAGACGGAGCGATCGACATGAGGGTACACAGAGATACAGAAAAAAAAGTCGGACAGTCAGGCGAGCCGAGGGCGACTGAAAGAAAGAAGGATACACAAAAAATAAAGAGACCACTTCAGTTTCTGAATAAGTCTCTCTGATTTTGCTATTTATAGCTTTATATTTAAATAAAATGAACATTGTTGTTTTATTCTATAAACTACAGACAACATTTCTCCCAAATTCCAAATAAAAATATTGTCATTTAGAGCATTTATTTGCAAAAAATGAGAAATGGCTGAAATAACAAAAAGATGCATAACTTTCAGACCTCAAATAATGCAAAAAAAAAACAAGTTCATATTAATAAAGTTTTAAGAGTTCAGAAATCAATATTTGGTGGAATAACCCTGGTTTTTAATCACAGTTTTTTTTCATGCATCTTGGCATCATGTTCTTCTCCTCCACCAGTCTTACACGCTGCTTTTGGATAACTTTATGCTGCTTTACTCCTGGTGCAAAAATTGAAGAAGTTCAGTTTGGTGGTTTGATGGTTTGTGATCATCCATCTTCCTCTTGATTATATTCCAGAGGTTTTCAATTTGGTTAAATCAAAGAAACTCATCATTTTTAAGTGGTATCTTTTTTCCAAAGCTGTTTATATATATATATATATATATATATATATATATATATATATATATATATATATATATATATATATATATATATATATATATATATATACATATTCCCACAGGCCTTTTTCCATAGTTTACTAAGTAAAATGTACTTACTGTAAATGAGAATGAGGATGTTTCTATAGCTAGGTGTGGCCCATCATGACTAAGTGGAATTAGAATACATCTGACCACAATTTATATGCTTATTTACTGTGTGTGTGTGTGTGTGTGTGAGTTCCCCTGGTAATGATCTATGGCTTTTACTCTAGTTCACTTTTGCAACCTCTCTGCTGCTGAATTATTCATGTCTTAAGGGCCCTTTCTCCATCATCCATTTTTAATAGGTAACAATCTGGGATTCCAGACCTTTATATCGACTAATGGACACAACCTGGATTTTATTATTTGACAAATATTCCTAATCTTAATATCCCAGTTATCTGTTATGGCCCTTCCTGGTACAGATGTAAGGAAATATCAGTACAAATGAGTATAATTTCATTATGTTTTGCAGTACTGTGCTGATTAACAACCCTATATTGATTTTCAATTAACCAACTGTCCTCTGGGCCTATAAATGTCCCTGTTGTGCTGTTTTATTTGATTTTTGTTTCTGGACCAATGGAGAGAGCTGATTAACACAAACAATATTTTTTACAGGTTTTACTTAAATTCACAATTGCATAAATAAAATAAAATAAAATAAAATAAAAGAAAAAGCAAGGCAAAGCTACAATTTAAGCATATTTAACAACAGCTGAAGATTTAAAGATCTACATATGTTTATTAGTGGTGATTACATACACCAAGTGTGGTGTCTATACTGTTCATATCAAAATTAGAATTGTATAATATCGACTTAAATTAAGAAATAATTTAATATAATTTTGGCCTATTACTAATTTACAACTAATTGACTATGTTAAATTAAATTATAACCCTTGCAGCCTTAAATGGTTCAACATACTGTTACTCTTGTAAACTTAAGCCACACCCTTGCAAAAGAATATATAATAGTATATATAAATAATATATAAATATATAATAATATAATAATATATAAAAGTATACTTACTTAAATACATACTAAAGTACATATTTTTAACATTTAAATTAATACGTACTTAAATACATACTAAGTGTACTATTTTGGAACAACTTATTGCATAAGTATATTTCAATTGTAATTAAGCTATAAATAAATACAACATAAAAGCATTTGGTTGTGCTTTTGAGTGCTTTTTTGTATAACTTCTTCAAACTTATGTAGATTTAAGTTTGTGTTTTTCAAACATCATTTTTAATACACTTCTACACAAATTATTGTAAATTGTAAATGTCTTACTTTGCTTCTCAAAAGTGCACTTTAAGCAGTATTTTATGCCAAGACATATATTTTCTTTTAACAACATTTTAAAGCATATTGCTTAAAAATACATTTTATGGAAATTTAGAGAAAGTGTATTTAATGTGTATTTCATGAAGTATATTAAATAAAAAAGTGTACTTTGAAGATTCTTTTAATTCTTTTAGGTATGCTTTCTTTTTACAAGGGTAGTTAAGATCGGTTTTAAAATATATTGAAATGCAATACCTGTTTTATGATGAATATTTTAAAACTAGCGTTTAGGCAATACAGAGCCCTACTTCTCAGTGATTGGCTGAGAAAAAACGCTGGTCAAATCAAACAGTAGAGATTTAAAGGGCAGTTTTATGCCCTCAGCCGTGTATGGGCATTTTTTCGGAACAGATTGTGCTAACCCCTCTCCCTGCTTGCCTGCGAACTCGCTTGAATTTAGACAAATTAATCAGCTTACCCAATTTATTCATCTGCACAAGTTTAACCTGAGTGCCACTGTTGACATATTTACGCAGGCAGCGCTTCCAGCCTGTGAGCAATGGCGTCTTCTGTTGAGTCACTGAGGAGCGAAGGCCTAGCGTCAGCCGCTCTGCAGAAAGGAGGAGAAAGAGGAGGAGGAGGAAGAGGCTGTCGGCTGCAGGTGCTCTGTAAGGCCTGACCTCTTCACTCGCAGAGCTGCATCCTAATGGAGCAGGCTTGCATTTTTCTACCAAAGAAATGGATTCTGCATGCTCTTCAGCATGGCTTTCCATTATAGCTGTAATGGTCTTTTGCAGCTGGAGGGGATCCTGATCCTGCCTGGCGTCAGGTGCTCAGACTGCATTGAAATGTGTATGATCTGATGGTTTAGATTAATGTTGAGGAGCTTCTGAAAAGTAAAAAAATTCATCCCTTTCGCAAAACTAAACTTTTTTGCAATACACTCTACTGGCACATGTTTGAGGATACAAGGGATGTATGATATGGACAAAAATCTGATCAATGTAATCTAAAATATCAGTGTTAAACAAGATAAATAAAAATCCTAAATTAATAAAAGTTCCTCAAAGTTTTTTCTGCATTGCTGTTTTCAGGATAAGAAGTAGTTTGGTGTCTGTGTTCACTGTGGACCTCTACCTCACTTACTTACTACCTTACTCTACCACACTCTTACCTCACTCTTCTTCGCTCTAACTCACTTTGGCTTTTTACTCCGCAGTGCATCATGCTACCTCACTCTACCATGCTCTGCCTCACTCTACTTCACTCTGCCTCACTCTATCTTACTCTACTTTGCTCTGCTTTATTATGCCTCGCTGTACTTTGCTCTACCCCACTTTACTTCACTTTGATCTACCTCACTCTGCCTCTCTACCTCCTGTTACCTCACTCAACCATGCCCTACCTCATTCTGATTCACTCTACCTTGCTGTGTCTTGCACTACCTCACTCTACCATGCCTCGATCTCACTTTACTTCACTCACTCTACTATGCTATACCTCTCTCTATTCCACTCTACTTTGCTCTATCTCACTCTACCTGTCTGTGCCTCACACTACCTCACTCTACCATGCTCTGCCTCATTATGCTTTGCTGTACGTTACTCTACCTCACTTTATTTCACTCTACCTCGTGATGCCCTCTTTACTTCCCTGTACCACACTCTTTTATCTACCTCACTCTGCCTCTCTACCTACTGTTACTTCACTCTACCTCATTCTGTCTCACTCTACCTCGCTGTGCCTCATGCTACATCACTCTACCATGCTCTGCCTCACTGTACTACTTCACTGTACCTCACTCAACCACACTTTGCTATGATCTACCTCACTCTACCTCTCTAATTCTGGTTGTTTTTTGCTCTATCTCTGACTCTGCCTCACTTTTCTGCACTCTACCTCACTCTACTTCACTGTACCTCACTCTACCACACTTTGCTATGATCTACCTCACTCTACCTCACTAATTCTGGTTGTATTTTGCTCTATCTCTGACTCTGCCTCACTTTTCTGCACTCTACCTTGCTCTGCCTCACTCTATACTTCTCTATACCTTACTTTGCCTTGTTCTACCTATGTCACGTAAGCACAGTCTGCAGCATTCCTCTGTTGGTGCATTGCTTGTTTCATTTGTTTATTGTGAAAAGCCCTAGTTGACTCCCCTCTTAATAAATGTATTCACCACCAAGACTTTATCCTGACAGCCCATTAGTGTACAGTAAGAGTCTGGTTAGGTAAAGAACAAGTGTGACCAGAACAGGTCATTTAGTTGATAAGTAGGGGATGAGTTGGGTATGCACAATATTCAGTTATTCTGTAATATATTTTTTCCGTAATAGTATATCATCTTTTGTTTTTCTTTTATTACAGCTGTCTGTTTAGGTTAAGCAGTGAACTGTATTTGAAATGGAAAGCAAATCAACTTGTCCAGCCCTATGTCATCCCTCTTCCTCCCGGGGTTGTCAGTTTCTGCATATCTAATTAAGTCTGACAGAGATCACGTATGGCTGTGGAAGGCTGTGTTATTCCTGTGGTTTTTGTGCTGCTGTGAGAATTTAAACCTGTAGGGACATGTGCTTGTGCTGGATTTCAGAGTTTGCCCTGTTTTTCACCATCACAACAATTAAGGGCAGTTCAGACAGGCTTGTCCGCCTCTTTCTGTCCCCTGTGAAGGGACATACATTCAGCAGGGCTTTCAGACGGCTTGTGACCTATCAGCTCAGTTCTCAAACACAAATACCAGGGTGTAAAACCATGCTAAGCACAGCTTGCACCTGTACTCTGATATGAGTTGCAGTGTTGTCAACTGAATTCATTGGACAATAAGAAAGGCACAATTTCTCTTTCACTATAGATCACAGGTCGGCCATTAATTTTGGCTGCGGGCCAGATATTTTCCAAGACATTACATGGCGGGCCACAAAAAAAAAAAATGTTTTATAAAATGAAGTGTAATGGGATGGAGTGCTGCTACAGACTAGTAGCTCTCCAGCCCAGAGGGTTGTTGAACCCAACTAAAGAACAGTTGATCTCAAAGCAGGTAAACCCAAGAAGAAAGGAAGATAGGGAGTGCGACAGAGACAGGGGAGCATTTTATTTTTTATATATATATATTGTATTATATATATTATGCTTTTATTTATATCATTCATTATAGTTCAAACCTTACGGGCCAGATGTTTCGCCTATTGCCGACCCTCTGCTATAGAGAATAGGGAACAGGGAAGACTAAATAAATTATAAAGTATAATTATGAAAACCTACAACATCTGCATAATGAGTAAAAGTCAAATCAACTCTAAATAAGTTTTTAGCAAACATTACTAACTAAAACAAATGTTTAAGCAAAGTTTAATCAACTTTTGCAGGGTTACAGTGCACTAAATCTGCGTTCTCTTTGTTCTCTTTTGTAGGATTTACTTGAAGATGCTCTGCAAACACTGAGAAAAGACATTCCTGCTGTGGATTGATTCCTGCATTGATAGATTATAATAATTGGGATTAAACAGTTTGTGGATTTTACCGATTGACCTGCCTTTGGACGGACTGGGAGGAACAGTGGGAGTGGGTGGGAGATGGAGAGGAGTGGAGTAAGGACTGAGAGCTGCCTTAAACTAACAGAACAGTGAGATTGTGTCCTCCTGTGTCTCTGTGAACGAGAGCAAACGGATATAAAGAAGAGGTGAGCTGGTGGAGAGTCTGGTGAAAGAGAGAGAGTTTGGTGTGCCCCGTGGCAGGAGGGTGAAGGCCGGTGGTGGATTTATTAACACGATCTGCACGAGAGGGTGTCCACCGCGAGAGAGAGACGGGGACTGACGCAGAGCCAGAGCTCAGGAGGGGGAGGAGGAGGAGAAGGAGGAGGAGTGGGGAGGCTCATAGGCCATGGCGACGGACCCCGGAGAGCCCACTGCCACGGAAGAGTCGTCCGGAGAGAAAGCTGATGGAGAGAGGGAGGAGGAGAGGGCACAGGGCAGCCGGGCGGCCCATGAACGAGAGAGGACTCGCAGCACGCCCTCCGACTTCCCCTCCAGCCAGACGCAGGAGAGGAGAGCGGGGCGAGGGGAAGGCGCAGGGGGAGGAGAAGAAGAAGAAGGAGGCCAGGAATTGGAGACTCCAGCCAGGCCCTTATCCTTCTCCACCCCGTCTTCTCCGGCCGCCGGCGGACCCCGTGTTAAGCGCGAAAACAAGCGCTTCTTCCGCAAGAGCGTAGAGATATGCGAGGAGGAGGATGAGTTGGAGGAGGCCGCTGATGCCCCTCACAGTGCCCCTCATTTCGAGCGCCGTGCCTCGGACTCCGTGTTCAGCAGCGGAAACCAGCAGCTACCCGCCAGTGCCTCGGCTGCCCTGGGTGAGGAGGGCACCCACGGTGGTGCCCAGGATCCAGAAAAGGGTGGCCAGTCGGTTCCTGCTCTAAAGGGGAAGGAGCGGGACCGCGAGCAAGAGGAGGAGGCAGAGATGAAGGCGGTGGCCACCTCGCCCGGTGGACGCTTTCTGAAATTTGACATTGAGCTCGGCAGAGGAGCCTTTAAAACAGTTTACAAAGGCCTGGACACTGAGACCTGGGTGGAGGTGGCCTGGTGTGAGTTACAGGTAAGTCAATCCATTTTAACATTGCTGAACTGAATTACATGAATGCGTTTATTAAGGTAGTATGTAAAGCACTGTATGAAATATTGTAGGCATCTGGCAAATTAATTAGAAATAATGATAGACCTTTATCAGGGACTTTGATATTAACTTTTTAAGTAAGAAAATAAATCTTATTTAACTAATGTTAGCTTTTCCAACTACAACAACTAAAATAAAATGACTCAAAGATGCTGGTCTGAAGCTGTTGGCTTATAATGCAGATACAAAAATAATACATTAAAATAGGCTTTGATAGGTTTGAATTGAAAAATATTAGTTTTAAACCCAACTTTTTTTGGACATGATTATATTATATATTATATTATATTATATCACAATTTGTCAAAAATGTTGGTAAGTATCAGATTTTACATAGTCAGATTGTATGTATTCATTTGTCTATAATGCAGTTCAGTATTTTAAATGTGACTGCAGGGTTCACCTGAATCTGGAAATCACACACTTCCTGTTTTGACCCTCAACATCCAGAGAGCACAGTAGTGGCTGAAACCAATGTGGCAACCAATGCCTGTATATATCATATTTATCATTATTATACATTACATTATTATTATTATTATATGTGTAGTCCGTGGTTTCTGTGAGGTTCTTCACAACTGTAGCCGCCTCTTCTTGATTATACAGTAATAACAGTGACAGCTGCACACCCACACGCCACATACATGCTGTCTATATGTGCCAAAGATATGATGATATTATATATATATATAATAGAGATGAGAATCACAGGGCTTTTCAAGGTAACCGTGGTATCACCATACTGTGATTTATGTAATACTTATGTAATACTTGATGTATCAAGACAATTCTCTATGATACTTCGCTGGGGCTAGGAGTGTTAGGAGTCTAGTCTAAGGACTCTTTTTTTGTGTGTAAAACCGCATCCAGTAACCCAGAGTAGGAATTAAACCCCAGTCTCCCACACCATGGTGGTAGCTCACTGGCAAGTCGTGGTGTTATCCACTGTACCACTGTGCCACACCAACCACCCAGCAGTACCACAGCAAAAAACACATGACGTGAACTCACGCAACCAGGAAAAAAAACTGTAGTCCAAGCAACAAAAAACACGGGCAAGCAACTAATGTTAATGATTTTAACGTTTTATTCACATTATCAATATTTTGTCTCACCCTAATTATATAATAAATGCCGCAATTAGCCTTACACAAAGATAAAATGCATTAGCTCTCTATGATTGACATTGAAAGGATGACCTTTAGTCGCCTGTTACCAAACAGAGTAATCCGTGATTTTTGAAGATATTTTGCATCACCTGTATCATGTGTTTCTACCTAAGTGCTCTATCCCAGCTAGCATGAATGAGGATGATGTTTCTTAGGAGTTTTTCAGGACCTATTAGAGAAATCTTAGCCTTCTGTGCCCTCCCCATCTGTTTGAAACGCTTCACAGCAGAGTGCCCTGAGAAGAGGGGAGAAAAGAGTTTCAGAAGTCGAGCTGAATAGGTCCATAGTTTACTCACTGAAAGTATCCGTGGGAGAGCAGATCCGAGAGTCCAGCCTACTTACTGTGCAGTGAACTACAGTGATGACGACGCGGCGCACAGAGGAGCGCTTGTTTTTCACGAGGAATTGTTTGACTGTGGCACACTGCATTACATTGTGTTTACTAGGAATGCATGCAAAATACAGTTTTGCATAATGGACTCCGAGGCAGAGGCTGCCACTGCTGTCAGCATATAAGAGCTGTTATATCTGAATGAGGGAGCTCTGCATGATTCCATATATATATATATATATATATATATATATATATATATATATATATATATATATATATATATATATATGCTTAAGTGTACTATTATGAAATATTTAGTTCTATTATCACAATTTATATATATATATATATATATATATATATATGTGTGTGTGTGTGGTGTGTATAATATATATATATATATATATATATATATATATATATATATATATATATATATATTAATATAAATTAAAGAGTAGGTCTGTAATGATAATTGTGGTATTACCTTATCGTACAATTAAATGACATGACCTCAGTAATTTTTATATACCTTAATATTGTCTGATATATTTATCTTAGTAGAAAAAACCCATAAACATTAATGATCCAGTCATTTTGATTTATGTTTTGTTTTTATTTATTTATATTCTCATTTCTGTGACTAAATTTTCTTAATAATGAATTATTATTATTTAGTTCACTCTTTAAAAGTGTGTACCTGCATTATATATTTGCTATTATATTATTATATAGCTTCTGTTAGGAGCTTAGCCAATGCTTTAGCAGTGTGTTCGCATTAATTGTGATCACCAGTGTGTCACAAACCCCACAAAGAAGTACCAAAAAGATTTAAAAGGACCCGGACAACACATTTTGTCTGTACCTCCTGTACAAAATACTACAGGCAAGACCCGAACTGAGTTTTTACATTTTTTAAAAACTGAAATTAAGAGCAGGGTGAAATGAATTAAGCTCAGCATATCAGCCTTAAACAGTCTGATGGGTCAATCTCTTCTAAAGAGTTCTGCAGTACAGAGTGTCTGCTTCCATTCTCAGAAACTTCACTCTCACTAAACAAATGTGAGGTTTTTATTTTATTTATTTTATTTTTTTAGGCAGGGCTCCAGCTGCTTTCTCCAGTCACATTTGTCTGGCTAGACTGAGTAAATTTATATGACCGAATTGTGATTTCTGCCAGTGGTGGTGTTCAGTCTCGACATGTTCTGACTTCCTCTCTCTCTGTGGAAGCAAATGCAGGCAATGCTTCCCTTCTGGGGTTTCTTACAAACACAAAATAGCACGCTTGAAGGGATTGCTTGACATATGGTGTAAATTTCTACCAATCCAGTAGTGCTATGGATGGCAGATAGAGACAGGACAGAACTGCTGCTGGGTTGTACTTGATGTATCACCCATATTTCAACCAGTACAGTAATGGTTTAAGTGGGTATACTTAAAAAAATAAGGGAAAAAAGGAAAATATTTGATAATCTGAACTGACTCTATCATAAGGTTTGGATGGTATACCAATAATAGAAAAGTATCTTAATACTTTGACATTAAAAACGGTACAGTACTCCAAGCGGTTCGTGCTGCCACTATGATCGGGAGATTGCTGGTTCGAATCCCGGTCATGCAGCTTGCCAGCAGCTGCCGGAGCCCCGAGAGAACACAATTGACCTTGCTCTCTCTGGGTGGGTTCAGTAGATGGTGCTCTTTTCTCTCATCACTCCTAGGGTGATGTTGATCAGCATAAGGCTGCGTCTGTGAGCTGAGGTATCAGAACCGAGTCGCTGTGATTCTACTCAGCAATGCTGCATCAGTACAGTAAAGATATCACAATGTATTCCATTGCTAACAGTATAACAATATATTGAAATATATCAAATGGTAACCCCTGTATTGTGATACATATCATATCGGCAGGATCCTGCCACTACAAACTTTCTCTAGAGTTAACACCAGTAAGGTTATGCCATTCATTGAACCAGTGGGTTGTCCTGCTAATGAGTTTATTAGAAGGCCGAGGATGCTGCTCTAGTTGTTTTCTCCCCCAGGATATGAGTATTGACAGGGATAGTAGGCCTACTCATTAGGACAGTAGCAGACTGAGCATGGTAAATGTGTTTTTTGGCCCATAAAGAAGATTAGAGGAGCACTGCAGCACTGACTGGTACAGTAGCGTACAGGAAAACATGGTTTTATTTAGTGATTTTTACTTATTTTTTCTGCATTTTGCTTATTTGCTTTGTGTTTAAAGAGCAACAAAACCCAAAATCATATTTTTCCCATATTTTTATTAACATTTCTTAACTTTTAAAAATGTATTAGCTTTTATTGTGGTAATTTCCGCCTCTGCAGCGCCCTCTCAGGTTCAACTGTGCTATAGGTGAGAATGATGTCTGTGTCTAAACCCATACATCACCCAGTGTCCCTCCCAAACTTAAAGTCAGCTAAAATCAGGGGCTTTGTTGCCCCTTTAAGAGCTAGACAGTCATGTGTTTGGCTAGCAGCTAATTCCACCCAGCAGCCAAGGCTAATCTGTGAGTTTGAGCACTCTGTGTAGGTCAGACAGCCTGCTCTCTTCCTTCCTCATTCAGCCTTGACCTCCAGCTTAACGTTAGCAGCCAGCCTACCAGGTGACTGACTCTCTTTAGCTCACTTTCCGAGCCACTGGCTCTGCTCTGAGCAGGCAGCACATGCTGTTATTTCATTTGTCTGGAGAGAGAGGCTTACAGTGAATAGTCTTAAAATGTAAAATTGTTATAATTTGAAATGATTTAATCAAAATGTATGTTTGCATTAGTGTAATACAAGTAAATCCTTAATTAAGTATGGCAAGAACTTGGCAATACTAATCAGATCACTATACAGAACCACTATATGGTTCATTATACTACAGTTAGTTACGACCCTGCAATGTGATTGGTTAACTGGCATTTTTTATGAGTGACCTTCTCAGCTGGTAATGCACTGTAACCGAAGCTTTCCATGTATTACTCCGCCACATACAGGTAACCTAGCAATAATGCAGCGCTTACAAACCAAACAGCACACAGTGCCAATATTAGACGTTATGGCTCAAACCTTGAGTGTATTATTGTGATTATACCACAGTTCCATTATCACTGTTTATTAAAAGATTTTAAGTTAAATAGGATGAGAAAATACAATCTGTTTGGTTATAAACACTCCATGAGTTAAAATACTTCGATTCCTGCTCTGTTTGTAGCTGTAGCTCTGTTTGGCTTGTAAGCGCTGCATCGTTTCTAGCTTACCTATATGTGGCGGAGTAATACATGGAGAGCTTCGGTTACAGTGCATTACCGGCTGATAATGGCACTCTTAGAACGCCTCTCAGCCAATCACATTGCTGGTATAATTGTAATTAAATACAACAAAGCATTAGGTTGTGCTTTTGAGTGCATTTTTCATATAAGTTCTGCTAACTTATATGAAAGTAGATTTAAGTATGTTAAGTGATTTTTTAAACATCATTTTTAATACACTTGAAGTATATTGTAAATATATGTACTACTTTGCATATTGACACATATATTGTGTAAACCTTAATTCTACTGGAAAAAAACTACACTAAAGTGCACTTTAAGCAGTATTTAATGACACTAATGCCATTTTAAAGCATATTGCTTTTAAAATGCATTTTATGGAAATACAGAGATATTTAAGTGTATTTAATGTGTATTTTCATAAATTATATTAAAAAGAAATGTACTATTAGTATTTTTTACCTAATTTAAACATATACTTTTAATGCTCTTAAGTATACTTCCTTTTCACAAGGGATAACATTACAAACTGGGGTCTTGGTAGGTCTACCCTAGTTTAAAGCCCAAAAAGATGAAGCTAAAGGTCACATAATTTGTCCGGATCTCCTTGGGGTGATGGCTGACTGTGTGTGAAGGGGGTGAGTGTATGATGCAGTCAAAACACTGAGGGGAAGCCATGCTGGAAGCCCCAGTGCCCTGGCCGTGTACCCGTCCTCAGCTCAGTAATGCAGAACATCACTCGCAGACGAATCAAATGCATAATGTAGTGCAGTCTGAGTCTGAGTGCTGCAGAAAAACATCCCCCCGTGCTCCTGTACTGTTTCACAACCGGGGACTGAACCTGGTTAAAAAAAGAGTAAAAATAAAAACTAAAGGCTGATATTATTGCTGTAGCACTACATGCTGCTCTAATGAGCTCCTGTGAACCTGTCATGGGCAGAGAGAGAGAGAGAGAGAGAAAGAGGAGGGGAGTGAGAGTGTGTGTGAGAGTGATGAGCCAAACAGAGGATTAGCATGGCATCACTCCCAGGAGGGACTGTGTGTTTAATTCTAACTTTGCACACAGACACATTGTGCTCTATTGCGCTCTCTCTCTCTCTCTCTCTCTCTCTCTCTCTCTCTCTCTCTCTCTCTCTCTCTCTCTCTCATGCAGCCGTAGGCACAAAAGACCTTAAGTTAATTTTCATGGATCATAAAATTGTGGCTAATGGCCCTGCAGACAGCTATTATTCAATCCTAAAACAGGCAAACATATATATATAATTGAAAAAAAAGTTACTTTATTTCAGTAATTCAGTAATTCAATGTGAAACTCATCATTAGGGCTGGGCGATATGGCACTAAATTAATATCACGATTTTAATGTTTTTTAACGATAACGATACTCTTGGCGATATGACAAAACACTGAAAAAATATATATATCACAAAAAAAAACTGCTGCAACAAAAGTAAAAATACATTTTATTATTGCATACATGTATGATATGATACTTTTTTAATGATATTTTATATGATATAAAAAAATACAACAATTGTATTAGATTTGTAACAGAAGTCAATGATCCAGAATGTCATGATACTAATTATAATGCACTCCAAATATCAAAGATCTCCATATATCCAGGATTACAGTAAAATAAATGATACTGGACAGATATCGTCTGTCTCTAGTAAATATTATATAATGGGAAATGAGAACTGTGTGAATTTTCCTTTGCTAAAACAGTAAAAAAAAGTAGAACCCTGATATGACAATTAGGGGTGGGTGATATGGCACGATATTTCAATGTATAAAATCGTTCACAATATTCAAAAATTTTCATTACTAATATTAAATACTAAGTACTTAAGTACTAATACTAAGTAAGTTTAATCACGTTCTTACTGAGACATTGTTCATCTCATCACAGTGCGGAATAGAAAAGTAAAGTAAATGTGCAGAGACAGGCACTGAGTCTCAGCATGGGTTCAGTGTGTCTCCTAAATCAGCTGGACACATATAATATTAGACAAGGGCATAACCTCATAGTGTGAGTTTAGCAGAGTAAGCCTCTCAGGGAGGTCCAGACAGCCTCTCCTGTGTTGTAGCATCCAGTTTGTTTGTTATTGAGTAAAATTCCCCCCTTTTCTGGCAGCTTGTCCTTATGTGTGTCCATTGGCGGTGTGTCCTTCTGACTAACATCTATCTTTTTGCATATATAAATATTTTTTAAAAGCTTCTGGTAGTTAGGAATGGACCCAGCACTGTTTTTGGAACCTCGGGGTGGATTATACTGGGTTTCCTCTAGGTTATTTTTCAGCAGTGACAGCAGGCTCACACTTCACCTGCATATCAGATACTACAAAATACATATCCGTCCCCATATACAGCAGTTTTTCTGAAAAATAGAAAAACAACAGCAAACAGCAATTATTCACTTAGAAAAGAGACATTAAACAGAAATTGCACAGTCGATCCACAGCTTAAAGAAAAGTTTCTCTCGTCCCCCAGACGAGACCAGAATCGGTTCTGAGTACAGAATCATTCATTCCCTAAAACCCTGGATACGAGGTGAAAATAAACATCAAGAGCAGTAATTATAGCCCTTTAAAATATATTAATACTGTAGCTTGAAGGATAATATTAATTCACACTGAATTGAATGTATTTGTTAACTGGAGAAAGAATGGAATTGTGGCTGATTTTAATAATGTAATGCTTCTAATGGCTTCAATAATATAAATAAAGTAATTTAATATTAAACATGTGTCATACTTGCATTATAGAGCTTTTGAGAAATATCTGTTTGAATAAAAGACCATTTATAATGTTTATGGAACTATTTTAAAAGGAAGTTGTGTTAAAGTTGTTGGTGTATCTCTTTTTAATGTCTATTTTAAGGTTTTAATTATATAGCTGTTTGTATGCTAATGCAGTCTGATTTCTGTATTGTGTAATTTTGTAGGAGAAAGTAAACACAAAATACGAATCAAAGAATTAATTTAAAGCCTTAGTGTTTTATATTATATGTTCTCTTAACAGTATAGTAATTCACAAACCTGTATAAAAGCCCAGTCATGCAAAAATAAAATACAATAAAATATTGTGATATACATTTTTGGTCATATTGTCCAGCACTAGGTAAAGTGTGAATAGGCCAAAAAGTGATCTAATAAAGGAACACTGGAGTGGTGCTGTCGTGTTACAGACCCCATCCATTTCTCATGGGAATTCATGAAAGTATTGAAATTCCTCCACACACCCCCCTCTCTATCTCTCTTTCTCTCTCTTTCGCTCTCTCTCTCTCTCTCTCTCTCTCTCTCTCTCTCTCACACACGCACTCTCTCTCCCTCACACACACACACACACACACCCCACACACACACCTCACACAGCCGGCATCCTGAAAGGGACTGCAGAGTCGGGGATTAGTTGTACTAATTCAGCTTGAAAGAGTGGGAAATCGAAGTTCACGCCGCGGCCACAGTCTCTCCTCCTCTGCTCTCTTCTGTTCTTCTGCTGTTTCTCTGTGTTCAGCTCCTGTATTTTCTTCATGCACGCTAGCTTTCCGCTCTGTGATTACCCCACACTGCTGCTGCAGAGCAGGTCGACTCAGGTTGACACAGCTGTGTAAATTAAGCCCTGTGCTTCTGTGTGTGTGTATAGAAAGGAGTGTTTAATTGATTAAATGTGTGTGTGTGTGTTTGAGAAAGGGTTAACATGTGGAGTGTTACTGTGCGCATGTGCATGTACTTTGCATGTGTACATGAATGCACACACACACACACACACAGACACATACACACACGCTGTGCCCTTTGCCTGTGGCCCTGTCAAACTGTCTATCTGTGTTTGCTGCCATGTGCATGGCATGAATGTGTGTGTATATGTGTGCAAGCCTGCGGTTCTCTGTGTGTGTGTGTGTGTGTGTGTGTGTATACACAGTGATCCAGCGAGTTAATTACAGTGGGTGCCTGTCAGGCTGGAACAAAAGGCCTGCATAGACAGCACAACCGAAGCAGAAACACAACTGGCTGAATACAGGCAGCCCAGACCAGACCAGTCTGGCCCAGCTCAGCCTCTTCCACCTCTTCCACAACATGAACCTGCTCCATGGCTACGTTAACACTTCAACACATCCAGTGTGTATTTATTTCATTTTTTGGACTATAAGGCGCACTTAAAATGAAAACTTTAATTTTCCCAAAAATCATCAGTGTGCCTTATAATCTGGTGCGCCTTATGTATGAATTTTACCAGTCAGGTATTAAGGAGCAGTAAAGCAGTAAGCATTAGCATTAGCTGCTAACTGCAGCGCTAGCTTTTTCAATCATTCAGAGGCAAGTATATTGGACTGTAGTCTCAGACTCCGGTTCCTCAGTCTAGCACTATTGAGCTTTGTTTACTAGTAGTAGCGATGCGGTTAGCAGCTAATGCTAATACTGCTGCACCCAGCCTTAGTGCACTGGAAACTTCACTGGAAACTCACCATTAAGTCAAAAAGTCCAAGCCCAAAAAGTCTGGATTGTACTGTATTTAAAAAAAACTGTTTAAAAGTCACACAATTCCTCCCTGACTGTACCTCACTCTAAAATATTCACAAAGAAATGTCAGCTGAGTGAGGAAAAGAAAAAAGCACCAGAAGTCTTCTTTACTGTGTAAACGTGCTTGCTGAAGGCTGTGAAACTCAGTGAACCCTCGTACAGATTTCCGGGTTTTGCCTTTCTCTGCTTCTCACAGCCTAGAGGTTACTGTGCAACTGTGCTGTCAGATGCACAGTGTCAGCATGAATCCCAGACTCAGAGAGGATTGGGAAAATAAAGGATAGCAAATAATGTGCTCCTCAAGACAACCGTGCCCTGAACGAGAGATCCACACTCCTTCTGCCCCTGCCTGCAGAGGAACAGCACCCAGAACAACCCAGAGTTTCTGCTGCTGTAATGAGGAGAGCTCAAAACTCCGGTACTAGCCCTGGGTAGTCTTTAGAATTGCATGTTAAATCGGTCTCAGACCTCACATTTTAAATTAAATGACGTTATTAAGATCATTTTTTGGAATATACACAAAATATTTTTTCTCTGTATTTCCAAAAAATGTATTTTTATGGAATATGCTTTAAATTAAACGTGGTATTGAAAGGAAATATATATGTATGGGCGTTAAATACTGCTTTAAATATTTGCTTACTTATTGCAGGAGTACACAATATGTGCATCAATAGGCATCAAAGTAGTACATTTACAATATACTTTAAGTCTACTTAAGTTAGCAGAAGTTATACGAAAAGAAATATCACTCAAAAGCACAACCTAATGCTTTTATGTTGTTTTTAAATATATCTTAATATCAATTCAAATATACTTAAGTTGTCATAAGTTGTTCCAAAATAGAACATTTTTATATGTATATATTTAAGTATGTATTAGGTCTAAGGGTATTTTCGATTTCAATCTCGATTTTTGTGTATCTTCCTAAATTCTCTTGTTATGATCTGGGTAAGACACTTGCGTATACCATAATACCCATGTGTATTATATATATCAAAAAGTTCTAAGGTTTTAACCAATATAATCGCTGTATCTATATTTTGGCCCACCTCTACTCCACTTAGTGCTTGGCGCTTAGACTTAAAATCAGTATCATGATTAACTGAACATTTTGCCTCAATTAGAATTAGTTTGAGTCTGTGTTCCAGGGAAGTATTAAGAAAACCAAAAAGGGGTGCTGATTGGTCCAGCGGTCTAAAGTGCTGCCACTATGAGCAGGAGGTCGCAGGTTCGAACCCCCGCTCATGCAGCTTTGCCATCAAGCTGCCGGCGCTCAGAGGGAGCAAAATTGGCCCTGCTCCCTCTGGGTGGGTAGATGGTGCTCTCTCTCTCCCCACATCACTCCTAGGGTGATGTCCACAACACAGGGCGTCTGTGAGCTGATGTATCGGAACTGAGCGGCTGTTCCTATACAGCTCGAAAAGCAGCGGTGGCTGACTTCACGTATCATGTATCGGAGGAGGCATGTGCTAGTCTTCACCCTCCTGGTGTGTTGGGGCATCCCTAGTGATAGGGTGAGTCCTAATGAGTGGGTTGGGTAATTGACTGTGTAAATTGGGGAGAAAATGGGAAAAATTAGAATTGATTAATTTCCCAGCCCTAATTCCACAAAGTTATGGTCAAACTCTGGCAGTTATTCCACGGTTCACGTCTGTCCCAAACTGTAGAGAGATGATCTGTATGGATGAACGGGTCATCTGTGATCTGTTACACCACTAATGTGTAGTGAAAGGACCTGGTGAAATAAAGACATATGCAGACTGCTGAGTTCGAGTTTCACTGTTGGCTCAGTCTTGCCTCATTATGTCTGCCTTTTGTTACTCTAATGAGCACTGAATATTCCATCCAATTAGGCTAAAGAGAGGGGAAGATGTAACCAAAGCAGATGTTTGCAAGAAACCGTATCTCATACAGTACATCAGATGTTGTTTTTTCTCCTTTGAAGGTGGGTCAGCTTTTCATGTCTAAAAATGGCATTTGAAGTCTACGTCAGATACCTGATGTCAACGTGAGGCCACCAGTATTTTTTTTACGTGAACAGCTCTGACTCTCTTTTATAGGGCGGCAACTAATGATTATTTTAGTGGTTGACTAATCTGATGATTATTTTTTTTCCAATAATTTCTGCCATGTTCTCCATCCCTCAGTTATTCCACATGCGGCACAGTGGCTTAGTGGTTAACACGTTCACCTCCCAGCACTGGGGTCTTGGGTTCAAGTCCTTATCTGAGTAGAGTTTCCATGTTCCTTCCGTGTCTGCTGGGTTTCCTCCGGAGACTCCAGGGGTTTTCCTCCCACAGTCCAAAAAATATGGAGATCAGGAAAATTCAATATTTTAACTTGCCCAGAAAAAATTGTGTGTGGTATGTATGTAAGTTTGTGTGTGACTGTGCCCAGATATGGATTGGCACTTTGTCCTAGGTAAATGCTGTAGTGCCTGATGCAGTCATCCAGGTGGACGGTGGTTTCCGGTTGAGAGTACGCTGTACGCTACTGGCTACCATTTCTCACTGGTGTGTAGATGAGGGCTGAGTATTGGGTTTCTGGGTTTCTAGAAAGGCTCTATATGAGTTGAACTTCATTCTTTCATTCATTCATTCATCTCTGAAAACGATAGAAACAGCTGAACATAAAATTTTAAAGCCATTTATAAGTTGAGTGTAACCCATTGCGCTTCTGTCAACAGTTGCACTTTTAGTCAACAATTAAATTTGTGGTTAACACGTTTAAATAATTTAAATATCGACTAATTGTTGCAATCCTGCTCCTACTTTTATAGTGAGTTTTTGCTCCAGCTGACAGCCAGTCAACAGGCTTGTTTTTGTGTGAATGATGAGGAGGTCTGCTGGGAAATGATGGAAAATGCTTTTAAAAAGAGCACTCGGACGTGAGTTATGGGAGGAGGCTGGTCCAGCTATCTCTGAATGTCAGAAATGACATGAGTAATGCTTCAGGTTATCTGTTGGGGAAGTGAAAAAAACAAAACAAATCAAATAAATCAAACAAAACAAACTCACAGATAACGGAAATGTGGGTGAAGCATACCCTTTTCAGCTGCAGCGTGCATCTCGTTAATCTGATCTGTAATAGATTACAGTAATCTAATCCCATCAGCCATCGCTTCACATTCCCCCCCCCTAACTGCTAAATCGTGTACTTGCTCCCCAACAATGCGCTAATACACCCCCACACACACAAATTCCCTCTGTGTGCGGAGGATAGGGTTGCCCATGCATCAAGCTGGTTGATATTATGTTGCCTCCACAGCAACTGACGGTACTGTACCTCAGTGGATATGGCTGTAATGTGAGTCCTCCATTTACACCCCCCCTCCTGCTTTCAGAAAGCCCCTGAAGACGTATAAATATATACACTGATGAAAGGCTTGTGTACAAGCACAATTAACTTACCGATCCCCAGGGGTTCCATTATGACTGGTTATTTAGTGGGAGGGGAGATGGGGAGAAGCAGGAAGTTGATACTGTGTTTGACTGAGTGGAGGCAGCGTATGATATGATAAGCTGCTGGACGCTCACACATACTCTTGCTCGCTCACTAGCTCCCTTACCGGCTCGCTCAGCCGGCACTTTATGAGACCACCTGACTCGACTCGTGCCCCGGCCTTGGACCGAGAAGGGTCAGAAGCTTTGCAGAGTTTATGATCGCCTGAGTTATAGTCTCACTGCTAAAACAGACAGCCAGGGCTTCAACATGTAAACACAGCTTGTGTAATAGCGCAGGCCTCGCTCAGGCAGACGTCTGAGCTGAGCTTAACTTTACTTAAAACAAGCTCCACTGCAGGT
Source organism: Astyanax mexicanus (assembly GCF_023375975.1). Classification (NCBI taxonomy): domain Eukaryota; kingdom Metazoa; phylum Chordata; class Actinopteri; order Characiformes; family Acestrorhamphidae; genus Astyanax; species Astyanax mexicanus. Next base: position 3,090,910 of record NC_064420.1, on the reverse strand, counting down.
AACTGGCACAGCTCCCCAGCTACCATATACAGCTCTGGAAAAAAATTATGCTATTTATAGTTATATGTTTGATTAAAATGAACATTGTTTTATTTCTATAAACTACAGACAACATTTCTCCCAAATTCCAAATAAAAATGTTGTCATTTAGAGCTTTCATACCTCAAATAATTTAAAGAAAACAATTCATATTTATTTCTCAAGTTTTAAGAGTTCAGAAATCAATATTTGGTGGAATAACCCTGGTTTTTAATCACAGTTTTCATGCATCTTGTATCTCCTCCACCAGTCTTACAAACTGCTTTTGAATAACTTTATGCCTTTTATGCTCCTGGTGCAATAATTCAAGCAGTTCAGTTTGGTGGTTTGATGGTTTGTGATCATCCATCTTCTTCTTGATTATATTCCAGAGGTTTTCAATTAGGTAAAATCAAAGAAATGTATTATTATTTAGTGGTTTTTAGCTTACAAAAAACATTCTTACACTTTTTTCTGCTTAAAAAGTGCTGTTCTTCCATCTTTAAATAGGGTAGCATGTAGCCTCTAGCTTCATCATCCAAAGATGCGTCCATATTGGGTCACAATTACACGGTCAGACGGACGAGTGACAGCAAGAAGCGTTAGGGAGCACAGATGTGTTGGAAAAGTTGTAGAAGTAAAAAATGTCTTGGCTGAGCACAGTGGCTTTTGTGAGCACTGAACCATCATTTCTGGAAATTGTTCCCTTGGGAACTGGAGAGAAAATGTTTGTATTATAATTCAAGTGGTCAAACAATACATATATACTCTTATATTTTATTTATTTTACCCTGAGGTTAGTATAACATTTGTGTGGGTTTTGTGTGTTTAAGAGTTGTCGTTTTTCATTTTAACCTTTTTACAACTTCTATCTTTCTTTCTCTCTCTCTCTGCCTGAATACTAGAAAACTAGAATTAGATTTCTGAAGAAGTTGGAGAGCCCATTCATCCATAAAGTCTTTTGTAAGGTCAGACATTGATGTGGGACGAGAAAGCCTGGCTCACGGCCTCCATACTAGTTTACACTGAACATGATTTATGGGGTTGAGGTCAGGGTTCTGTGTGGACCAGTCAAGTTTTTCCACACCAGACTCACCCGACCATGCCTCCTTTATGAACATTGCTTTGTGCAAAGAACAAAAAGGGCCTTCCCAAACCTTAACAAAGTTTCCACAAAGTTGGAACTAGCAGAAAACTGCCCAAAATGTTGTGGTATGTTGAAGAAATAAGATTTTTCTCCAAAGTATGTTACTGCTTTGATACCCACTTTGTACAAGGTGATGTACTCTTGAGAGGGGTATCCGGTTATTGTTCTAAAATGTTTTACTTTGCGAAGAGTTGTGTTCTCTTTAAACAGGGGTATGCAGTTCGTTTTCTAAAACTCTGTACTTGGCTCAGTGGTGTACTCTCCAAAAAAGGGTGTTCGGTCATTGTTCGAAACTTTGTAATGTGGTGTGTAAAGTGATGCACTCACGAGAGGGATGTCCGGTTAGTCTTCTGATACTCTTATACATTACTGGGCTAAGGGATGTACCCTTAAGAGAGGTGTCTGTTATATATTAAATATTCTGTAGATATTCCGCCTCATAAACTGTTATTAGGGCATGTGATGTGCGCACTGTGAAAGCGAGTACTGCGTAATTATAACATTCTAACTTGGTTTAAATAAATGTGTGTAAATGAATATAATCCCCAATAATCCCAATAATCCCCCCTCCACCAAAAATGAAACCCAATGTCCCAATACTTCTGTCCATATGTTTTATAACTGCAAACATATAGTATGTTATTCAAAGAACGAACGTGTAATACGTCTTTGTTTTTTAAATTTTTTGTAGTATGGGCGCTTGTGTTTGTTTGCTACAGATTGTGCTTTTCTGTGCAGTTCTGTGAATCATTCTGGCCTGACATGACTAATAATTATCATAATTAACACTGCTGCCCTTGGCCTGACACAGGCAGCTGAACACCAAGTTATGCAAGACAGTACAGGACAGGAGACGGCCCACACAGGGGACAAGGTGTTGGTACAAGTAGAGTAGCACACACACAAACAGTGCTGGGCGATATGACAAGTAAGATAAAGGATAATCCTTAATGTATAATGTTAGTATAATAGTAAATGCAGCTCTAGAAAAAAATTAAAGACCGCTTCAGTTTCTGAATCAGTTTCTCTAACTTTGCTATTTATAGGTTTATGTTTGAGTGAAATGAACCTTGTTGTTTTATTGTATAAACTACAGACAACATTTCTCCCAAATTTCAAATAAATATATTGTCATTTGGAGCATTTATTTGCAGAAAATAATAAAAAAAAAAGAAAATTGAATATCATTGAAAAGTTAATTTATTTGTTTTTGTGGGAAAACAAAACTGTACTGACTTTAGACTTGATAATAAAACACAGTGGATCAACACCAGCAGATGACGGACATGTCTCTCCAAACCATCACTGATCATCAGTAAATTTTACATTTCATTTGTAAATCAAGGGAGCAGAGTCTGGAGGAAGAGTGGAGAGACACACAGTCCAAACTGCTCGAGGTCTAGTGTGAAGTTTCCACCAATCAGTGATGGTTTGTTTGGAGAGTCATGTCCATCATCTGCTGGTGTTGATCCACTGTGTTTTATTATCAAGTCTAAAGTCAGTGCAGTTTTGTTTTCCCGCACAATCTTACAGAACTTCATGCTTCTTCCCTCTGCTACTGACAACATTTATGGAATGAGATGTGGATTTCATTTTCCAGCAGGACTTACAGGCACACTTCCCACACTGCCAAAAGTACCAGTTCGTCTTATATAATATATAATACTAATTTTCTGGGACACTGATTTTTGTGTTTTTATTGGCTGTTAGCCCATGTGTGCAATACATCTATATAATATATATGAGTTTCACATTTTAAACTGAATTACTAAAATAAAGTAACTTTTCAATGATGTTCTAATTCTTTAAGATGCACTAGTAGATACAGCGAACATGGAGAAAACAGAATTAAAGCTAAAGAAAGACACACACAGGAACAGAAACACATTTGAGGTGGATTGAAGCAGGGAAACCGCATGCAGACGCAGCGATGCTGGAGCAGACAGCGGTGCAACGTGGCGCGCAGACAAACACGTAAGCATTTCAGCTGTGGAAATCTGGAGCTCAGCACATGTTAACACTAATGCACATGACTCAGTAAACACATATCGACATGTGGAGAGACTCGCGCTCAGGTTGAAACCCGAGAAGGCGAGGAAGAAGCGGCAGCAGCCTAAAGCCTGAGATACGAGGAAGACAGAGGAGGATAAAAGACAGGAGCTGTCTGAGATTCAGATGTGCCACGCTGCAACACTTCCTCACTGCAGACTGAGACGTGCTGTAAACACACTGTGATGGATGCCAGTGCGCGAGTGTGTGCGCAAGTGTGTGTGTGTGTTTGTGATGGGGGTTGCGGAGTGTTTTTGATGGGAGGAAAGGGAACAGTAGGGGTTCCAACTAGAGGAACTTATTTTTAGCCGTGACCATGAAGTTTGTTGTAAGAGTTCTGGGGAATGGAGGGGGAGGGAGCGAAAAGGCTCCAGACAGGACTTCCAGAAAAGGACATTTGAGTTCGTCTGTCAGACTGAGACAGGGAAAGAGAGAGATAGTGCTGAGTCATTTTTAATTATAGATAAGCTGGTAAATTACACAACTTTTTATGTTTGTGTGTAATTTCAAGCTGTTTTGAATGGCCTTATAATAAAACCAATAAAGGAGTATCATATAAAATAATTAAAACTCTGTAAAAGAGACTACTGCCTTTTACATGAAGGGTAAACTGTTTGTAAAAAAAATTTGTTTTTTGTGTAATAATTTATTTTTAATTTATTTCTAGTTAATGCTTTGTGAAATCAGATCAGAGTTATCTATCCTTTACACTTTTGCTCTAATTCAAAAACTTTTCTCACTTCATTTTTTCTCACAGTCATTTATTTCTAATGTTTATCCCATTTTATCCGCAATACACACAATAGGATTTCGGCTCTTGCTCATAAATATTCAAACATAGAAACCTATCGCCTCTGATTGGCTAACAGTGAGACGGACAACAGTTAGAAACGTTTTAAAATAAAGACAATTTTACATTAGTAACAGTCTTTGCAATGTGTTTGTCATATGTTACTTTACAACATGTGCAATAATGCCCTGCTAAGTGCAGTTCAGCCACTGACCTAGAGTCTTAGAGTCTCTGTAAAACGAAAAGAAATCCACTGGAGATCCTATTTAAACCTATAGTTACTTACACACAGAGGTGGGTAGTCCGGGAGTGGATTTTTACTTAAACAGTTTTAAAAATACTCAATTGTACTTGGCTGGTGGTGTTTTTCCTCCATAGACTAATTCCAACAATTTGTTCCTTAGCTCTGAATTACAGGGTAAACATATAAACACTCAAGTGTTATTCGCACAAATAACACAGGAACGAGCTGCCATGCTGTTCCTAGCGCTGTTAGCTCCTGTCTGACGAGACGTGTCTCTGTATAGCTTCAGATCTGCCTGTAGGCAGTCGTGAGCCAAGGTGGCGTTGATGGACTCGCTTTTCTGAGCATTTTCTTTTACTAGCTGCTGCAGACAATGGAGTTTGAGGGACAGTTTTATGTGCAGCATCATAAACAACTCAGAGAGACCTGCTGTATTTCACAAAGAACAAGAAAAAGTGGATTTTAGTGAGAGAAGACATTTAAACAAACAAGAAAGTCACACTCATATACCCACACCCAAACTCTGGTGTAGATTAGTTCATTTCTTGGTCTACGTTTGTGAGATTTTGTGTTAAATGTGGCTGTGTGAACCTCCTGGCCGCCTTAATTCTCTGGTTGTGTTGCTTTAGTGAGCATTGTGATGGTATTCGATCCTCTAAGCTTTTCATCACTTTGACCCGCTCAGGTCACGCTAAACCAACACCGTTTGCCACTGAGGGTTAGCACAGTCAAGTGATCACAATATACACAATGCCATATTTGTGTTCTGTATTCAGACTTAATTTGCCAATTGACCCTGAAGCATAACAGATGATAACTTTGAACTTTTCTCTCCTTCACGTTGGTATGATTTACGCTTGGTTCTCGTCTTTATGCAAACATTCTTTAAAAAGATTAGTCTTTCTGTACAATCTGACACTAAGCACACTTTCAGAACCTGAAGTGTTTTCTCTGTTTTCTCGGTGACTCTGCTGTATTTGAGAGAACAAGCGAGATGTGTGAGCCTCTGCTGAAGATATTGGAGAAGGTATCATAACTGTTAGGTTGCAGTGAGTCACATGTCCTGGGGTCGCTTGTATCAAGTCTCTCAGATTATTATCAGAGATCATATTCCTCCAGTTGTGTTTTTTAAAGTTTTAAAAAGCTTAAAACTGATCCAGTAGCAAACAATCTTCAAAAAATGACACATACTAGGATACACAAAATATTGACTGATGTTACCTCAGTATTGACCTTGATACTGACTTCCTAGATAGAGCCCTCAAACACCTAAAGGTATTTTTATATGTCTTTTGTTCAGATCAGTCATCTTGGCATAATTAACTGTGTAAAAAAATCATCATTGTCAAAACAAGGGTCCACCAGTAGTGGATACTCCGTTCAGTAATTTTTTGTGAATCTAGAGGGGTATCCAGGTCCAAGTCAGTGTTTTCAAACTATGTAGGGTGTCTGGTTTATGTTGTGATTCTCACTGTACCGGGCTGAGTTATGTACTCTCTAGAGGGGTATCCGGTTAGTCTGCTGCTAAAATATTGCTAAAGCTAACATAAAAAACAGTGATGGAAAATGTTTTTTTTTTTTAATGAACTGTTACATATTAAGCTGTAACTCACATGATTTTCTTGTCAGTAAGCTCATGTAAAGCTTATCTATCTATCTATCTATCTATCTGGTGAAGGTGATATAAATGCCTTTACCTTTATATCTCTGGAGTAAAATAAGTTATTCACATATTGAAAGGTTTCAGAGCTTTGGATACTTCTTGAAAACACTTGGAGAAGCTGTATTGTTCTCTTAACACACTTAATAACTTCAGATCAGTTTTAAGAGGAATCAGCCACAAATTCTGCGTTATTGAAAATAGACATAAAAAATAGAAAACTGTAAAGAAACGAAAGGTTTGGAAGACATTTTTGTATTTAGGGAAATATATTTTAATTATTTTAAAATGTAAAAAGTTTAGGAAAGTGCCAATTGTATGTTTTTTATTCACATCATATATTTTGACAGTTGCAGATTTACTTGAATTTCGATAGAAACTTGGTTTCTATTGGTCCGTTCATCAAGAAATTTTGGCACAGTGTAAGTTTATCTATTTAAATTATGTAGTAAACTAAAAAACGTCAAAAATGGAGGTAAGCATTTTTTTAATGGGACAGCGATGATATGTAATGCTTAAAGAGAAATCTTCAAAATATTGCTATGTAATATCAGGCACTGATAAAAATGCTGGCATGTTTAGGGGTTAAAGGGTTAATATATATATATTTTTTACATTTCCCAACATATCGCCTTGTGTCTTGAGTTATAATGTGCATTATAATGCAGATGAGTCCTGCGTTCTCGTTCTGTAGGACGGTGCTGATGTGAATATGGATGTGGATGCTCTGAGAGTTGCTCCTCTCTGTGCATCACTGCTTCAGGATTGATCAGTGATCTGAACGCTGAGAGCTGAGCTGTGATTCGCTGTGAGATCAGCCTGCAGTGGTGTTGTCTGGCTGTGCCGTTCCCAGCACCCGGTGCCAGAGAGGGGATTTGGGGCGCATCCGCCGCACCGGGGCAAGCCGATCACGTGCAGCGCGGCAGAAATGTGTTGTTATCGGCTGTTATCGGCTGGGTGTTGCCTCACCGCTCGTACAGCCGCTTCGTGCTTGCACCACCTGCTGGTTGGTATGGATGGAACATGAATATGTTCCCATGAGACATGAGAGAAGGATTGCACATCTCTGTCTGTTTAGATGCTGGAGTGGACACCAACCAAATGCCAATGCTGAAAAAAAAAAAAAAACACATTTTGCTGTGGTCAGCCGCGGCATCGGCTCCAAACCGTTAACCCCCTCCCGTCCCTAAAAGTCCCCAAAGCCCTGCAAAGTGCAGCCAATGGCAGAGGTTTGGCGCAGGGCCAGTATAACCTAGCGTATTTGGGAGGGTTACATTCTTGCAGTAAAAGTGAATGGACGGACACAAAGCCTTCAGCATTCCTCTCTCCCAGCACATTTTTTAAAGGGGGACTCAAATTCACACCGCAGCCAGCGTCTCGCTGAAGCCCCCCATCCTACAATGGCGCCACGAGGCCCGTAATTAATAATGCACAATGTATAAAGCGTTGGTTTGTGCTCTGCAGTCATTATTTAAATGATACTGAGATTACAGCGCAAGGGAACCGGCTTGTATTAATGAGTCATTAATGTGATTAATTTATCGGGAGGGACGGCACGAGTTTAATAGATGATCTACTAATAGATGACTGTACGCTCCGGAACAAAACATGCAGTATCTTCTCATTAAGCTCTAATTAAGCCTTTCTATAATTTACCTTATAGACGTCATATCTGTAGAAATCATGTTTTAACCCTAAATTAGTGTGAATAAGAATGGAAAGCACACAGGATCTCTCACAATGTCTAAAAAAAAAAAAGAAGAAGAAGAAGAAGGGAAGCAATCACAGGTCTATCACCTTTGCTGATTGGTTGTAGTATGATGTGTAGCTCCGCCTATTCTCATATGTCTCATGTGTTTTTTAAAACATATGAATCTAATTTTCCATCTATTTTTCCCATCTAAACTGTCTCTAAACTTTCCATATCCAGAATTTAATTCCAACTGTTGTTTTACTTAATAGTTGCTAATATTTCTTTTTAATTTTCCACAGAAATCATTTTTTAACCCTTTCAGACCTTTATTATATTCCAGTGATGGAAAAATATATAATGAATGTAATGGACTCAAAGATCAAGATTCAATTAATAAATAAAAATATATATATTTTTAAAGTATTATTTGCCTTTTTATCTCCATAGCAATTAAATTTATTTGTGTAACATTCTTTTGTTCTGTATAACTTTTTATATAACTGATTATCTAGGATTTACTGATTATCTAGGATGCTAATAATTATGCTATTATTAATGTTTTTATTTTATCATGCTGTTGGTGGCATGAACAGACTGAACTCTGTGCAAAGTTTTCTTGGAAGTTTGATGTTAGAAAACCTGACTTCTTACACAGCCAGCAAATGTTAGTGTAGTTAGATGTGCTGGACTCTGTAATGTGTAATTTTTGATGTACATTGTTTTATTATATATAAAAAAAAAAAAAAAAATATATATATATATATATATATATATATATACACATATGAACTGCACTGATAATGGTAGAACATTACACTTACTGTAGAAACTGTATCAGCTGTATCAAAGCTGTATTCATTAGACTGCACTGTAAACTCAATGAAGGCAGTCTGAGACAAATGTATAGGAGAGTCTCTAGTGTCTATTGTGCTCACACTAGTGGAAAAACAACACACGACAACCTGGCAGATATTTCTATAGAACAGAAGAGACGAGAATCATGGAAACCCATATTTGCAGAATATACAGTCATTGTTTTTCCACCATTGTGATCCCAGTATGAGCATTATGTTCATGTTGTGTTTTACAGGATCGGAAGCTGACCAAGGCGGAGCAGCAGCGCTTCAAAGAGGAGGCGGAGATGCTGAAGGGTCTGCAGCACCCCAACATCGTGCGCTTCTACGATTCCTGGGAGTCTGTGCTGCGAGGGAAGAAGTGCATTGTTCTAGTCACCGAGCTCATGACCTCGGGAACACTCAAAACGTCAGTTCTCGCGCTTTCTCCTTTCTTTCTGCTGTTTGTGTCATCTTTCCTGAGTCACGTCTCCAGGTTATTTATAATCTGAAGGCCACAGCGACAGAAGTGCTTCTGCTTTCTGCGCTGTAGTGCTTTCCTCACAGTCTAGTTTCTATGGTGATACGTTTCAAGGTACTCTCCACCCTAAAGTATTGAGGACAAGTGCTGACAATTTAGCATGAGCTGTGTATAACTAGCTAGCTGGCCTATTAATATTAATGTTATGACTGGTGATGGAGCTGATCCACATGTTTTCTGTTCTGATCCGATTCTTTTTTTGTGTTCCACCACCCACGGTTCCCACCCCTGCTCCTGACAGACCCCACCCAGACATAGCAAAATATAGTCACATCTAAAAGAACACTCCTACAATCAATCACAGAAGTTACGAGAGTTCACTTATGTAAAATAAGCAACTTCACCCTCTCAAAATTATCATGCCGTCTCCTCAGTGTCCTGGCTTTATGTATATAAGCCCAGTGTATACAAGACGTTGATAGTTCCATAGATATAATGTCCAGTAAGGTTTTAATCCATGTATCATATTTTTTGCACTATGAGGCGCACCAGATTAACTGATTTATTGAACTATCAATAAATGTCTATGTTCTCTCTGGTATGTTTTTATACCTTAGGTGCATTGGATTGATGTATTATGCGAAACTAGTAAGGAACAGGGGTGTCACCATGTTTTTCTTCTAATTAAGCTAATTAAGTTAAGTAAACAAAATTCTCATTTTTAAAAAACACGTCAAAAAAGTGCTGGTTGTTAATCTACAAAGATTTCAATTAAGGATTGCCGCGTTTAGCGGCTAATGTTACCCGACAGAGCTACACTGAGGAACCCGGTAGGCCAGGATGATATCAACGGTTCGTCCCACGTACCTTGTTTTAACAAGGTAAACATGCAGACTACCGTCTGATAATACTCATCTCTGAACGGTGAAAAAGCTAGCGTAGCATGGTTAGTGGCTAATGCTAATACTGCTAATGCTAATACTGCTTCAGTTCGGAGTCTCGTGCTGGAGAACTACACTGAAACTCCTGTATAATATATAGGAGTTATATGTATATATTGAGTCTGATTGGCCCCATTTCCAGTTATTACGCGCAGTGTTTTAATGTGGAGAGTGTCATGGTGCTATAATTTGGTTAAAAGAATGTGTATCTGGTTTTATTGTCACATATCTTGTCAGTGATCATCTTTGTAGAAGTTCAGCACTGTGATGTCATTGTTACAAGGGATTTCTCTATTGTCTTTTTTATTCTGTAGATATCTGAAGCGCTTTAAGGTCATGAAGCCAAAGGTGCTGCGCAGCTGGTGCCGGCAGATCCTGAAGGGCCTGCAGTTTCTACACACACGAACCCCACCGATTGTACACCGGGACCTCAAGTGTGACAACATCTTCATCACAGGTCCCACCGGCTCAGTGAAGATCGGAGACCTGGGTCTGGCCACTCTTATGAGAACCTCCTTTGCTAAGAGTGTTATAGGTGAGTTTAACTGTTTACTGATGCTCTCCATCCAAACTGGCTGTTTTTCTAAATGAGAATGAGCAAAAATCTCTATAGTCTCTAGATGCACAAAGCTGGTTAATGCATGTTATATGTTATATGTTGAAATTGTCCAGGTACCCCAGAGTTCATGGCACCAGAGATGTACGAGGAGCACTACGATGAGTCGGTGGATGTCTACGCCTTTGGCATGTGCATGCTGGAGATGGCTACATCTGAGTACCCTTACTCTGAGTGTCAGAACGCTGCTCAGATCTACCGTAAAGTCACAAGTGTAAGGACCGCGGTTCAATTTCATTTTTTAACGCAATATAACTGCATTGTTTTTATAGTGGATATAATGTGCAATAATATGTGGCGCTGGAATAAAGAAGGCATGATAAATTGGATAGATAAACTATTTTATTTTATTATAAACAACTCAGCTTGGTGGTAAGCAATTCTGAATTAGAGCTTAATTAGAGTACAAAAGAGCGTTTTCACACCTGTAGTTGTAAAAGTTTCTATGGTCCGGATCAGTTGATGAGTTTGTTTATTTTGAAGAGAATTTTCTTCCTCTGGTTTGGTTTGGTTTCACACAGGCACAAATGTAAATGCACCAAAATGTGCACCAATAAACGACGCAAGAAAGTAAATATAGTGAGAATATTCGGTGTTCCAGCATATATATCTGTATATCTGTGCAGTGTGAAGCTATTTTAACAATGTTTTTGCTGCTTTAACACAAATAAAATTGCCACTGCGCTGCTAAACACAGTGTTTTTAATGGGAAGTGCTGCGCAGATGTATGAAATGCGGTGAATGCTGCACATACTGTGCTTTTAGTGTGTAAACAGCATGGAGCAGCAGAGACAGTGTTTGCTCACAGCAGTGTATTATCTGGCTAATATATCAGATTAAACTGCACCTTATCAGCAGTTTAACTCAATTAAAAAGAGCTTTATTTAATAGCAGGGTCTCACCACATTAGAGTGGAACTTGGTGGCGTTATTAATAACATGTTACTGATTCTGCTTTAACATTGACAGCCCTAATATATATATATATATATATATATATATATATATATTTATATAAAATAACCCGCTTCTCTTCACAGGGGATCAAGCCTGCCAGCTTTGACAAAGTGAATGACCCAGAAATTAAGGAGATCATTGAGGGATGCATTCGGCAGAACAGAGGCGAACGGTAAGCGTGTTAATGTACTAAATTTGCATGGATTCAATAAACAGTAGTTATAATGTGTAAGAGACAAGCTTTTCCTTCATTCCTGGATCTATAATATCCCCATTATCCCCCATAGGCTCTCTATAAAGGACCTCCTGAACCACGCCTTCTTTGGCGAGGACACTGGGGTGCGAGTGGAGCTGGCTGAGGAGGACACGGGCTGCCAGGACTGCCTAGCTTTACGAATCTGGGTGGAAGAGCCCAAGAAGCTGAAGGGAAAGCACAAAGATAACGAGGCCATCGAGTTCAGCTACGACCTGGAGAATGACAGCGCCGAGGAGGTGGCACTGGAGATGGTGAGGAGGGAGGAAGGGAGGGAATGGTTGGGATAATTAAGGACAGAAAAGGAGGGAAAGGCAGACGGCTGGAAAGAAGACAGAGAGAGAGAGAGAACTGACAGAGAATGTGGCGTTACGTAAGCAGAGACGATTGATTGCATCCTATTTATCATTAAGCCTTACTGTTACCCACATTCTTCTCCATTCTCTACGGGCCTCTGTTACTCTTTTTTTTGTTGTATGCTGAGCATACGCTGTGATTATGGCCAACTGGAGAATTTTTTTTTTTTTTTTTTAGCACAGCAAGCCGTTTTTGAGTCGTAAGCAAGTAGGTCGGCATTAGTTGAAGGCACACTGTAGTTAGTCATTTGCAGACGGACGAGTGTGCTTAAAGAGCAACACCAGTAAAATTACTTTAAGAAAAAAAATAGTGATTGGCCAATCCACATTCCACTGCTGATACTGCAAAAAAAAAACCCTGGTTCGCCGGTAGGAATCTCGTTCATGCAGCTTACCATCAGCTGCCAGAGCCCCGAGAGAGCACAATTGTCCTTGCTCTCTCTGGGTGGGTACAGTAGATGGCGCTCTTTCCCCTCATCACTCCAAAAAAGGGTGCACAAGGCTGCGTCTGTGAGCTGATGTATCAGAACCGAGTCGCTGCGATTTCCTCCGAGTGCGCTACATAGTGATGCTACTCAGCAATGCGGCATCAGCAGCAGTTAAAGAAAAAAGAGGCGGAGTCCGACTTCACATGTATCGGAGGAGGCTTGTGGTAGTCTTCACACTCCTTGTGTTGGGGAATTACTATTGATAAGGGAAGTCCTAATGAGTGGGTTGGGTAATTGGCCTTGTAAGTTGGGGAGAAAATGGGATAAAAATTAAAAATAAAATAAAAAAATACAGCAAAAAATGCTAGGATAAAGCAGTGGTGTCTAACAACAGTCCTGAAGGCATTAGCTAATCCCATACTGTTTGGGTATGCATATTTTTGTTAAAATGAAATAAAATGATCATTACAGGCAGCAGCCATTCCTGTGTTAAAAAAACAGTCGTCAAAAAAATCACTATACAAATCCAGCAAAATCCATTTAGCAGGATTTTTCTGCATGTTTTGGATCCAGTATTAATGTATATTGTGTGTTTCTGTTTTGCTTTCTCCCTCTTCCTCCAGGTGAAGTCTGGGTTTTTCCACGAGAGCGATGCGAAAGTGGTGGGAAAGTCTATAAGAGACAGAGTTGCTCAGATTAAGAAGTCTCGTGAGAAACGGCAGCAGCAGCAGGGTCTGGAGGAGCGCCGCGACTCCTCGGCTGTTCCTCCAGCTTCTTTTCCGTGTGTGCACCCCTCCTCTCTGGGCCCTGGGGCTGCTGCTGCTCCCGCTGCTGCTCCTGCAGGAGCCACTGGGGGGCAGGGGGAGGCAGAGGACCTGCCAGAGGTGGACCAGCATGTTCGGCAGCAGATCCAAAGCAGCACCACATTTGGCCCTACAGGTGAGCGACATTTTGCCCAAGGATACGTCATTTCTTTGTATATTTACTCAGTTGACCTACACAACTTTTCATTCAAAGTTAAAGGTTTCCTTCCATCATTTTTTCCATTCATTTTAAAAGGTCTAGTTGTGGTCTCTAGTATAAATGATACCATGTTAGCTGTTTTTGTGAAAAAAATTGCTCGGGTGTTTTGCTAAATTCATATTTAGCCCTGCTTTAGATCACTGAATTAGAGGTCTCTGAAGAAAGACAGGATTTGATAGATGGGGAAATTGGCCTATTAAAATGGAAATAAAGGAAATAAATAAAAAAGTTAACAAACAACCAGAATATTCTAATCTTTTCCCGGTATGTCCATATTTGAACTAAACCGTGTTTAAATTCATGCACTTATGCAAAAGTAAGCTTTAGAATATTTATACAAATTTAGATAAATCACTAATTTATACCTTTACATCATATATCTTTTGATGTTAAATTGTGTGTTCTGTTGACTGTTGTCAGGGTTTTATTAAAGTCAGTGGCGCACCTGTATTTCTCGCCACCAAGATAAAAACACGCCAGAAATTTACCTGAACACACCTCACTTCCACACGCCCATCAGTGTAGCTGTATGCTATATATAGCATATTGTACCATAGGGCCAAAAGGATTAGTAGTTTTGTGCTTATAGGATGCTTATAGTTCACATGATGAGCTTTCACTCTAGTACTATTAGTTATACATAATATTCCAGTACGAAATTCTGTTTTTGTTTTGAGCAGATCATTAAGTACTGATTTATTTGTATTTTCAGATGTGGAAGCTCTTTCTGCAGCCAGTGGAGAATCATTTGCAGGCGGACAGAGCCAAGCTTATTCCTTAGCAGGAGATTCTGGGAACCCTTATGCTCTGGCTCAGACAAGCTACCCTGCTGGAACCTCTGTATGTATTTCTTTACTGAGGAGCACTATCACTAATTGCATTGCATGCTCGACAGACTTGCAGGGTCTTTTTTTTTGTGTTGTGGAGTTTGTTATTTTTGGTTTGCCTGTTTGTTTGTTTGTTTTAGTGGTTTTACATTGCACAAAAAGAGTAAAAAAAAAACCCTCACTCTTTTTACCACAACTCAAGCGATGTTTTTTTTTTTTTTTTATCAGGTAGTGCAGAGTGCAGGGGTTGCATCTCACCCCCAGATGCTTCCTATTGGTCAGAATGGAGGGGTTCCAAATGTGCCTATTGGTCAGAGTGTTGGGGCATCTGGCATGTCCATTGGCCAAAGTGGTGGTGGTGGGGCTGCAAGCATTCCTCTGGCACAGACTTTCATTCAACCAGTCGCTATGGCAACACAGGTCTCATCTGGTGTACCGCAGCAGTATTCTCAGGTGAATGTCTCCCTCCATTTTCCAGCAGGACAAAGTGGGCACACTGCCCACTTTGCCAAAAGTACAAATTGGTCTTATATAATATCATAATTTTCTGAATTACTACTAATAATTACAACTTTTCAATTATATTCACATTTTTTGAGATGCTCTAGTAATTTAAATAGTTGGTTTATGGGCTATATGGAGCCACTTTCAAGATATTTCAAGATATTGTGCAAAGACTGAATTGAATTGAAAATGAATGCTGCATGTGTTGTTTTTATTTTCCACATTGCTTAGTTTGCAACTAACTAATAATTTTTTCTACCATCATGCTGAAGTCTAAAGCAAAATCTATATTAATCTATATTATCTTATATTATTTTTTATAATTTTATATTAAGGTAATGCAGACAATGTTTTATTTTCTAACTATGCTTTTTGTGATCTTGAATTATATTTTTGTAATATTTAATATTCTAAGTTTTTTGTGGTGTTGCACTTATGATCTCATCATAAGGGTACAGAGGGCAAAGGGTATATGACGTGGGGCAGTTATGGTGGTGGGTTGATGGAAATGGGAGCTAACTTGGACAAACAAACAAGACCTCAGTGTTTTTACATCATAGAAGAAATGGTCAGCACTGCAAAAAAATCCATTGGCAAAAACTAGACAAATATATGCAAATTAAGACAAATATATGTAAATATATGTATATAAAGCAACCAAATCTGCCAATGGGGTAAGCAAAATTTTCTTAGTAAGATTTCTTACAAAAAGCAATGGCAAAGTCTCAAAATGAGTGAAGTAACACCTAAATCAAGCAAAAAAAAGTCACTGTTTTGGAAAGAAGAATCAGAATAACTTGATTGCTGCTTGATTGTGCTTATTTTGAGTTCAAATTACTTAAAATAAGGTACACATTCTAAGTAAGAATGATTATAATAATGCTTAGCAAGACAAAAAGTCTTATCAGAGAAGAAAATAAGATTTATTGCCTTAAATTAGAAAAAATTCACTTGCTAAGATTAAGTTTTTTGCAGTGAGAACCAAGCCATTTCTGGACAGTAGAGACAGTAAGCTAGATTCCATTTGAACATTTTGCTGTACTTCCATTCGCCGGCCGGCCATGCCAATTAATAAGAGAATTGCCATTGCCAGTATGTGTGCCAGTTTTTATTGCCAGTGTGTGAGTATGGGGTAGTATAGGGGAGTAGCAAAACTTTTTGCATAAATTTTGCAACAGTTCTTTGTTGTGTAAATGCTGTATGTAAAGAAGTAAGAGTAAAACTCAACACGGTTAATTAAAAAATATCAATTTGACACATTTTGTCTTCCACAATATTCTGACTTTTTCATTGACCTTGCATAAAAATCTTTCATTTTTATTTAACTTCATTTTTATTTTAAATTTCCATTCAGTTTAGTAGATGGAAAATGTGCTTTTAATTCCAACAAAAAAACATTTTCCAAAAGGCTTGAGCCAACCAAAAGAACAACAGTCTTAAGTGGAATCATATAGAAGTGGTGTGGTGCAGGTCAGCATGATGGTGTGAAAACCATGCAAGTTTTACCACTTGCATGATCATGTCCTGAATTCCACAATGCTTGCAAATATTGCATCTTTTGGGTTCTTTTTATTCAAGATCTATGTTCAAATGGCTTCTAAGTGGTGTAGCTTTAAAGCAATCAGGAGATCAATGTTTGATTCTCGATAATGCCAGAGCCATTTGTGGCTAAAGGTCCTAAAGAGAGGCAGTTTCACAAACCGGGATTAAACCAAGTCTTGCAAAAGAAAAGGGTGTTGACCACTTAAAAATGATAAGTTTCTTTGATTTTACCGAATTGCAAAAATCTCTGGAACGTCTGGATGATTAAAAGCCACGAAACCAAGCTGAACTGCTTGAAGTTTTGGTCCAGGAGTAAAGGCATAAAGTTATCCAAAAGCAGTGTGCAAGACTGGTGGAGGAGAATGTGCCAAGATGCATGAAAATGTGAATAAACAGAAAATTACTTTTAGTATTCTTTACCTAATTTACTAGTATACTTCCTTTTCAAAAGGGAAGTAATGTACTACAAAGCATTTTAAATGGAGATTTCCAATTGAATGGACAATGCTTAATCCATGTCCAGGAAATCCAGACCTTAGGAGAGCTTAATGCTCTACATTGTGGACGTCTGTTTGCTAATATTAGCGAAGAATGATATTGTATTAGCAGCAGTTCACAGCTCTGGTAGTGTGATTGTGTGATAGGAGAGTCCTAACTATTGGGTGGGATTTGATAATGACAAAACAAATTAGAATATAAATTGTTGAGTTGTGCTTCTTGTAGTGCTGAATGCACTGAACCTTAAATTGCACATTGTCCTGTTACCTCTGGATGATTAATGACCTCTACTAATCCTTAATCTTGCTCTTTCTTTTTCCCCCTCAACCTTTCCTCCCCCCCAACCCTTTCCTTTCCACACTCACTCACTCACACTCCATAATCTCCATTACATCCCCAATCACTGTAACCTTTATGCATACCTGCAGTCCCTTGCCCAGTTTCCCACGGACGTACCACAAATGCCTCTCCACCAACCAGGAGAGGCCGCAACAACCCATGCCTCTCTCATACAGTCACAGTCACACATAACCCCCATTTCACCCCAGGCACCCATTAACGTCCTGTCTACTTCTATCTCTGCTGGGGAGCCCATAGGACCATCAGTTACTAATGTGATGCCACAAACTCAACAGACCCAGCCCAGTGTGCAGCAACCTGAAATGGTTCAATCCCAACAAACTGGAGTTCCACAGACCACACTGTTACAACAGCCACCGCAGTCACTACCAGCAAATGTACAACCACAAGCCCAGGTAGTCCTGTTACAACAGCCGATGGACCAGCTTCAGCTTCAGAGCATGCAGAGCGTGTTACAACCCCAGCAGATGGAGCAGCCATTTATCCCGCAGCAGCAGCAACAACAGCAGCAGCAGCAAACTTTGGCTCATCCTCAGCAGATAGAGTCACTGCAGCAGATATACGCAGCACAGCAACCTGTCGGAGTACAACAGCAGCCAGTAATTCAGCCACAAGTCCAGCAGCAGCAGGTATCAGTACAGCAACCCCCAATGGTGCAACAGCAGCAGCATCCGCAGCAGAAACCGCAGTTGTTACTGCAACCGCAACAAAATCAACAGCTCTACATGCCAAGACCAGCTGAACCGCAAGAGCAGACTGTGATCCAACAACCGTCAATGCTGGCGCCAAGCCCTCAACCGATGCAGATCATCAAAAAACAGCAAGCGGCCCTTGCTTCACAACAGCAACTGGAGCAACAAAAGCAACAGCGGGTCTGTTTACAACAACAGCAGCAGCAACAGCAACAGATGCTCAGTCAGCAACAACAGACTGCCGTGGTACAACAGAAGATGGAACAACAGCAGCAAACTCTACAGCAGCAGAAGCAGCAAATCGAGCAACAGCAAGCCATCATACAGCAGGTGGAGCAGCAGCGGCAGCAGCAGGCGCTTTTCCAGCAGCACCTAGGGCAGCAACAGGCTCTGCTGCAGCAACAGCAGTTAGAGCAGCACCAAGCCCTGCTACACCAACAACACCAGTTTGAACATCAGCAGGCTCTGTTAAAGCAAAAACAGCAACCGCAGCTAGAGCAACAACAGGCTCTGCTGCAGCAACAGCAGCTGGATCAGCAATCTCTTGTGCAGCAACAGCTGGAGCAACAACAGGCACTTTTGAAACAACAGCAGATAGAGCAGCAGCAGCAAGCTCTACTGCAGCAACAACAGCTAGAGCAGCAGCAGAAACAAGCTCTTTTATTCCAACAGCAACAACAACAGCAGCAGCTAGAGAAACAGCAAGCCATGCTACAGCAGCAGCAGCAACTGGAGCATCAGCAAGCTTTGCTACGGCAGCAGCAACAGCAGCCAATACTGCAGCAGACTTCTCAGTCTCAGCAACAGATGCAGCAACAGGCAGAGCAACAACAAGCGTTCCCATCGCAGATCGATCAACAGCAGCAGGCGTTACTACACCAACAGACCCTGCTACAACAGCAACAGATAGAGTTGCACCAACAGGCTTTACTGAAGCAGCAACAGCAAGAACAGCAACAGATGCAACAGCAGCAACAAGCCTTGCTGTTGCAGCAACAGCACCAACAGCCTATGTTGGAGCAACAACCAACAACTGTTGGGCAGCATCACAGTGGACAGCAGAAAGCTGTGATTCTAGAGACGGTACAACAGCAGCAGCAGCAGCAGCATCAAGCTCTACTCCAGCAGCAACACCAACAGCAAGCCTTGCTGCTACAGCAACAGCAACACCAACAGCACCAACAACAGTTGGAGCAACAGAAAGTTCTTGGGCAGCATCACAGTGGACAGCAGAATGCTATCACTCTACAGACTGTACAGCAGCAACAACAGCAGCAGCAGCAACAGGCTTTACTCAAGCAACAACAGGAACAGCAGCAACATCAAGCCTTGCTGCTACAACAGCAGCAGCAGCAACAGACAGTTATTGGGCAGCATCACAGTGGACAGCTGAATGCGGTCACTCTGGAGACTGTACAGCAACAGCAAGCCTTGTTACTACAAAAACAGCAGCAACAACAACAGGAACAGCAAGCCTTGTTGCTACAACAACAGCAGCAACAACAGCACCACCTTAGTGGGCAACAGACACTCATCACTCCAGAGGCAGTGCAGCAGCAGCAGGATCTACTCAAGCAACAGCAGGAACAGCAGCAACAGCAAGCATTGTTACTACAGCAGCAGCAGCACCAACAACAACAGCAGGAACAGCAGCAACAGCAAGCCTTGTTACTACAACAGCAGCACCACCACCAACAGCAAGAACAGCAGCAACAGCAAGCCTTGTTACTACAGCAGCAGCACCACCAACAACAGCAAGAACAGCAGCAACAGCAAGCCTTGTTACTACAACAGCAGCACCACCACCAACAGTTGGAACAGCAAACAGCTCTTGGGCATCATCTCAGTGGGCAACAGACAGTCATCACTCCAGAGACAATACAACAACAGCAGCAGCAGCAGGCTCTACTCAAGCAACAACAGGAACAACAACAAGCCTTGTTACTCCAACAGCAGCAACAGCACCACCAACAGATGGAGCAACAAACCCTTCTTGGGCATCATCTCAGTGGGCAACAACAAGTTGTGACTCAAGAGACTATACAACAACAGCAGCAACAGCAGGCTTTAGTCAAGCAACAGCAGGAACAACAGCAACAGCAGCAGCAACTACAACATCAAGCTATGTTACTACTGCAGCATCAACATCAGCATCAACAGTTGGAGCAACAAGCAGCCCTTGGGCAGCATAACAGCGGCGAGAAGCTAACAACAGGAATGCTTGAGCCAGTTCAGCAAATCAGCCAGATACCACAATGTGCGACTCCACAGATTACATCCCCAGCTCTTCAGTCTCACACGAGTCTTACTCAGCAACAAATCGAGCAGCAGCAAGCATTCATTCAGGCACAGCAACAGCAAACCTTTCTGGCACAGCAACAACACAGAACCTCTATTGTGGAGTCGCAGGTTCCAGCTGTTGCTCATGCTGCTTCACAAATGGTTAGCGCCTCAATTCCAAGCCAGATGCAAACCCCAGTACACATTCAGCAGGTTATACCAGCCCCATCAGCTGCTCAGCCCCAAGCACAAATGCAACAGCAGATTCAAGGTGATTCTGTTCCGCAAATGCACGGGCAAATCCCAGTACAGATCCCTGGTCACTCAGTTGCGCAGTCCGTGGTTCCCACTATGGTTCAGATTTCTCAAGCAACTCAACAAATCCAAGCTTCAGTTCTTGCCCAGGCTCCGGCGCAACCACAAATTCAAGCCCACCCTTGTGAGCTTGTTCCAGCCCAGGCACAAGCTCAAATGGCCATACAGGCGCAGAGTCTTCCAGCTCAAGTTGTGCCACCTCAAGCTGTTGCTCCTGTCCTTTGTCAAGTCCCACCAGTAGCTCCAGCAGCTCTCTTACCGAGCCCGATTCAGCCTCAAGTGCAGGCTCCTTCTGCTTTGCTGACAGCACAGTACACCCAAGCTCCACAGGTCAGTCAGCAGACCATTCAGCCAGTTCGGATGGACCTGAGACAAAGTACACAGCATCAAATTCCACCTCAGCAGTATCACCAAACAGGGCAGTCTCCAGTATCCGTGGGAAGTACCGTTACTTCTTCATCAACTGCTGTAGTCCCTACAACATTGGCTACCACTCAGCAGTACTTGCAGCAGACAGCCCAGGCTCAGATTCAGACCCAAGATCAGACCCAGAATCAGGCTGTTCTCCAGGCACATCAGCAGCCAGTTGGCATGGCACTTCAGACTGTCATGCAACCAATTCCACCTGTGCAACCTCCACACAGAGTTTCTCAACACTATGAGCAGCAGATACAAGTTCAGCAGCAGCCCCAGCCAGTTTTATCATCTGTGCAGCAGACTCTTCCATCACAGCAAGCTGCAATGGCACTGGATCTCAATCATCAAGCATCTCAGCTGGCATCTGCCTTGAACCCTGTGGTTCCTGCACAGGTCCCACCAAGCCAAATCCCTCAGACACAAGTTCGTACCGCCCCACTTTACAGCCAGGTCGTCGCAGGTCCACCTTCTTCTCCACAGCACCAGCCTCAAGCAATTACCCCTGCCAATGCTCACACCCAGATACAAACCATTACTCACCCACAGACCCACATCCAAACCCAGACACACACCGAGACCACGGGCACCTTCGTGGAGCCACCTTACCCCCAGGCTGCATTTCAACTCCCTCATATTCCCTCCAGTCCATCCCATACATCCATTCACACTGCTAACACCCTGACCAGCCTCAAGCCAACTCCCCCAGCTTCTGAGCCCCGTGCCCCATGTGAGGCGCAGCAAAGCCAGCCTGGTCTAACCGATATGGTTCCTACTTCGCCACCTCCTGTCAATGCTTCACAGCCCCTCGGTTCTACCGGCCCTGCCCTTCCCCCGTCTTCACTGGCAGACTGTGACTCTGCATTGCTGGGCATAGCGCAGGTACAAAACCCCTTCCCTGTTAATGCAACTGTTGTTTGTAAGAAATGTAAAGAAATCCTCCTTTAATTCAGTTTAACATAATGTTTTAATCAAAAATATTTAACACCCAAATCTATACTTACAAAATCAACCTTAATTTTTTAAAAGCTTTTGGTTTTGATCTGTTGGGACACTTTGTAGATTTTGTTTTCCATTGCAGACAGTATGACACCAAAAAGTTGTTCTTATAACACTCGAAAGATGATTTTGCACAAAGGATACCAAGCTATGAAGTGTTTCAGATGTTCTTTCCAATTTTTCACGCAAAACAAAGCAAAATTTTCTACATATACTTGATTAGGGACAGATCAGGACTGTTAACAGCCCATGCCTTTATAATGCCTTTATACCTTTTCAGATTTGCGGGTGTGCAGCTCTTGTTTTCTTGCCCAAAAAGAAGGTTGGCTTACTCCCATGCTCTTAGTCCCAATTAACAAAATAAAAAAAGAATTTGACCAGATGAAACTAAGAAAGAAAATAT
Organism: Astyanax mexicanus; assembly: GCF_023375975.1. Classification (NCBI taxonomy): domain Eukaryota; kingdom Metazoa; phylum Chordata; class Actinopteri; order Characiformes; family Acestrorhamphidae; genus Astyanax; species Astyanax mexicanus. The sequence continues at coordinate 3,068,588 of NC_064420.1, read as the reverse complement.
GGGTTCATACTGTCTGCAATCAAATAAAATGAAAATAAAATTAATATAATCAAATCAAATACAAGTCAAAGTAATTAGCATTTTCCATACAGTCCCAACTGTGTATAAATAGGGGTCTAAAGTCTAAACGTTACACAATAACTTTTTATTGTTCATTTAAAACTCAATGTTTTTTTTCTGTTTTGTTCTGTATTTTGTGTTTTCTGTATACGTCTTTTTATCTAAATTACCAGGAGAGTCAAAACCAGTCCGTCAACCGACATTCTTCATCAAGGTATGGTTTGCAAACTGACTGAAACCCACTTGCCAAAGGCTCTGTTAGTCTCTAGTTTTCAATTTACTGATTTCCAAGTAGTTGATTAGTTAGGGATTATTTTTACCGTGGCCCCATCTCTGATTCTTGTGGGTATGAATCCTGTTCCTTGCTTTCTATATCACTTTAAAACTGTAGAATCAGCTGAATATGGATTTAAGTCCCCAGAAGATGTTTCAATTTGAAATGTTGTGATATTTTTTAAAGAAAATATGTAACCTGTTATGTCTGTCACTTTTGGTGGTAAACCCTGACTGTTTTGATATACTGATTTGCTTAAAAACTTTTGTTTTTTAGCTCTATTCCAGCTAATGGAGAAGACTCCCAGTTACTGTTGGTCAATGGGAAATTAGAGAGAGTAAAGGCTCAGAGGAGATCTTCCTACCATCGGCCTGAGAGAACGACTCACTTTCAGCTCGGCATGCTGCAGGTGTGTGAAGCTGCAGAGCTGACCAGCTAAAGCAGAAAGAACATTCTTCATTAAAAAACAAATCTGTTTATGGATTTTGTAGGTATCAAACACTGGAGACAACATGGTGGAGTGCCAGCTTGAAACCCATACTAACAAAATGGTCACTTTCAAGTTCGATATTGAGGGAGATGCACCCGAGGACATAGCAGATTATATGGTAAGAAATTTAGCTGTATATTTTTAATTGAAAATTGTATAAAAGGGTGCCGAGTGGTCCAGATGATTAAGGCGCAACCACTATAATCAGGAGGTCGCTGGATCACTGAATCCCGGTCATGCAGTTTGCCATCAGCTGCCGGAGCCCCGAGAGAGCACAATTAGCCTCTCTGGGTGGGTGCAGTAGATGGCGCTCTTTCCCCTCATCACTCCTAGGGTGATGTGGATCAGCACAAGGCTGCGTCTGTGAGCTGATGTATCGGAACCGCGTCGCTGCGCTTTTCTCAGAGCGTTGTTGGAGTGCAGTTGGAAAAAGAAGCGGAGTCTGACTTCACATGTATCAGAGGAGGCATGTGCTAGTCTTCGCCCTCCTTGTGTTGTGGTATCACTAGTGATCGGGGGAGTCCTAATGAGTAGGTTGGGATAAAAAACAAAAAAAGTCATGCCATTAAAGTCTGTGTAAATCTCTTTGTTCAGGTGGAGGAGGATTTTGTCCTTGACTCAGAGAAAGAAAAGTTTGTAGAGGACCTGATGGGAATAGTGAAGAAAGCCCAGGAGATTCTCAGCACTCAATCACAGGTCTGACTGCCCTATTTACTCTACTGAACATGACTGTAGTCCTCTCTCTGTCTACCTTACCTTAATAGCTATTATTCCACAGGATAGACCACCACAGGGCAGATATTATTATTTGTTGCAACCGATTCAAAGCTTCTCTCTCTGACTTTACTATATCTACAAGGTGGGGCAATTTCTGTAGGTAGAAACGTATCATTCCATCGTTTTTTTCATTCATTTAAAAATTTAGAAGTGTAGTTGTGATCTGTAAAAAAAAGTGCCCCGGTGATCCATTATAAAAAAATATAGTCCAGTGGAGAATATGCTAATAAATTGTCTTTAATTGGCTAATAGCAATGCGACATCAGCAAGACAACAGACAACAGTTAGAAACGTTTTAAAATAAAGACATTTTTACACTAATAACAGTCTTTGCAATGTCATGTGTAACTTTACAACATGTGTAATAAGTGCAGTTCAGCCACTGACCTAGTCTTAGAGTCTCTGTAAAACACAAAATCAACCGGAGATCCTATTTAAACCTATGCAAACACACAGAGTTGTGTAGTCCAGGTCCAGAAAGTAAAGGATTTTTACTTTTAGCTAGTATAAAAAAAAAACATTTTAAACATACACCTACCTATCTCAATTGTAATTGGTGGTGTTCCATAGACAAATTCCAACCATTTCTTCCTTAGCTCTGAATTACTGGGGAAAGCAAATAGCACTGATGTGTTATTCGCGCAAAGAAAAGACCTTTAAAACCTCCTGAACTTAACACAGCCTAATAACACTAACATACCACCACCATGCCAATCATTGTCACTGTAGTGCTGAGAAAAATGACCCACCACCTAAATAACATTGAAGAACAGAGTAAAATGAGGATAATACAGTATGCAGAGAAACGAAACAGAACCAAAGACTACAGTCTTTAATTATAAAACTGTTAATTATAGAAATGTTGGTATTTTTTCAGTTTTTAATATATTATTCCCTTATCTTTCTGTTTTTCTCTCTCTTTCTCAGACTGGATCTATGGAGCAGTTACATGTGAGCACTCCATCAAGTTCAACAAGTGAGTTTCTTAATTAGTCTTGCTTTGCTTTCTTTTTATAATAATAAGTGGATTATTCTAATTGAAGCTGCCAATATAGATCAGTTATTTGATTTCTGCTCTTTTTTTTCTTTTTATTTCACCCTTTAGTGGACTCGGCACCCCAGTCTTCTCCAGTGGGTCGCTGGAGATTCTTTATCAACCAGACCATTCGTCACCGTGACACTCAGCCCAACCAAGGAGCCTCAACTCCACCTCCAGGAGGGGAGAGCCAGGATTTTAAGACCACAGAAACTGAGAGAGGTATGCCGCACCGATGCTTTCCAATCCATTCTGGAAAAATAGCATTTAATTCAGTTTAGATTGATGTGCATTGATATGATTTTTGTATCTTTGTAAACTTTGTAAAATTGTTTGTGCTAAAATGACTTTGATGCATCTTTTATTGAGGCTGACCTTTTCTCCATGCTTGCTGTAGCTTCAGACCATGAGGGTTCACAGCATTCAGACAACCTATCTGGACTTGCATCTCCGCCGTGTTCCTCACATCCTCACTCGGTGTCTTCTCCTCCTGGATCTTCTGTCTCTGTCCCAGCCTCGGCCACTGTTGCCTCTGTTGCCTCTGTTTCTGATGCTACTTCTTCAGACTCCTCCTCCATCTCTGCCCCACCTAATCTTCTCATGTTCCCAGCCTCGGCAGCTTCTGGAACCACTCAAGACGTAACAGCTACCCCACATCCAACTGCTACTGGAAATGTTTCTGCAGCCTCCATTCAAGCTCAGGTTCCAAATTTGGCTTCAACTGGCTTCCCAATGACTGAACCTGTCCCAGTTCCTGCTACAAAAAGTGGACTTGGAGATGCTGGTGCTGTTAATAATCGCTTGCCTGAAAGCCAGCAGAGTCTCTCAGCTTCTATGTTAAATCATAGTGAGCAACGATCACAACAGCAGCAGCAGCCGCAGATACCACAGGCTGCAGTGCCAACAATGCAGAAGGCTGCAATACTCCAACAAGGTCCCCCACTTCTCAGCTCACAGCTCACAGAGATCCAGCCTGTGCAGCCGGCAATGGCCAGCATTGACCAAGCTCAGCTGCAGCAGAAGCAGCAACTTCTTCTGCAGCAGCAACAACAACAGTTGCAACAGACTGTGCAACAGACCGTGCAACAAACAACGCAGCCATCGGTGCATCAGCTAACTCAACAGGCACAGCTTCAGCCTACCCACACGGACCCACACACCTTGCTACAGCAGCATAAACCAGTAGAGATGATGCACGAACCTGTAGGGCAAAGCAGTTTTCCTGCAGCCGCTGAACAGCAAAATGCTGCTCAGTATTTGTCCTTTCAAGCTCAGCATCCAGCAGTTTCTCACATGCATCCAGGTCATCCGTTGGTTCTACAGCAAATTCCCAAACAGGGACAACAGGAAGCTTCCCTACAGTCAATAAATCAGCAAACTGCGCATCTACAGTCACATATTCTCCAACAGCAAGCCAGTCTGGAGCAGATGCATCCACAGACAGTGGTGCAACAACAACAGCAGCAGCAGCAACAAGCAGTTGCCATGCAGCAATATGTGCAGCAGGAAATGGTACAGCCTCCCAACACTCTGGCCATGGCCATGCAAGCGCAGCAAGGCTTCCCAACACAGATCCCACAGGATCCCTTACAGCACAGAGCACAGGTTCAGCCTATGGTGGCTCAGCAGGTACCTGCTGAACAAATCCACCCGCAGTCAGTGGTACAGCAGGTGTCACAAGAAACGCCACCCCCCTCTCAACCTGCATCGGCACCGCCCGTGCAGAAGCAGCCATCTTTCCAGCAGTCCGAATCCGAGCTTTCCACCGGCGAGGCCAGCGTCACCGATGATAATAACCAGTCTGCTCCTGCCCTGCCCTTATCCGATGCCTCTCTGCCCCCTCTCCCGCTCCTGGACACACCTCTGCCAGCCCTCACCCACGTCCTCACTCCCTCCCCAGCGCAGCCATCCTCCGTGGCCGAATCCGACAGCGAGGGCCCCCCGAAAATCGACTTTGTGGACAACCGCATCAAAAAACTGGACGAGAAGCTGAGGACACTACTGTATCAGGAGTACAGCGCCACTGGAGCCACTTCAGCTGGCTCCGCCCCCGCTGCTACACACGCCCCTGCTTCAGCAACAGCCACGACTTCCGTCTCCACCGGAGCCGATGATTCCCATTCGCTGCCTCCCTCTTCCTTCCATCCTCCTCCAGCCTCCTCCTCCGACACCTCCCCACACTCCTCCTCCTGCACCACCTCTTCCACCACCCCACGCTCCTCTTCTTCATCTCCGGATGGAGAAAAGGAGAGAATGGGAGAGGAGGGTGTGACCCTGCCTGCTACAGGAGCCTCCACTGCTGTGGAGCGCCAGCCCGCCTCCTCAGGCTCCCCTCCCTGCTCTCTTTTGTGCCCTCGGCAGGAGCCTGCGCCTGGACCGCCGTCGCCACCTGGTCCTGGTGAACCCACAGTGCTCGTAAGTGTCTACGGGCCTGATGATGATAATACAATATATGTACCTTATTTTTCGCACTATAAAGCACACTATCAATAAACATCCATTTTCTGGTCCATTTTTATACACCGGACCGCACCGGCGCACCGGATTATAAGGCACATTTTAGGAAACACTAGTAAGGAACAAAGGTGTCGTCATGTTTTCCTTGAAATTTAGGAGGAGTGTAGCTAATCAATTACTAATCAATCAATTAATGGAAGTACATTAACGGCAACCCACATTTTCAGTATAGCAGAGCATTTACTTTTTACATTCAAAATAAAAAATAATACTTACATATAATCAATTTTAAAATAAATTTAAAATACTGAATAAAATATAAGAATAAATAAAAATAATAAAAAAGAAGATTAATACAAAAAAAATACAATTAAGCTAAAACTAACTTTTACATAATACAATAAAAAAAGTATATAATAATAATAATAATAATAAACTAAGAGAAGAACTAATAAAATTAAGTAAAACATGCTGTCTGAAGGTGGCCTCTGAACGGCGAAGAAGCTAGCGCTTAGAGTGGTTAGCGGCTGCTGCACCCAGCCTTAGTGCTGGAGAAATTTCACTCCCTTATAACTCCTTTATAACACTGCACTTCAGCAGAGTGGCTTTACTGCTCCTTAAAACCTGACTGGTATAATTCAATCACCGGTTTAAGAGGGGCACTGATGATTTTTGGGACAATTAAAGTATTTTAAATTCATCTTATAGTGCGAAAAATACAGTATTGGTTATACTCGACTACATGCATAATGTGAATTACTGTAAAACACTGTACTTTTCCTGTACTAACGTGTTGATTCTTGCTCTGTACTCTTCTTGAGCTTCCCCATCACTGTATTTCTGACACCTCTCCACATCTCCCTCTCCTACCCCCCGCCCCGTCTGGCATCCAGGCTGCCCCCTCCCTCTCTGAAAGCAGTGCCCCCGGAGACGTCCCGTGGCCTCCCCCCTCCCAGCAGCCCATCCCTCTGCGGCCGGGAGAACAGCAGCAACACAATGCAGGAGGTGGATATTTTGGCCTAAACCTGACATGTCCTAGTATCAGAAATCCTGTTAGCAAGAAATCCTGGACTCGCAAATTCAAAAGCTGGGCGTGCAAACTGCGCCACTCCGCCAGCTTGTTCAAGAAGCCCCGAGTCCAGCAAGGTAGCGTCTGCACAGAGCGCGAGCGAGAGAGCGAGTGAGGGGTGTGGTGGGTGGGCTAGGACGATAAATGAATGTGTAGATTATGAGTAATGTAACACATGTAGCTGACCCTTACCTTGCTAGATAGGGATTGTCTTAAGAAGTACCTTTAGCATTAATAATGAATTAATTATTAATCCTAATAGTTGGTTTCTAAAGGCAGAGGTGGAAAACAGTTTGGAAATTATTTGAGTTTGAAATTATAGTAAAAGTAAACAAGTTATTGTTTGAGTCAAATCAATAAATTTAGTTAATTTTGTATGTTATAAATAATTATTAAAAAAAAAAAAGATTTGGCTATCTTCCTATAGACAACACAATACTAAAGCAAAATGTGAAGGAGAGATTCAGAGTTCTGAAACTATCATGGGAAAAAGTCATGGGACAGAAACTAATAATATCATATATTGTGTCCCATGACTTTTGGCATGCCAGTGAAAGCTAAAGAATACTGTACTAACCTGTACAAGTACATGCAAAGAGCCTCATGCATTAAAAAATAAAAAATAAAACCCAGGATTTAATTTCACTCATAAGATAACACCTCACTACACTACCTCACCCTACTGCTTATTAAATTAGATAAATTATGTAGGTTTTGAAAATGTAGGTTTTACATTAATAAAACAGATGCATACAATAAAACATTCAAGCAGCATTTATTTCGAATTTAAAAATGAAGAGATTTCAGAAAATACCAAATGATTTATGGCTTACAAATTATGAAAATTTAAAAACGTGTGTCTCAGAAAATTTGAATATTATATAAGACCAATTGGTACTTTTGGCAGTGTGGGCAGTGTGCCAAATCCTGCTGGAAAATGAAATCTGCATATTTAAAAGTTGTCAGAGAAAACGGGATGGAAATTAAAAGAAAATTAGAGCAAATCTCTAAGTGCAATACTGTAATAAAATTAATTCTAATTCGCCCAGTACATATTGTGGTCAAATACTGTATCAGCAGTAGCTGTAACTCGTTATTTTCCACCTGTGTCTTAGGGACGTGATTGTTGTTGTCTCAGTCTGTACTGATACCACTACATTATTTTATAGCAATACATTTGACATCTTAGCATCGCTTGTTTTTACGTTGCTTACATTGATTTTATGTTGTAGCTTTTTTGTTTCATTTGTTTGCATGGGTTACCCAGGGGTAAGAACAGCGGAGACTAGTGCGAGGAGAGGGAAGCAGTGATGGAACCGGTGCTGTATGTGAGCGTCCAGGCGTTTTCTAGTGCAGTAATGCTGAGCTCAGCCCACCCTGTCCACCCCTCACCTGCCTGCACAGTTGGGCTTCCCATCCGGCAGTGCCTGTGCTGTCCAGGTCCAAAGCACGCTTGCTGACTAGGACTTCAGCACAGTGCTCAAACGGCATGGGCCAGACAGCGCAAAGTGTGCACCTGTGTTTTATTTTAGGATTTATTTAAATTTAGGATTTATTAAAATTTAAAAGCCTGAGGCAACCCAGGTTTGCTTTTATCCTTTCTACTTTGTCTCAAATGTAAATAAAAAATATATTATTTCATCATTTACTCCTGCAAAAACAGAGCAGGTGCAGACTCTTTGCTAAAGAGACAAAGACAATAAATAGTCTGGCCCAATATATCAGCTTTTATTATCTAAATAAGCTTTATTTGACTTATTTATCAATAGTTGTATAGGACATGTCACATGTACAGTTGCATAATTATACATCTCTGGAAAAAATGGAAAATGAGAAATAGCTGAAATAACAAAAAGATGCAGATATTTCAGACCTCAAATAATGTGTGAAAAAAACAACAACAACAAAAAAAATTCATATTCATTTTTCAAGTTTTAAGAGTTTAGAAATCAATATTTGGTGGAATAACCCTGATTTTCAGGGTTTTCATAGTTTTCATAGTTTCTTGGCATCTTAGCATCATGTTCTCCTCCACCAGTCTTACACACTGCTTTTGGATAACTTTACGCCACTTCTGGTCATACACCTTTCTCTTGATTATATTTTAGAGGTTTTCAATTTTTTTTTTCCACTCACTGTCTAATATATCAGCTCTATTGATCATATAGGAGCAATCTGTTGTAGTTCTATAAATAGACAAGCAGTGCAAAGGGAAACAGATATAGGACTACAGTGTGTCATTATAGAACTACAAAACAGTTTTCCTTTATGCTCTGTTGAGAAAAAAGGAGGTGGTCATAGTCTCTTATGACTTTGTGTATTGGCAGTGTATTTAAATTTAAATTTGCCAGGTAATATATTATTAAATTGATTTAAAGCTTATATAATAAACTTTAACACTTTAAAACATATGACTAGAATTTTTTTTAGATTTTTATTAGTGATTTAGCACATTTATCACGGCTTTAGATGAAATCCTGTTCTTTGCTGCCTGGGTATGCTTTTGAAACGTTTCTGTCTTTTTCGTTGGTTTTTTTTTTCGTTTTAATATTCCTGCATGTCTGAGTATATTATAGAAGCACCATTAAACAATAGAGCTCTGTGTGTGTGTGTGTGTGTGTGTGTGTGTACCTGTTGTGGGTCTTCCATATACGAGAACATATATATATATATATATTCCCAACATCCTGTATATGTTCAAAATGTATATGTGTGTATATGTGGTACTGAATCTGCTAATACCATTGCTAATCAATTGGACATTAATAAATTAGAATTAGAATTCAGTTTATCCATATACACACACACATAATAACATAATAAACGCACTATAGATCTGTAATGTTCATAGACATCCACATCCACTGCCACCATCGGTGGTACTTACGGCTGATATTAGCACCCGGTGTATGATGCATGAATGTGAGTGTGTGTGTATGTGTGTGTGTGACTGGGAGGGGAGGGAAATTGTTGCACATTTTTGCAGATATTCATAATTCACACTTAATTCACACAAAATCTCATACTTTTTTTATATATATATGAAGGCTTTTTTCCCCACTCCCATTTCTCACTGCACCATGCATCTATCTTCACAGCATGACACATCCTATGAGGTCAATAATCTTCTTAATGTGTGCTTTTTAGTTACCATACACTCATTTTCACATTTCACCAATAATTGACCTTTGACCTGGTCAAAGAAAACTTTTGTCTGAGCACACGTGTAACTGTATCTCTAATTTAATAGACACACACAAATATATTTATATATATATATATATATATATATATATATATATATATATATATATATATATATGCATGTTATTAGCTTGTTAGCAAGTGAGTGTTGTGGTTCGGTGATTGTTAACGCTGTATTTCTGTGTCTGTTCCGTCTGTGTCTTGTCTGTGGAATTTTAAATGTGCCCCTTTTGTTCTGGTCCATTGTTTTTGTTGTTTCATGTCTTTGTCATGTGTTTGTTTGTGTATTTCTTTGTTTCTGTGCTGGACGTGTATCTGTGTGTCTACCTGTTGTTTACCTGGTGTTTTTTGTGTCATCTGATTTTACGTTGGCCTTGTCCGCGTGCCTCCCTCTTCTCTTTCCTCTTCTGAGCAGATGGAAACTCCAGCAGTCAGGGAGCGGGAGAAGAGAGAGAGACGCCCTCAGATATCCAGCCCTGCTCACGCAGAGGACGATTTCAGGTAACAGGTTCTGCAACACTCTCTGTGATTAGGATTGTCTCATATACTGGTGCATATCAAAAAATTACAATATCATTGGGATTTTCTTTTACTATGGCTTAAACCAACGAAAACCCAAAAATCAGTGTCTAAGAAGAATATAGTCCAGGTGGTACAGTGTGGGCAGTGTGCAAAGTCCTGCTGGAAAATGAAATTTTGAAATCTCTATAAAAGTTGTCAGCAGATGGAAGCCATCTCCAAACCATCACTGATTGTAGAAACTTCACACTAGACCTCGAGCAGTTTGGACTGTGTGTCTCTCCACTCTTCCTCCAGACTCTGCTCCCTTGGTTTTTATAAATTAAATGTAAAATCTACTGATGATCAGTGATGGTTTGGAGAGACATGTGCAAAATCTGCTGGTGTTGATCCACTGTGTTTTATTATCAAGTCCAAAGTCAGTGCAGTTTTGTTTTCCCACAAAATCTCTGCAAATCTGCTGACAACTTTTATGGAGACGTGGATTTCATTTTCCAGCAGGACTTGGCCCACTGCCAAAAGTACCAATTGGTCACTGATTTTTGGGTTTTATTAGCAGAGATCATAAGCACAGGTGGGAGAATCTGCCAACAGGACAGTTGTAAGTCATGTACTCCACAAATCTGGACTTTTATGGAGGTGGCAAGAAAATTTGTCAAAAACCAAAGTTGACCTAAATGCCAAATTCTGTGTTCGGCGAACAACGAACCCTTTCCACTGTGAAACATGGTGGTGGCAGCATCATGCTGTAGGAATGTCTTTTTTGAGCAGGGAGCACGCTCATCAGTGTTCAACTCCATTCAAAAGAAAACACCTCATAATTTATACAGGTCTGGGGGTTTTAAGCTGTCCTAGAGGTAACACTTCATGATCAGCTTACACCCTACCACAGAATTAATGTATAGTAAAAGCGTGTTGACTAAAAATGTGCTTAACTTCACCAAATATCATTGATTATTTTGACTAGAAATTGTATATTTAAACATCTATTGTATTTTAATATGCACTACTATAACAATAATATAGGGCCCACTTTGTCTATAAAGAGCTTTTATAAAGAGCATTCTGTTCCTCAGGTTACCCCAGTGGTCCAGGCTGCAGACCCACCTGCTCCATCAGAGGAAGCTCCAGTGGAGGGAGATGTTCGCCGGCGGGTGGGTCGATTCTCTGTGACAAAGAGTGAACAAAAAGAGGAGCAGCTAACGGACAGCTCGCCCATCTCCCCAGACCTGGAGAGGGAGAGGAGGAAGATGAAGGCAAAAGAAGGAGAAAAAGAGGAGAGGAGAACCCCAGTGCCTGGACACCACCCCCAGCGCAGCCACACACACTCTCCAATAGGGAGCAGCGATGATGAGAGCGAGGTTGAGGATGAGGACCTGAGGAAGGAGCTGCATAAACTCAGAGAGAAGTAAGGAAACACGAGGGAGTCTGTAGCTTAATTTACAAAATGTTCTTAGCTGATTTAAGAAACAGAACCTAACAGCAAGCTCTTAAAAAAATATATATATATATTTATTTATAGCCCTGTTTAAATCCTGTTTACATCTTAATAAGTATATTGTATTTTTCACACAATAAGGTGCTCTTAAAATCTTTTAATTTTCCCAAAAATCATCAGTGAGCCTTATAAGCCGGTGCTTCTTATGTATAAATTCTACCAATCAGGTTGTAAAGAGCAGTAAAGCCACTCTGCTGAAGTACAGAGTTATACAGGAGTATTAATGTAGCTCTCCAGCACTGGGCTTTAGCAGTATTAGCTAGTAATTAGCTGCTAATCGCGGTAAGCGCTAGATTTTTTGCCGTTCAGAGATATTATCAGAGTATTATCAGCCTGTAGCCTGTTTCTAACCCCAGCTAGTGCTGCTGGAGCATTAACAGTGAAGAGCGCTAGCTGTTAGCTGCTAATGCTAATGCTGCTGCACCCAGCCTTAGTTTAAACTGGAAATCTAAGCTTACTGTAAATAAACAGAAGTACTTTACTTACCCAGTGCTCATTTGACTTTTTAAATGAATTAAAGAATCCCCAAACAGTCGCAAAGACCACTGAAATCGTTATGATGGAACTGGCTCTCATCAGGACCGCCCCAGGAAAAGATAGAAGTTAAAAGAAGATAAAAAGTTACCAGCCTCAGAAACAGCTAAAAGTTAACATCTCCCCAGAGAAAAAAGGTCATCTAAATGTTTCGCACAGAGTATTTTGGTTCATTTAACAGTAATTTTAAGTTACTACATGATTCATTATCTGTTTCTTTAAGGTCATTCAATAAGTCTTCTCACAATGTTGTTTTTTGTTCTCTCTCCACATCCTGTCTCCTCCCCGTCCTTCATGTTCCTGCTCTTTTTAAAAGACACATCAAAGAGGTGGTGTCCCTGCAGGCGCAGCAGAACCGGGAACTGCAGGACCTCTATCGGCAGCTGCGCAGCCTCAAAGACCACCGGCAGCCGCTGCCCCTGTCCCGGACCCCTCCGCTCCCCACTGCACCCCTGGCCATCTCCCCGCGCAGGCCCCGCCCTGCCAAAACCAAGCTCCGCCCCCGACCCCACTCTCACATGGACAACAATGGCGTCACACACCAAGGTAATGATGTTTATTAATCTATAAACTTTAATGTGTCATTTTTGTGTACTGCAAATTAATCCTGCAGGGTTTGTACGGTCATGAAAAAAACTAGAAAAGTCATAGAATTTGAAAATGGCAATTTCCAGGCTTTAAAAAAGTTTTGGAAAAATTAAAATACCCAGAAAGTTTTGGAAAAGTCATGGAAATTTGGTCTACAAATCATTGTGTTTCCGTTTATTGATAAGGAAAATCTATTTTGAGGCTAACAAATACATCAGCTTAGGGTTAATTCAGTAATTTAGCCTTTAAACAATGGATCTGACACATTGTATTAATAAAAATTGGGTGTCAGATTCATCTTAGGCCTAATTAATCAATTTCGACTATAGTTTAAGTTGATTTTTTAGTTAATGGTTTTATTTTTAATGTCTGCACTGTTTTAAAAATTGTATGGTCATGAGAGCATGGGAAATTTGCCTTGAGAATATGGAAAAGGCATAGAACAATTATTAAAATGTATTGGTTAAAAGGTGTATGAACTCAATCCTGTCACACAAGTTTACAGAGATGGATGACGTATAATCGGTATTATTTAGAAATGTAAGCATGGTATCACTACCTTTAAATTTAGAAAGTAATTAGACTGCTTTTTACTTTTTATTTATGCTGAAATGTGGATTATACTTACTAACTCTCTAGTTCTCTTAAGCAATTATTATATAAGTCTCCCTCTCTAAAAATACAGGGAAATACTACTTTATCATTTTATTTAGATTTAATTACATAGTATTGTGTTGTACTAAATACAACTATTTTTTAAGGGATTGATATCAATATTTGTAATTATATATATTCTTAAGAAGAACAAGTGTGATAAATTGCGATAAATCTCAGAAAATTGATGTGATTAATCCTGTTAATTTCTTTTTATCGATTGACACCACTAACAAACACACGTACCTATCTGTGTTTATTCCCAGTGAGTCTCCAGCAGTCTAGCAGTTACTCTGGTGGAGAACAAACCAGACTGCGTTCCTACTGCAACCCAGACAAAACAGCTCCACCCACCAAGAGAGGTAAGGAACCAGTATATAATGTCCATAAGAATAATGTAGCCCTTCCAACGAATTAGCATATATCACCAATTACACCTTAATTGCTCCATAATCAAGTGAGGGAGGATCATTTTTTTAGATTTAATAAACTGTAAGATGTCATTTATTAAGATGTACACTACCAGTCAGAAGTTTGGTCTCACATTTAATGTTTTTTTCTTTATTTTTTATTAATTCCTAAATTAAGATTAATATTAAAAACATCAAAATTATGAATGAATGCATATGAAGTTATGCAAAGTAAACAAATAAACTAAAAGCCATGAATACACTAGCCACATTTTAGCTTTGTTGCTTTAAAAATTGCCCACTTTCGGCTGATTCTGTCAGTCAGCTTCATTAGGTAGAACCTAGGACGGTTCTCCAACTGTATTAAAGGAGTTCTAGAGGTGCTGAATTCCTGTTAACTGTTTTTTTAGGTGTTTGTGAAGCTCAAACCCTTTTTTTATCTAAACCCTACAGTAACTGCATATGTGTTCCTTCGTATGATTTAAATATTTATTAATAATCTATAATGTAGTAATTAATACAAATGAACAAATATTATTGAGAATATGTGTCCAAACCTTTGATTGGTACTTGATTGGTATTTGTTTCTTTATTCATTAAGGCACCTAAAGTAATAACAAAGTAATAACCTATAGTAAACCAGTTGTATAATGTGATTGGTAATAGTTTGGTTGGTGTGGTGCAATGGATAACACCACAACCTGCTAGTGAGTGATCACTTTAAGTGGGTGACTGGGGTTTAATTCCCAGTCTGGGTGACTGGATGCTGTGCTACACCAGTAAAAGTCCTTGGGCAAGACTCCTAACACTACATTGACTCAACTCTGTACTAGAAATAACCTTGTAAGTGACTCTGGATAAGAGTGTCAGATAAAGAATAAATAATTGATACATGGCTGTTGATTGGAAATGCTCATTTATTGGTATAAATGTTGAAATATTTCCTTAATCCCTTGTTACTAGACCAAAGCCCTCCAGCCCAGGGTTCTGCCAACAGAAAGAGCACATTCACAGATGATTTACACAAACTCGTAGATGACTGGACGAAAGAGGCTGTCGGATCTGCCCAACCCAAACCTTCGCTCAACCAGATCAAACAGATCCAACAGGTGAACGAGTTTGGTGGATGGAATCAGGCCACTGAGGTAATAATGCATCTACTGAGCAAATATTTCATCTGTAAACGTACAGTAGAGTTTTAGAGATTATCTAGTGTAAATATGATAATGTTCAGTACAGGGCTGCCCTTTTCTGCTCAAACAGGAGTGGAATAAATTGGAGTGGAGCACGGTTTGAGGGTTTCCTTGATCAGACACACCTTCTAATCCTGCTGGAACCCACTTAAAATCCTTCATTTTTTCTAAAAATCTACAGTGTGTCTTATATTCAGGTGTGCCTTATGTATGAATTCTAGGAGTCATGTTTTAAGGAACAGTAAAGCCACGTTACTGAAGTACAGTGCTATAAGTGTGAGTTTTCAGTGAAGTTTCTCCAGCACTAAGGCTGGGTGCAGCAGCATTAGCATTAGCCACTAACCGCAGCGCTAGATCTTTCACAGCTCAGAGGGAAATATATTGAACTGTAGTCTAGCTGATAGCGCACTGGGTTACCAAAACACACAGGGTTTCTTAATTTAGCTCTGCAGTTAGCGGCTAATTCTAATGCTGCTGCACCCAGCCTTAGTGCTGGAGAAACTTCACTGAAAACTCACTCGTAGACAAAATATTGTAAATCTAAGCTTACTGTAAATAAACAGAAGCTCTTTATTCACCCAAATAAACAGTTTTCAGGAGATAAATATGTGTAGATTCACATCCAGCACTTTTTGGACTTTAAAATAATAATATATATATATATTTTTTTTTACAGTTTTGTTTACTTAGGCGCTTTGATCAGGGTTCATATGGTCATGAAAAATCTAAAAAAGTCATGGAATTAGAAAAATGCAATTTCCAGGCCTGGATAAATTTTGGAAAAATATTTTATTTTTATATCCAGAAAGTTTTGGAATAGAGCTCTCCACAATTGAGCTAACAAATACATCAGATCAGTTAGTTTTTAATTTTAGCCCTACACATTGAATCTCTCAGGATTTGACACACATTTTATTTTTGAAGAGTCTGTGTTTTTTATCAAATTAACTTTTGACCAATTATCAATTTTGATTATAGTTTATAATTTTTTTTGCTTTGAAGGCATGTAAAAGTCATAAAAAGGTTTTATATTAGATAAGAAATATATTGTTTAAAAAGTGTATGAACCCTGTTCGATGTAGGCAGAACATTTTCCCTAGTTTTGCATTGTTTATCATGTCCTACTATATGTTTATACTGTGTTTCTAACATGTGTATTTGTTGTGTGTGTCTTTCTTCAGGCTACTCCTCCAGGATGGTTCCCATCAACGTCCCTAAATCCCAAAAACGCTCCCGTATCCACCAGTCTCTCCACCATGACATGCCCCACCTACAGCAGTGCATCGGGCCAGGCCCAGCCGCCTCCCACGCAGCCCCCCATCACCTCCCTGCCACAGCAGAGCCTCCACCTGCAGGCCCAGGCCTTCCCACCCCTGCAGTACAGCCAGCCTCCCCTGCACCTCCAGCAGGTGCAGCCGCTGCCGGGCTCCCTGCCTTTGAGCCAGCCGCCACAGCTGCAGCCACTGGCCCCAGTGCTGCCCTCCTCCACCCTCCACACCGCGCCCTCCTCCACCTCCACGCTCATCAGCCCTGCAGGGCCCACCAGCATCACCGCTGCCTCCAGCACGGCTTCAGCATCCGCCAGCCAAGACGCCGTCACAGCATCCACCTTCTGCTCCTGCTCCTCCACCAACTCCTCCTGCTCCTCCTGCTGCTCCGCATCTGCCCTGACTGCCAGTGCCAAACTCCACCCCACGCCTCCCACCTCCGCCCTCCCTCTAGGACAGCAGTGAACTACAGACGAATGGAATAAGTCTACCGAGGAAGAGAGAGAGCGAGAGAGAGGAGTGTTTGAGAATGTGAACGCGAAACATGATTAATCCTAATGTACAGAAGAAGAAAAAATACATTTAATTGTACAGAACAGAAGACTAGGAGCTGGGAAGGGGTGCACAGGTCTTCTGAGTGTCTGGGTGCACAGGTGTGGGGTGTGTAAATTATGTAGTGGGTGTGTGTGTGTGTGTGTGTGTGTGTATTTGTGTGTGTGTGCGCACGAGTGTGTGTGTGTTCACTTTTTTCTTTTTCTTTTTTTTTTTCTTATTCATTATTTTCCTCTGTGTGTTTCTGCACTGTTGAGATTTCTATCCAACCCAGTTGGACCTCAACTCTCCCTATATTATTATAGAGATGTGAAAGAAGAAAGACCCTTTTTTTGACAGGAAAAAAAAGGAAAGCTAATTTTTTATTTTATTTTATTTTTTATTTCTCAACAGTTCTGTTGAAAGGACTTTTTTTGAGTTCTTAAGAAAAGTGCAATTAGTACCTGATAACTGAATTCATCTTTCTGTGTTGTCGTGATGCGTGTCTGTATAGCTTAAAAGACCTATTTTTTTGAAGTGCGCACGGAGACAACAACCAGATGTTCCACAGCGAGCCGCCATTGTAAGAGAATACAGCACAAAACGGACTCTGTCTCGACGAGCGGCGAGGCGGCGGCGGCGAAGCAGGTCCGCATGTTTCGTGACGTGACAGAGCATGGTAAACAGTTATCATCCCAGCTTTGAGGCCAACCTATACACTGTCTGTGTACGGTGTAGTGCACGGATTAGGCATGTTCTTCTCTTTTACACTGATTTGATTATTGTAGGAAAACCTACTTTTAGAATAGGTGAAGGATCTTTTAGATAGAAAATAACTTCAGTAGTGATTGGCTGTCTAAACTTCTTTTTAGATTTTAGCACTGGATCCTGGAATACGGTAGGTCTCCTAAAAGCCATTGCACACCGAACGCAGCTCGCCCTTAAAACAAAGATTTTAAAACATTAAGATGGTAAAGCAAGCTGACAACATTTTTTGGAGTGTAGATTATTAATAATATAATATACTGATGTCAAACCTACAATTTCTGGTTTATTTAATACATAAGGCACCCCTGATTTTAAGGTGCATTAAGTGACACTAGTAAGGATGCCTACTTCGAAGTGAGCAAGGGTGTCGCCATGTTTCCCTTCTAATGGGGAAGCTGGAAGCTGATGTTAATCTACAGCTTAGATTTACAATATTTTGTCGACATTTTGACAATATATAATCCAGTGCACCTTACCTTAAATTTTGAATTCTACCAGTCAGGTATTAAGGAGCAGTAAAGCTACTCTGCTGAAGTGCATTTACAGCATTATAAGGGTGAGTTTTTTAGTGAAGTTTCTCCAGCACTAACGCTGGGAGCAGCAGCATTAACAATATAGCATTAGCCGCTAACCGCAGCGCTAGCGAGAGGTAATTGCCACCCAATAGTGGTAGACTGAGGAACCCTGAGTGTTCCAGTAACACTGCAAATCACCCAGACTACAGTCCAATATACTTGCCTCTGAACGAAAGAGCGAAAGAGCTAGCGCTGTGGTTAGCGGCTAATGCTAATGCTTATGCTGCTGCACCCAGCCTTATTGCTGGAGAAACGTCACTGAAAACTCACCCTTATAACCGCTTTACTGCTCCTTAATACCTGTCTGGTAGAACTCAGACATAAGGCACACAGGATTATAAGGCAAACTGACTTTTTAGGAAAATTAAAGAATTTTAAGTGCGCTTTATAGTCCAAATAATACGGAATATGGTATCTTATCAAAATTGAATTTTTAGGTGGCAGCGTGGTGCGTTCGGTGTTCAGCGGCCTTTAGTATCCAATCGAATACAAATTAATGAAGCTAATGTGATTGCAGTACAGGATTTCCTCTTTCTCATTAGCAGACTCTTCTTCTTCTCTGTCCGAGGTTTACAGCATTAACCCACATCCCATAAAACGGTGGACATGCCGGAGCTTTAGTGACGCTTTGACTGAAGCATCCTCTGCTTGGTCTTGTATTTGTGTGTGTTTTGCACAGCTGCATACAGTACACGCCTCCGAGCACTCCAAACTGTGAAGAGGTTACTGCGCTTTCTTTCTGTGAAGGCTTAAGCACCATTACCAGAAGCTATAGTATATTATACAAGTGTGAATATATATATATAGATATACAGATATACACTGATCAGCCGTAACATTAACAGCACACTATGTTGTTCATCTTATCAGCAGTATTGTATAATTATAGACTGTAGTTCTGTATCTGTTTCTCTTTATACTCTTTATACTTTGTTTTAGTTGAGTGGTGGGTCAGATGCAGCAGTGCTGCTGGAGTTTTTAAACACCTCACATTCACTGCTGGGCTGAGAATAGTGCAACAATAGGCTCACAGATGATCAGCAAGAGTTTGGTGCATGGAATCAGGCCACTGAGGTAATAACGCTTCTACTAAGCAAATATTTCGTCTGTAAATATACACTAGATCTCTAGAGATTATCTCATGTAAATATGAGATTGTTTAACGCAGGGCTTTGCTGTTCTGGTCGAGCAGGATTGGAGTGCTGCCTTAATGGCTAATAATAACTTGCATTAAATCAGCCGTGTTTAAACAGGGCATGAAATTAAATTGAATTAAAGGCCATCCAAAAACAATCCTGTAAGCACTGATGAAGTATTATAGAGCAGGGGTCGGCAGTAGGTGTCCCATGGGCCCGATGTGGTCCGCAAGCATTAAAAATGGGGACCTTGAGGTTACTATAAACTATAAAAGGAAACTATAATAACCGAAAATGAAAAAAAAATAAAAATAAAATGCTTCTCTGGTGAGCTTTTGTTTACATCCCTCCCCTGTCTCTCTCTCTGTCGCGCTCAGCATGAGTTTAGTGTTCACCTTCTCTCGTTTTTCCACCCATTCTTCGGCTCCCTATCTTCTTCGTTTTTTTTTTTTCTGATCCACTCACTTTAACAGAACAACAACTATTCAGTGCTCACTGCAGTACTGAGAATCAAAGACCCACCACCCAAATAATAATAATAATAATAATAATACCTTGTGCTCAGAGTGGCCCGGCAGTCTAAAACCCCACCACTAAAATAAGAAAATCGATGGTTCGAATCCTGATCATGCAGCTTGCCATCAGCTGCCAGAGCCCAGAGAGAGCACAATTGGCCTTGCTCTCTCTCTGGGTGGGTACAGTAGATGGCATGCTTTTCCCTCATCACTCCTAGGGTGATGTGGATCAGCACAAGGCTGCATCTGTGAGCTGATGTATCAGTCGCTGCGCTTTCCTCGGAGCGTTAGCGCTGTGATGCTACTCAGTTCAAAAAGAGGCCGATTCTGACTTCACATGTATCAGAGGTGGTGGTGTGGCATTACTAGTGAAGGGGGATATACAGCTGAGTAGTAGCTGAATGGGTGGGTTTGTACGGTCATGATAAATATGGAAAAGTCATGGAAAATTTGGTCTTGAAGGCGTGGAAAATTCATGAGAAAATAATGGAAATTTATTGGTTAAAAAGGGTATGAACCTTGCTATAGCTAAATTGGGAGAAAATGGGAAAAAATTGAAATTTGAATACATAAAGTTTGCAGAGAAACATATACAAGACTATATACTACAGTTTGTAATTATAGAACTACAGAACAGAACAGTGCTCTGATATGCTCAGTGATGCTGATAACATGGACTACAATCGATAATAGTTAATAGATACTAGTTAATTCTATGGCTGATCAACGTTTATGTTCTGTACTTACTGATGAACAGATAAAACAGATAAAAACTGCCAAGTGAATTTAAGAGTGTAGGAGATTTTGCACCTTGGCTGTCCTGACAGAATGTTGCCTTTTCGAGTCGCTGTGTTTTACAGTACAGTAGCTACGTCAGAAGTCTATTTCCACCCCAGAGATTACGAGGTTCCTGTAGGTGGCACTGTGGCGGCAGTGTCCGGCCTCGCCCAATCAGCACCTGAGAAAACCTGTTGTTTACAGATGTTTACGCTTTACCTCTCCGTGCAAATGCGAATAAATAAATAAACTAACAAATAAAAATATGGGAAAAGTGTTTTTTTTTATTATTATTATTTTTTTTTTCAGACACGCAAAGCAGTTGTCAAACAGCAAGTGGGCCTTTTGTTTTGGCCTCGTGCTTCAAGTGTCCAGTTAGACTCTTTTTTTTTTTTTTTTTTTTTTTTCCCAGGTTGTGTATTTACAGTACAATAGACAGAAGATTGACCAGCATCGCATCGCATCGTTCTGTGTCCGTGAATGTGATTTTTAACAGTGCGAGTTTTGGCGGAGCATCATAAGGTTGTGGTTATGGTTATGTACAGCTGGTTTTGGGTGTAATAGAGTGCTCTATTTTTTAGAACTACAGCAGTTGTGGATTTGTAATGTAACGTGCACAAGGACTACAGTGAGAGACGAAGGAAGGAAAAGGAAAAGTCAGAAAATTAACTTAGGAAAAACGTAAATCTAATTTAACCTGTCTAATTTGTTGTGTGTTGTTACGGAGTCATGCTATGCTTGAGCTGCTTTGTGGATGTTTAAAAAAAAAACAGTGAATAATAGGACTGTGTGGTATGTGTGTGTGTGTGTGTGTATGGAGATTTATGGTTAAAAAAAATCATTTTTTTTCCAGAAAGCCTCTATCGATTTTTTTTTTGTTTGTTTTTATCATTTTCTATACGGCGGCCCACACCTTCCCAGTAACCAATGGCACATAATTACCGGCGGTGAGTTTACATGTTGTCGAGTACGAGATGGAGTCCGAGTACTGAGTACTAACTACCACATCCACAACACGTCATCACTCTTTACCGACAGGAACGGCGGGAACACGCCCCGCCCCGCCCTGTTACCAAGTGTTACCAAAATGTAATCTAAAAGAAAAGCATTATTTTTGTATTTTAAACTGGGGTTGTAAAAATGTAAAATGATATACTGAATGGTGTTTGAAAAAGCTGCAGTTACCAGTTAACGGTGGGATGCATTGGTCCTCAGCTCTGGTTGTCTGGGGGTCCCCTGCCTCAGCCGGAGCTCAGCCCTGAGATTGTGACACAATCTAAAAAAAAAAAGTCCAGTTTTAATTTAGTTAATTTTGTTTCAATATTAGTTTTTTTTATCATTATTTTATGTTTCGTTTCATTTTTTTAAATATAGGAAAATTGGAATATTTCCATTTGAATTGAAACTTTAAAAAAATTGATGTGCAAAGCTGTATGTTGAACCATTTCCACAGTCTACTGTCTCTTTGCTGAAATCGTTAGAGTTTTTTTTTACCAGGGGACCCAGTATTACTAAACTGAGCACCAATGATTCGAGGTTATTTGATCAAAAATAATCTAGAAGACTAAAACTTTTATTGCCGGTGATTTAGCTACTGTAAAATTGTAACTAATTCAATTGTTGATTTTATTTATGTTTTGTAACTAATCAAAAAATAAAAGATGGTGTTAAACATCAAAGCAAGTCTCGTTGTCTATTTTTATAAGTCAAATTTGTAATGCAACTCTGAGCCAGTAGAGGTCTCCCTGTTCACAGAGGCTGCATTACATCTTTTATACACACACACACACACACTGAATAACACACTGTACAGAGTGACTACATACAATATAGATAACAGGAATGCTGTAATTGAATTCCAAAGCCAATGCTCCAGTTAATGTAGGACGGGGTCTATAAAGACCTAAAGTCATAAAGTCATACACTAGTGCATCTTAAAAATTAGAATATCATTTAAAAGTCACATTTCAATCTTATTTTTTGGAATTTTTGGATCATATGGAACTCACTAACAAGGCCTTGTGGTGCATATAAGATCACACCTTTTGCAATTGCTTTTAGGGTCCTTCAAGCCTTTACTTTAACAGTAGTATCAGATCAGCATTGAGCAGTGCTGTCAGGTAATTTATAAAATTTAATCTAATGTAAATAATCTGTGATTAATTAATCTAAATTAGTCACGTTCATCACTTTTTGCTGAGAAAGCATTTTAACATGCATTCTGCTTTGTGGTGCTTTACTGCCTACTACAGATTTGATTGGCTTACCTCCCCACATTAGTGGGTAGCAACTGTACTTACAGTATGAACAGCTCTGAAAAAAAGAAGAACAACATCTTGGCATCATGTTCTCCTCCACCAGTCTTACACACTGCTTTTGGAGAACTTTATGCTGCTTTACTCCTGGTGCAAAAATTCAAGCAGTTCAGTTTGGTGGTTTGATGGCTTGTGATCATCCATCTTCCTCTTGATTATATTCAAGAGGTTTTCTTATAATTTTTTATGGTGGTAATTATTTACCAACTATTTTAATTGGCAGTCCTGAAGAGGACGGATTGGTGCATGCATAGTAAGTAGTCTGTGCATCTTTGCACATAATAAAAATAAACCTTTAGAATAAGAATTACCAAAACAGTCCAAAATATATATTTATTTAGCATGCTAACATGTCACCAGTGTGGAACAGTATGGTACAGCCATAGCAACCATTTAGTGCAGAAGTGGATGTCATTTATTGGGGCTCTTATAATTATTCTGAATTCATTTTCTTACTAAAGAATGTCCAGATGCAGGAGGGGTGGTCTCAGCTCCAGCTGTGAGAATGTGTCACTGTGATGGACCCAAATAAGAAAGGGGAGGGGGATCTAAATACAAAAAAAAGCACACCAGAATGACAGTGATTATACCATCCCCAAAACAAAGGCCTTTTGAGCTGATATCTGCCTCAGTTTCTCCCTCAGTCTGTGAGGTGCGGACCCTCAGCGTGCCAGCACAGCAGCACTGGTAGCAGGCCTGATTTTTTATGAAAGTGGAAAATAATGTGATTATGGGTAATCATGAGAGCCTCCATCCACCAGAGCGTCTCTCTCTGAATCTGAGCAGTGGACGATGTTGTACACGGCGCTGTACAGTGGCCAGTTTGTTGCGGCCGGGCGATGTTCTAGCCCGGGTTCAGAAGTCAGCCTGGCCGCTGACAATGCCGCCATTGTGACGGACTGGTCTATATGCATCAATGGGGGGATTTAGCAGTTGACATGGCTGGAACACAATGATGCTCTTCAGTGTGAACAAGAAAGCCATGCAGACCCTTCTGCAAGCGGGGATTCACTGTACTCTCTAGAAGCTGCACAGAGCCGCTGCTGAGGATGCCTCTCTGAGAGCCACAGTGTTTAATGAAAAGCTTTCGAAGCATCACAGCCCAGTGCCAACTGTACCCAGCGGGTCTTAGAGTGTTTTTTAGTGTAGCTCTAGTAGCAACAATCCACAAAAAAAATCACATTTAATGTATTAACGGTCTCCTTCCTTTCACAAAATCCACTTTTTTCCTTATTCTTTGTGATATACTATAGGTCTCTCTGAGTTGTTTATAATGCTGCACATGAAACTCTTTCTCAACCTCCAACCATTGTCTGCAGTAGCTGAGAAAAGAAAAGCCTCAGAAAAACAAAAAGATCAGAAAAAAGCATCATGTCTATGTCAACCCATAAAATAGTATTTATGGCCTCAGAGGTGAAGCCAGGCTATAGCAGAGCCAACACAGTCTTGTTAGCCAAAGAGCTTGTAAGCTCTGTTTACACCAGCTAGTTAGCGGTAGCTATCTTGTGTAAGTAACTATAGGTTTAAATCGGATCTCCGGTGGATTCTGCATTTTACCGAGACCTTAAATATACATTAGGGAGGCACAGTTACACAAGGCAGCACAACTAAACAGAACGTAATTCGCTCGACCGCAGGTGTGCTTTTGCTGGTCATACTGATTGGTCAAGAAGCTGGTCAAATCTTGTACAGACCAGGATCAGCAGGGTTTATTAATGTTCATTTTCTGTTTTCAGTTTCTGATAAATGACTGTTGTCACAGTACGAGTTCCTCCAGAGGACACACAGTCAGTAGCTATGCTCCTTCAAATTCCTAATGACCCCTGTTCTTCATGCTCACTGGTCATCTGTAATTATTAACTTAACACGGGTTTGGATGAAAGCTATTGTAAAGCTTTTGAACACTGTGGGGGGTTCATTTCATACACTCAACACTGTTTCAAGCCTTTACATGGTTTGTCAGTTAGTGGAGGTTGAGGGAGGGATTGGAACACCGCCCGCCGGGTTTCAGTTAGTTGAGGTTGAGGGAGGGATTGGAACACCACCCGCCAGCTGTCAGTTAGTTAGTTGAGGTTGAGAGAGAGATTGGAACACCGCCGGCTGGCTGTCAGTTAGTGGAAGTTGAAGGAAGGATTGGAACACCGCCCGCCGGGTTTCAGTTAGTTGAGGTTAAGAGAGGGATTGAAACACCGCCGGCCGGCTGTCAGTTAGTGAGGTTGAGAGAGGGATTGGAACACCGCTCGCCGGGTTTCACTTGGTTGAGGTTGAGAGAGGGATTGGAACACCGCCGGCAGGCTGTTAGTGGAGTTTGAGGGTGGAATTGGAACACCGCCCGCCGGCTGTCAATAAGTGGAGGTTGAGAGAGGGATTGGAACACCACACGCCGGGTTTCAGTTAGTTGAGGTTGAGGGAAGGATTGGAACACCGCCCGCAGGGTTTCAGTTAGTTGAGGTTTGAGTGAGGGATTGGAACACCGCCCGCCGGCTGTCAGTTAGTGGTGGCTAAGGGAGGGATTGGAACACCGCCCGCCGGCTGTCCGTCAACTCCCGAACTTGAGCACCGCCCCGCCCCGCCCCCGAGCCTCACAGCCGCGCGGCCGCTTTCAGCGCAGGGAGCGGGGTCAGTCAGAGCCGCCGCCTGAACCGCACACCGGAATACGGATTACCGGAGCCGCCGCTGGACCGCAGGACCTCAGGACCCGGGTATGAGCGCGCGCTCCCCGCGCGGACTCCACTGACAGGCGGCGAGATGCGCGCGCACGTGCTGCTCCTCCTGGTCCTCTTCAGGTGTCTCGAGCCCGCAGCTCCTCAGACCAGGAAAGGTAGGAAAACAGGAGAAAACTCCAATTTTAACTTTAAAACACTGTAAATATACAGTTCTAACACTGTGACGGATTCAATTAAACAATCCCTGATAGCAAAGAACATTAAATAAAAGATTGATGATGGAGAAACAACATTAAATCAACCTTTATTTAATATTGGTTAATATTGAAACTGAATCTGAGCTCTTTTACAGTCACAGTTAAAGCTTTTAGGTAAAAGGTGATCCCAACAAATTTTAATATTAATAACAATTGTTAAGTTTGGACACATTCTCATTCAGTGTTTTTTTTTCTTTATTTATTTCTTTATTTAATTTATTTTTTACATTGTAGGTTATTGTTAAAGACATGAAAACAATTAATGTACACATATGAAATTATGTAGTAAACAGTAAAAAAAGTGTAACTGATGAACTGATGAACTGAGATGGTGATTTGAGGTGATTTGGGATAAGCTGGAGCTTTTATAAAGTCTTCAACATTACATTTTTTAATGTAGAAAATCATAAAAAAGAAATAAAATGCATTGACTAAGAAAAGGTGTGTCCAAATGTTTGACTGGTGCTATACAAAAATATCTGATGTAAGTAAAGCTTGATAAAAAAAATCGTACATTTAAAACCACAGTGTTGAATCAGTGTAGAATTCATGTAAAACTGATGAGCAAAAAATAAAGTCTTACATCTTTCATTAGCTATGGAAAAATGAACGTTGACTCAATGTCCTTTTGCTGTTTGGGATATTACTTTTGAGTCAGAAAACTGACAAAAATAGTTTATAACAATTTATAACTGTTTATAACAGTTACTATTAAATATGGCAGTTTCTATGAAACATAGGTATTTTAACTATAAGAAGGTTGAACAGTGTTCGTTCAGTTTAACATAAATATCTTTGTAAATTTACAAATTCATGTCTCTGGCAAAGAGGCAAAAATAAAAAATAAGTGGAAATATGCTACAAATAATCTATAAATGTATTTAGGTCACTTTTGGACAAAATGTGAGTTAAAATAACTCTTATTTTTTCAGTCATGCATGAGCAAAACATTGTTTTAAGAGTGCAGCTCTTCAAACAATCAGTAAAATACACCAAAAACCCATGTTCATCTTGTTTTGTATAAAAAAGTTATAACGCATGTCTGATTCTTTCTGGCTTCATCTTCTTTCAAATCTGTGTTTTTCTGTCCCAAAACAAGATTCTACACAGGAGCCAGAAGTGAAAGAGAACAAGGTCAAGCCTCAAGAAGGTAGGAATCGTCTTCTTGTTCAGATGCTTTTTTTTATAATAATACAGTGACAGACAGTAAAATTAGGAGAGCATATCAGTTTCTGAATCAGTTTCTCTGATTTTGCTATTTATAGGTTTATGTTTGAGTAAAATGAACATTGTTGTTTAATTCTATAAACTACAGACAACATTTCTCCCAAATTCCAAATAGAAATATTGTCATTTAGAGCATTTATTTGGAGAAAATAAGAAATGGCTGAAATAACAAAAAAGATGCAGAGCTTTCAGACTTCAAATAATGCAGAGAAAACAAGTTCATATTCATAAAGTTTTAAGAGTTCAGAAATCAATATTTGGTGGAATAACCCTGTTTGTTATGCATCTTGGCATCATGTTCTCCTCCACCAGTCTTACACACTGCTTTTGGATAACTTTATGCTGCTTTACTCCTGGTGCAAAAATTCAAGCAGTTTCACCCTAAACATACTCCAAGTTTAAATAAAGATGAATTGATTAATTGATTGATTGATTGAGTTGCGAGGGGTTGTCTTGTGGGTGAATTGGCTGAACACTGAGCTGGCCAGTGTGCTAATGATAAGGTGACTTGAATTATGGAGTGATTTGGAACGAGGCCCGATTGTGAACTGATTGTGAGTGGGTGCCAGATGGATGGGATGGGTGTTGTTTGGGGAATACATCATAGAAAGCATCACCAATGGTGGTAATGATTGTGACCTGCAGTATCTGGCAAAAGTCATGGGATTTGATACTAGTTCTAATACTATACACATGGAGCAGAGTATGTCAGGGTATAATTGTTATATTTCCCTCCTCCCTGTGATCTAAAGGGATAAGTACTTAACCGCAGCACTTGTTATTTATTGTTTATGAGTCCAGTTATTGAGCTGTGAATCTTCATGAAGCTTTCATGAGTATTTCTTGGCTGAACGTCAGCAGGTGCATTTAGTAGAGTAACTGCTTATAACGAAAGCTTTTCCCGTTCACTGAGGATTTCTTCCTCCTTCAGCTGAACTGAAAATGTGAGCTACAGCAGGTTGGTGTTATTCTTAGCTGTGACTCAGCTCTGGCCTGAGAATGCGTGGAACTTTCCTCCTGTACCTGCCTTCAGTAAACTGTTGAGAAGAACAGGTACCTATTACCTCATACAGATACCAGATAAGAAACCACACAATCACGCCGCATGCTCTATCGTCTTTTCTGTGTGTCTCCACTCAGATGTAACCACCAGGGCTTTTTTTATTTTTTTAGAGAGACTAAGGCTATATTCACACAACAGGGCTCACTAATATGGCCCAAATCTGATCTTTTACATCATATTCGACACAGATGTGTCTTTTGTGTGGAAGAGTTAACGCCAAAAAACGCAGTGAAGCTGACATTTTTAGTTTACGATTTGGGTCACTTTAATATATATGTCACTGAAATCTGATATATGTCAGATTTGCTGTAATTAGATGCTACAATTCATGCGACGTTACATCAAAGTGAAGGAAAAAAGCTGTGAGTAGACAGGAAATTAATGTAAAAAGGGAAAATGGTCAACAGTCAACAGGGCTCTATGTTTCAATAATATTATGTACCTTGTGTTACAGTTACGTGCTGTTCCTAATGATTTGGCATAATGTGGCAACAGATTGCGGCTGCAATGTAAAAAAATAATAATTGAATGGTTGTATCCAAATATCGTGCTTTTTTCAGTGAGCCTCATGCAAATTCTCGTTAATAAGCTCAGCTGTTGGCTGAACTCATTCATAGCTCTTGAGATCCCGACCAGGATTAAAGTGAAACTTAAGGTGAAGCATTGCTTAAGTCTCGCATCTGTGTCTCACACATAGGACAAAAACGGGTTTAAGCCACTTTTGTGTGAACTCAGATAAATGCAGCCTAAGTCTGATCTTGTGCGTCATATTTGACACAGCTGTGTCGTAAAACCACTCTGAATCTGACATTTTTCTAATTTCTGATTTGGACCACTTCAGTATGTGGTATAGAAATCTGGTATGTATTCAATTCGTGGCAGCGCAACTCCATCTGAATAGCCAGGTCGGAAATTATGCAATTTTTCTGTCAAGATGAGGGAAAAAGAAAATGTGAATCGATGGAAATTTGGATGTGAAGAGAAAGAAAAAAGTGAACAGGTAACAGTGCTCTAAAATATATAATATTGAAAGGCATGTGTCACAGTCGCAAAGCATTTCTAATGTTTTTTTTTAGTAAGTAGAGCTTTTTTTTGCTAAATCTGAGCTTTTTAAACTATGATTTCACTACGAGTTGTTTGAATGACCAAAAATCTGTTCCAAAAGGTGTTAGTGAACAGTGCAGCACGGAAGTAGCATAGCATAACCCTATTATTTAAGAAAACTGTTTATTAAGAATGGAACAGCAGCAACGCTGCTATGCTACTCGGCAATGCTACATGGGGCATGTGCTAATCTTCAGCCTCCTAGTATTTTGGCATCTCTAGTGATGATGGATATACAGCTGAGTAACCAGCCTAGATAAATTAGGGAGAAAATTGGGGAAAAATTGACATAAAAAGAAGAAAATATTTTTTTTTTCTGACATGGCCCAAGAAAATTGGCAAGATTTTTTTTATTTTTGCTCATGCAAAAAAATCTAAACTCTACATTTTTAAAATCCTTTTTTTTAGGCCACTTTTACATGCTGTCTCAGCTTTCCCCCCCGGTTGGTGGTTTATAAACACACCATAAACACACATCCAGGAATCTGTCTCAACAATCGAGCTGCCATTATCTCATTCTTTTCGAAGCTCATAACAATTTGTGTCAATATGGCGTAAGGCGTGCGTAGAGTGAGCTGCAGGGTTCATTAGCAGTACCACCCAGGAGTGAGTCACTTTGGAGTGGATATATTGACTCTCTCAGAATGATTAACCCAGCCTCTCCTTAATCGTCCCGCTTCTCCTTTTCCGCACAAAACTGCTCTTTATTTTTTTCTTTCTCACAGAACTTTGCCTCTGAGTATCACGGTGGGCATTAGCTTGCTGTAATCAGCGTCCCTGATTGTACTAATGTGTGACTTATTTTGCTGCTGGGCACAGTGTGTCACCGGGGTTGTAAACTGGCGCAGACAGAGCCGGGTATAAACCTGTATTACCCTGCTATAAAACAAAGCTTTAATCAGACACGTCCCACGCAGTTATAGTACTGAAGGTCACCAGGCTCGTGTTGAGGCTGAGATGGTTATCATATCTTCAACTTCCTCAAGAGAAACTTGAGGAAATGTCAAATAACTGAGTGACAGGTACATGTTTATTAGAATCTGTGGAATCTAAAAACCTCTGGTATCTACAGTGTGTCATTTCCTAGGCTGCACCTAATGAATATACACTTACAATACAGTACTGTGCAAATGTTTTAGGCACCTGTGGGAATTTCAGTAAAGAAAAAGCTTCTTATCTGTGCAGTAAAACAAATTAAATCAGCATTACAATAAATATAAAAAAGGCAATTTTACAAAAAGCAAAAGGTTTCCTTAAAAAAAAAATCTCCTAATCTCTCCTCTTAATCTGAGTTTAATAGAGTTATTTCTAGAGCTAGTTCTCATCATATTAATCAACATCTGGTTTGGTAAATTACAGGTAAATGTGGTAAATCAGGTGAGCTGCTGACGGAACTGAACATAATAATATATGCATGCTGGCTGAGGGGAGGAGCATCCAGGAGAAATCTGGAATCTCTACACTTTGTTATTCAGCTCGGCTCACAGGATAAAAGGGATATAACATACTTATAGTTATAAATGAGAATTCCTTGTTACGTTTTACTGTATTTATGTTTAGTTGCATCTGTTTATTATAAATCATATGTGGTGCTTTTTCTTTTTAGGTAAAAACACTCATATTGCTGAGATAAATAGATTAATGTAATTTGCGTTGGTGCCAGAAACTTTATGTATCAGAAAGATATTACAAATGGTTGTATTATAGTTTAAATTAATCTTTTAGTTACGGGAATACCAACAGATATTACAAACGCTTCAAATTAATCTAATTTAACATTTTTTTTATTTGTCGTTAATCTAATCTAACGATTAATTTATAGATTTCTCCTCTAAATTAGTAAAATAATTTAAAATAGAAAAAAAAGACACAGCAGTGCTGCTGGAGTTCTTAAACACTGTGTTTAATCTTCACTCACTGTCCTCCACTCTATTACACACTCCTACCTACAGCTAAAAAAACACCTGCTTGTGGATAAAGTAAAGTCAGAGACAGAAGCTCACAGGACGATGCTGGTGGACTATTCTCAGTCATGCAGTAACACTGATGTGTTTAAAAACTCCAGCAGCACTGCTGTATCTGATTCACACCACCCCTATGCTAACCAATGCTAATCACTGCAGTGCTGAGGGTCAAGAATAATGACCCGCCATTCAAATAATAATAATAATAATAATAATAATATTAAAATAATAATAATAATAGCTTCTCTGTGGTGAAGTATTGAAGAACACATTGTAATGAGGATAATTGTTGTTATCAAGCACTTATTATACCTATATTTCCTGTCTGTATAATTAATAAAATTAAAATTAAAAAAATCCCACAATAGAGGAGATTAGTTACGTTTTTAATCAAAAGATGCTCAAAGATGGTTTTTGATTTTAAATAAATGTAAAACCCCAATTTAACAACAGTTAATTCACAGTATGATTGTAAGAAAAGGTCATTAAAAACATAATGCAATGATTTGCAAATCCCACAGAGATTTGAGAATAAAACACATATCAGATGTTGAAAGTGAGACGTTGAAAACATAAACTACTGCTTTAGAGCTTTATGACTGCAACACATCTCAAATTAAGCAACAAAAGCCTGAAAACAATAGGAGTGAAATGAGTCTCTCAGAAATAAATATAAGCAGAGTTTTACCAATCTGCAAAACAATGTGCTTAAAAATTGTGAAACAATTTCAGAAAATGTTCCTCAAAGTAAATTTGTTAAAATTTTGCATATCCCACCATCTATATTTTATAATAGCATCAAAATGAACAGGTCAGGACTACAGGCAGGAGGAAGGCTAGTTCTCTACCCATAATACCACTCGTTCCCTGATTTACCTGTCGCCTGTTACGCCTCTGTGAAATTCATAGGTAGATTTAATAACACTGTGTGTTTAGTGTCTGTTTGTTCTCTAATAATCCTCCACCGCTGTCTGTTTGCTCTTCCTCCCAGGTTCTTCTATCTCTCTTTCTTTCTTTTGATCTCAGTCCATATCTCTATACCTCTATATCTCTGTCTGTGATCTCTGATCACTCTGCACCCCAGTTCTTAGCTGTTGGTGACCTTTGACCCGTATGAAGTGTGTGGATTTCTGGATTTGATGTATTGTTTCCTGCGCTGCTGCCACTCCCTCACTGAGCTAATATTGACTCTATGAAGCAATGTGACGCTGAAGCGACGAGTTGTAGGTATTGAGTTGATGGTTTTCAGGCATTATTAGGAGTAAAGGGATTCCTGAAAAAGGACTAAGCTATGTCATAAGAAAAAAATCTTAATTATTCAAAAAAAGAAGGCCCTGTTACAAAATTGTTTGATTCTTGACACAAGAAGATACACAGCGCTGTCTCTGTGTCTGTGTAAGTGACAGGCTGCTGTTGCCTGAAAAGTGACGAGAGCTTGTAAACGTGAGCATGTGTCAAAAGCCATAGTAGAAAGTACAGTAGATGGCACTCTTATCCTAGGGTGATGTGGATCAGTACAAGGCTGCGTCTGTGAGCTGATGTATTAGAACCGAGTCGCTGCGCTTTCCTCCGAGCGTTAACGCTGTGATGCTATTCGGCAATGCTGCATCAGCATCAGACTTCACGGGAGCTTGATTGATGGTACAATTGTCTTAGCTAAATTGGGAGATAAATGAGGGATAATTAGGAAAAAATGATAAAATAAAGAAAATGCACCATCACTTTTTGATTTAGAATTCAGCATTGCTTTTGACATGACAAGTATGTGAGTTTGCATAAAAGGAATGTCTGTGGGTGTTATTATTATTACTTGCCTATGAATGCATGTGCATCAGACAGCTTTTGACACATTACATATCTGAATTTTCTTAAGGTTTCGTTTCTTTTAGATAAAATTTGAATTATTATGGGATGTTTTTCACCACTATCCACTCCAGACCAGTGCTGCTCTAAAGAAGCAGGACCACCACCGTCCTGACTACCGTTCTGTCACTACCCTGATGAAATAAAGCTCTTAAACGCTTAATGTTCAAACCTCATAACTGCACCCAACCTCATTCCAATAAAAGCCCCCCGCTGAGGGATTGACGAGTGCTGTGAGTTATGGGCATTGCTGGGGTTGAGGCTGTGTGAGTAGTGCAGTGAGACGTGCGAGTGGCCGCTGCTGTGAGCAGGGCCGTGAAGAATGGGCCAGTGTTGGCTGTGGGCTGTGGGAGCAGGCAGAGAGTGGCCACTTTTAGATGATGTCCCTATCTCTTCCTGTCGCCCGCCCCTGCTCTTTCTGTTGATAGACTGGTGCCCTCACACTCGGCCTATTGTCTGCTGCTATGATCTCAGCTCTGCTAATGTTCATACACACACACACACACACACTCGTTCACATACACACACATATACACACACATATCTACATACACATGTTGTTATCCAGTGTCAGGATGTGGGGTCATGCATGTTTCCTCCCATGTGGGTTATATATGTAATTCCTCATGGTTCAGTTTTCCAGACAGGAAAACTAAGGATTAAGCCAAGTCTTGGGCTACACAGCATTTTTAATGGTCTTAATTAGTGCTGTGCGATATGACGATAAAGATCCCTATCGTTTCTACAGTAATTTAATCAATTATTCATGCAAATATATAAAGTAGGCTACGATGAAATGTGGTCGTGGTCACTTTGCATAAACTTGGTTTATATAAGTGATAATAAAGTAATCTTCACAAAAAAAAAGCTTCATAATGTGATTTTGCGACGTGACTGCTTTACGTTATTAAACTCATGAGAGCTGAACAATGGAGAAGCATTGTCCTTTTGTAAAAATTAGCTACTGCATCTACCTTTTTGCATCTGTTTTCATTTGATATATATATATATATATATATATATATATATATATATATATATATATATATATATATATATATATATATTCCTGCACTAAAAGATAGTAATTCTCATTTGTGAAAGTTGGGTTTAAACTCAGTCCAGCACAGATTTGCAGCGCAGATATTTCCAGTTACAGCTGAATTTACACCTTTAATTCTAGAAAAACTATGCTCTTATTTACCTTTTGTGAGTGCATCGTGCTGCTCACTAGCCTTGAGCCTCGAAGTTTCTTTCACACACGACACCTATAAAAAATAAAAGGTCTTAAATCCAAAACTTTTCTTTGTTGTTTTATCTTTACTATAAACTTATAGTACAACACAAGAGATGAATTCCTAAATAAATAACCTTAGAAAGTTGGGTTTAATGTCACTTTTAAATAAAGTTGGAAAAAAGTAAGCAATGATATTATTTTGTCATATTTTTCGAAGAATAACTGAAAACATACTCAAATGTGATATATCATGATATATATCGTCATCGTGATATAAAAAATTCCATATCGTGATATATGATTTTTTCCATATCGCACAGCACTAGTCTTAATAGTGTTAATCTTTGTCCTGGAAACCTACCTTAAGAATAATCTGATCCTGATTCTAAACTTAAATATAATAAGGGGCGGGGCTAGGCCTGAAATAATAAAAAAAATGTTATTGTCGATATTGTCCCTGATAAAATTGTCATTTTAAGCCATATTATGCCACTGATTTAATGTTAACATAATAATAGTAGCCATAGTAAAACATATATATATATATATATATATATATGTTCATATAATCATATAAAAACATTTGATTAAAACCAGTGCTTTTACATTTAGGTCAGCAAAGAATATTGAGGTCATGTACATTTGTATGTAATAATTAATTAAATATAAATAAAGTAAATATTCTAGGAAAACAAATAAAAAAATAGGCTGTTTTCAGCATAATATCACAATTATCATAATTTTTAACATGTAAAAAAGTTATTATAGCAATATTACTTGTACATATTGTGTATAATGGGATTTGTCACCCCTAATTAAGATATGTTTTGTTAAATATTGTGATATAATGTTTTACCAAATCGCTCAGGCCTTAATTAGATTCATATTTTCATTTATATTCTATTTTCTTCTTTTTTATATGTATATTTGATTATTTATATGTCCTGACAGTTCTGTTCTGTCCACTGTGCTGCTCTAATATTGCATATTTTTAAGCTGTGTGGCTATTAATAAAGGATTATTTTATCTTAAGTTTTGTAAGAAAAAAACAATTTGTAATATCAAGACCATTTTGTTCATCCAGAGATAAATTAGCATTGTTTTTCTATGGTTTTCTTAAAAAATCAGGACATCTCTGTCCTCGAAATGTATTAAAAACAAGCACAGGCACACACATGCATGCTCCAGACCACGGACACTCTTTCATACCCACCCCAGTGCCAGTACACATTAACAGACTGCACATTTATAGCTGCTGTGTGACAATCCTGAGCTTTGTTTATTAAGAATGCCTGTTTGGGTCTCTGAGGCAGATCTCCAGAACATGCAGGACAGAACAGAGGCTTTAATAGAGCATCCCTAAACTCCCTCAAATTACCCTCACCCTCACTCTCTGCTCTTTTCATGTCTGTTTATGACGGGGATATTTCACAGTTTTGTGGTATCGCTGGGCATTTTCTGCATGTTGTGATGATTCCTCTCATGCTTCAGTGGCGAGAGTTTGTGTAGGACCAGCTGAAGACTGGCTTTTATTGTGTAAAAGCATCTCCTGTCTGCCAAAACACCCATTTTATAGGAGAATCTGCATATATGGGTCATGCATATGCCATATTACATATGTTTCAGGACTGCACGATATATATATATCATTTAAGCATCGTCATCGTGATGTGCGCATATGCAATAATCAAATCGCAGGTTGTGCGATGTCACTTAAGGCAATTAAATCAAACACGTTATGTTGAAAAGTTGGTTTGATTCTTGACACAAGAAGTAGATACACAGCGCTGTCTCTGTGTCTGTGTCTGTGTGAGAGACAGGCTGCTGCTGCCCGAGAAGCGTAAGGGGAGGGGGTTTAGGATTAAACACGAGGTAACTGCATGCATGGCCTCCATCCACATGGTTGGGCTAGTGCTTGAAAGGTGTGCAACTCAAGTCCAGCACAGTTTTGTAGCGCAGATATTTCCAGTTACAGCTGAATTTACCATTTTAATCAGAGATAAACGCTCATATTTACCTTTTGTGACAGCATCGTGCTGCTCACTAGCCTTGAGCCTCGAAGTTTCTTTGTTGTTTTATCTTTACTATAAACTTATTAAACAAAAAAAAAGAAGAATTCCTAAATAAATAACCTTACTTTCCTTTTACAGTTACATGCCGGTCAAAAGCCTATGCTGCTCCTGGCTCGAGGCTTCTGGAGTCTTCTATGCGTCATTACACTTATATAGTGGAGTTAGCTGTTTTCCTCTGGTTTTGAGAGCTCAGCGCTGACTCAGCTCTTGATCGGTCCGGATGCGAGACGTCATGGGCCATGCATTGTTTAATATCGTATAATATTGGATATCGTAGAAAAAAGAACATTTGCAATGTAAAATGTGTCCAATATCGTGCAGCCCTACTGCTAAGCCGTTTTTAAAGGTTGATGATCTTGTCTTCTGTTTACTGGGAGTAAAAGAAAAAAGAAAGATAGATTGATTAAGAGAGAGAGAGAGAGAGAGAGAGATAGTGAAAGTGAGCATGAGTGCAAGCTTGTAGTCTGGTAGTAAAGATGGTAAATAGGCTCTAATGTCATGTTGTGCCTGAGGCCGCTGACCCCGCTGTGGTATCGTGGTTGATTGATGCTGTTTTTGCTGTTGTTTGGTCGCAGCGTTCGGCTGCTGAAGCACATTACACGTCCTTGTGCTGCAATCTGTGGCCTTTAGCATTCCGGTGACCTCTCTGACCTTTGATCTCCCCTTCACCATGCCACTGACCTTGTCTGTGTGAGTGTGTGAGTGGGAGTGTGTGCTTGTATGTGCAGAAAGCGCTTTGTGCACACTTCAAAGTGTCTGTGTTCATCTCATCGACTCTTTTATGATGCTGTTCTCCAGTTTCAGTGGAGGAATTTACATCTGACTGAGCCTGTATTCATGATGACCAACTAGTGATTAAGAACTGGGTATTAGATAAGGCTATTTATAGATCCTTAATCTCTGATTCACTTTGTGCCTTAATTTCAGGACTTTTGATTGATTTATGAGATTTTCCTGCTGTCTATTAAATTTTAGTAACAGAGGTTCATTGACTAAAAAACATATCATATCGTATCATATGCAATAATATGGGCAACATTTTTAAATACAGTGAACAGGTATATTATATATATTATTATACCCTGAAATATTGTGCCATAACACCTATTTTACATCAGGGTTACATCAGGGTACTACTTTAAGGCTGTTTTTTGGCAAAATCAAAATTCACACTGTTCTCATTTTACATTATTTATCTACTAGAGACTATATAATAGAGATTATATCTGTCCAGTGTCATTTATTTTACTTTAATCCTGGATATATGTAGATATTGAATATTTGGAGTGCATTATTATTAGTATCATGACATTCTGGATCATTGACTTCTGTTACAAATCAGATAAAATTCTTGCATTTTTAAATATCTCAGTTAGGAGAGTGCAATATTATATCATATATATGCAATAAAACATTTCATTTTTATTTTGTTGCAGTAGTGTATTCTTGAAATACATATTTTTTTTTTATTCAGTGTTCTGTCATATCGCCAAAAGTATCGTTAGTGTGGAAATATAATAAAATATTGTGATATTTTATATATTTAGGGCCATATTTCCGTACCTCTAATAGGCAGATATCTAACTGATTACATGTTTGATCTGACTAAACACTGGTTACCCTATCATACACCCTGTGCAAGGCATAGTTGTCATAATGCTCATTGCTATCTTACAACCCATCAACAGTCCGTTTTCACCCCTTGCGCCCTGTGCTGTTAATATAGATATATAAATAAATGTACAGTTTTCCCTAATAAACTTCAATCCATTCCAATTTAAACTTCTTGTTGTGTTTTTTTAGTCTATGCATGTATTTAAATTCATATTTTTTTGTTTTTGCCAGTTTGCCTGGGTACCACAAATGGGCTGAGTTTCACGGACAGCTCTGCTCTGCACTACAAAAACCTGAAGGCACGCTACGAGAACTGTGAAATCATCATAGGAAACCTGGAGATCACCCTGATGGAGCGAGACTTCGACTTCTCTTTCCTTGGAGTAAGATTTCATTTCTGTTTAATATTATATTATTAATGGTGCTGTATATGATTCTCTATTGCACAACACATACATACAGGAGTTGGACAATAAAACTGAAACACCTGGTTTTAGAGCACAATAATTGATTGTGGTGACGGACAGTTCTGGTGGAAACAGGAGAGTTGAGGAGCACATTGAATTCTGTGTGATTTGATCAGCCGTGGTTTTATGTTTTTTATTGGATACAATCCGGGTTAGCACCCGAGCATCCCTTTCAGACAGCTTCCTCTTACAGCGTCCACAGTTAATCCTGTTGGATGTGGTCGGTCCTTCTTGGTGGTATGCTGACATTACCCTGGATACCGTGGCTCTTGATACATCACAAAGACTTGCTTTGGGTCTGTGAGAAAAAAAAACTTAGAAAAGCACAGTCCAAAGCTTAAAAATCAGCGGACTGACGCTGAAACACCACAGCAAAAGTACTAAAGTCCAAAATCTCAAACAAACACACAACCAGGCAAAAGTCCACAGCACAGGAAGTTGTAAATAAATACAGGTTGAGTTTGCAGTGAAAGATACTGGAAATACTAAACAAACTGATAAGATAAGTGAGTGTGTGAGGACTGGCTGAGGAAATGCAGAACAGGTGTGTGTC
Source organism: Astyanax mexicanus (assembly GCF_023375975.1). NCBI lineage: Eukaryota > Metazoa > Chordata > Actinopteri > Characiformes > Acestrorhamphidae > Astyanax > Astyanax mexicanus. Next base: position 3,029,853 of record NC_064420.1, on the reverse strand, counting down.
ACCAATGCAGTTTTAGATTCTCAGGTGTCGCGAGTAGAAACAACAGTGTAACTTAAGTCACTTTTTTGGAGTCAACTTTCAGTTCTTGCAGAAAGCACAGTGCTGGCCAATAAAATAGCTTGTCAGAGAAGTTGTGTTAAGATGGGCTTACGTTACGCAACTTCTGCCCTGATTTTATTAAACACAGTAGGCCTGTCATGATAACCAATTTTGAATTTTATGTACAATATACAGCTCTGAAAAAAAAAAAATAAGAGAGCACTTCAGTTTCTGAATCAGTTTCTCTGATTTTGCTATTTATAGGTTTATATTTGAATAAAATGAACATTGCTGCTTTATTTTATAAACTACATACAACATTCCCAAATTCCACTTAAAAATATTGTCATTTAGAGCATTGAAGAGCATTTAGAGCATTTGCAGTAAATGAGAAATGGCTGAAATAACAGAAAAAAAGATGCAGAGCTTTCGGACCTCAAATAATGCAAAGAAAACAAAAAGTTCATATTCATAAAGTTTTAAGAGTTCAGAAATCAGTATTTGGTGGAATAACCCTGGTTTTTAATCACAGTTTTCTTCATGCATCTTGGCATCATGTTCTCCTCCACCAGTCTTACACACTGCTTTTGGATAACTTTATGCTGCTTTACTCCTGGTGCAAAAATTCAAGCAGTTCAGTTTGGTGGTTTGATGGCTTGTGATCATCCATCTTCCTCTTGATTAAATTCCAGAGGTTTTTCAATTTGGTAAAATTAAAGAAACTCATCATTTTTAAGTGGTCCCTAATTGGAATAAAAGGTATTATTGCCATTTTAGGACCATATTTTGCATTGGATATGATTTGTTATCTGATTTGTGATCTGTGGATCTTTTCAGACTTTAGTCAATTAAATACAGATACATATTCGTTTTGTCAGAATGTGACATAAATGTGAACGCTCAGAATGAACTTCATGCATCTTTTACTGGAACTAGTGTTGTGCCAAATTCTGACTCACTGCCAGAGTCCACACATGCATCACACAGCAGTATACAAGCAACAGTATATGCTTGTCAAATTTGTTGTTTCTGTTCATTTATGACTGTTAATATTAATTATTTATATATATTTGAATATATCTTATATATTCACAACAAACAACAGAAAATCACTTTAGAGGAGTCAGACTCATTCATGTCGCATTCTTGCGGAACAGTGTGGCAAAACAACAGAGGTGCCATGCATTAATGTGTCACTGTGTCCATGTGTTCCAGTTCAGAGACATATCAATTCAAATTACAGAAAGATACAGACCACTTATATTAAATATGTGAACGATAAGAGCTAAATCTGATCTGAAGTGTCTCAAATCTAAAAAAAGATCCAGTTTGCCATATCATAATGTGAAAAAATTAGCGCACATTTTTTAGATTGAACGTGTAGTTTAAGTTAAATTAAAACGGATTTGGAATATTTCAAAAGCAAACACTTTATACTTAATATTTTCTTTCAGAACAGCAATTAAATAGTTTTAGAGCATCTGCATTACAGTGAGTTCATGCCACATCAATAATTGCTTGGCTTCTGTCTACAGGGAATCCGGGAAGTGACTGGCTATGTGCTCATCGCCACAAACCAGTTCAGCCGGCTGCCACTGGGCCAGCTCCGGGTGATCCGTGGCAGCACCCTTTATGATCAGAATTGGGCTCTGTCTGTCTTCCTCAACTTCGACGGACAGACTGGACTGGAAGAAATGGGCCTCACTCATCTTACAGGTCAGAATGAGAGAAAGAGAGAGAGAGAAAGAGAGAGAGAGAGAGAGAGATGCCAGATTTACCACAAGTGCAAATAATGATGCAACACATTGGCTGATTGTCTGTTTTATCATTTTTTACACTATTTTTTTTTTGTGTCTTACAGAGTAAATGAGTAAATGATTCATAACTAGTACACATAAGTCATGGTTCAGTATGCATATGGTACAATGTGAAAAGAAACGACAAAACTCAAGACAACCCAATTTTAAAGAGACATTTTTGTAACTAGGGGCGGGTTTTCGTTTGTGATGATGACATCATGGACACGTGGCGTCAAATGTCCATATTTTTTATGCTTATGAAACATAAGCACTCCCTAAGACAAGCCCTCCTATTAGACTTACTAAAAAACCTGCTTTATTACTCTATGTGGTGGTGCTATAATCAAATGAATAAAGTAATAAACCTGCGGTGTACAATATTGAATGTTTAATTCTGTAAAACTGACACCAATGAATTCATAATAATTCCTGGTATTTACTTATTTATTTAGGAGTATTTTATCCTCTTTAGTAACCATCCTCTTTTAGATGCAGTAAAGTATTGTAGAGAATTGTCTTTTGATATTTCCATTATCCAGAATCACAAAATTGTGACATCATTTTCGTGGGCAATGTATCGTCCTGAGTGATAGGTAGAGAGGGAAACCCCTCTCTAGTAGAAAGTCTTCCATGAGACATTTAGTCCAATAAAAGCAGGATAGACTTTTTTTAATACCCTTGATATTGGAAAAACAATGAGAGCACTATTGTACACCCTGCACAAGGTGCTTCTTGATGCTCGTTGCTATCTTACACCCCATCGACAGTCTATTTTAATGCCTTGAACCCACACAGTTAAAATAGCATTAAGAGCATATGAAAATAAATCTACACTGATGGGTGTGGTGGTCTGGAAGTGAGGTGTGTTCAGGTAAATATTTGGCGTGTTTCTTGTATCTTGGTTGTGGTAAATACACATGTGCCACTTACTGATTAAAACCCTGACAACAGTCAACAGTCAGCTCCAGAATAAATAGAATAAAGAATAAAATAAAGCATCGCGCCAAAGTCATTGATCACCTGCATCTTAAACGGAATGACAACTGGCACACTGATTGGTTTATTTCACGTTACACCCAAAATTAAATACACCCGTGATTAATTAATTAAGAGAGTTAGTTTATGCCTTTTGCATTGTGTTTCGAGCTGCACAAGGCATATTTTAGAGTCGTACAGTAGAGCAGGACAGCAGGGCTGTGACATCACATGTACGTTTTGCGGTGTGTGTGTGTGTGTGTGTGTGGGGGGATTGTGGAATCTGGTGTCTTAGCAGAATGTATAGACACGCCCGTCACACAATGTGTTTCAAAGAAGCTGAAAGGAAAGAGGACGGCATGAGAAAAACCCAAAGCGGGCGATGTGTGTGTGTGTGTGTGAGTGTCTATGTTTTCAAACACACCATTCCCACATCACACTTGTGGTTTACTGGCAGTGAGTGCGTGTCGAGGCGAGTCGAGACTACTGGCAGCGATGCGTGGAAAAGAGTCATCATGTTTTTTTGCGATTCTGCGTTTTTAATTTCGTCTAAGAATTCCTAAAAATCATATCAGTATCTCTTACATGGAAGAGCAAATGTTCTAGTCCTGTTTTACGTGTCAGATTGCTTAGTTATTTTGTTATTTGTTATTTTGTATAACATAAAGTGTGACATTTACAGCTTACAGTGAAATGCAGATATTTCCTTTGCTTTGAATAGTTAGAAGTGAGAAAAAGACTAAACTTTTTTTTTCTGAAAGGCTTAAAGTAACAGGGGATTCTTTTCAATATTATTATGTTGGCTGGTTGGCTGCTGGTTTTTATTCTAAATAACCAGCAGCTCACTTTTGGCAGTGTGGGCAGTGTGCCAAGTCCTGCTGGAAAACAAAATCCGCATCTCCATAAAAGTTGTCAGTAGCAGAGGGAAGCATGAAGTGCTGTAAGATTTATAAGAACCAACACTGATTGGTGGAAACTTCACACTAGACCTCGAGCAGTTTGGACTGTGTGTCTCTCCACTCTTCCTCCAGACTCTGATCCCTTGATTTCCTTTAAATAAAATGTAAAATTTACTGGTGATCAGTGATGGTTTGTTTGGAGAGACATGTCTGATATCTGCTGGTGTTGATCCACTGTGTTTTATGATCAAGTATAAAGTCAGTGCAGTTTTTGTTTTCCCACAAAATCTTACAGCACTTCATATCTTACAGCTTCCCTCTGCTGATAACAAGTTTTATGGGGATGCGGATTCATTTCATTTTCCAGCAGGAATTTTTTCGTTCTATATTGCTATATTTCCTGATGCTGACAGCTCTTTGTTTCTTCTCACTCATCAGAGATCCTGGCGGGAGGAGTGCAGATTGTGAATAATAAATTTCTGAGCTACGTGCCCTCCATCAACTGGAAAGATATTGTGAGTGACAGCAGCGTCCGAGTCGAGATCGATCGCAACGGACCAGAATGTAAGTACATCTGTGAGTGATTTTACTAAAACCCTGTTTATACCTGGTTACTCAGGATCAAATCTGGACAAAACCAGGCCACATAAAATGTTTGAAGGCCTCTGCTCAACAATTTTAACAGTTCCTTCTGATTACTGATACACTTTAGCTGTGACAGATTGTCTTAGATTGTATTCGAACTTCTTAAACATCACCTACCTCTGCTCTAGTAGGTCCTCATTGTGCCAGTTTGTGCTTGAGCCTATAGCACTTATTTTGTTGTTGATTTGAGATATGTGACAACAATACTCTATGCAGTTATAGCAGGGTAAATACAGTACATTTGACAAACAAAACTGGTGATAAATGCATGTGGCTAAGATACAATCCTTGTGACCAGGTGTAAATGCGGTCTATATTTTTATTGTTATCATTTTAAACTTATATTATTTGTAAATGCACTTTTTTGTTTGTTTGTTGATCTATGCTCCTTGCTCATGTGCATTCTCTCTGCAGTGGCGTGTCATCCTGACTGTAGAGGACACTGCTGGGGTCCAAATAAGGATCAGTGTCAGACCTGTGAGTATATCGCCCTCACTGAAGTGCATCATGTCATTTTTATCTGTTAGTACTGTACTAGGGCTGCACGATATATCGTTTAAGCATCATCATCACGATGTAAGCATGCGCAATAATCACATCGCAGGATGTGCGATGTCACCTAAGGCAATTAAATCAAGTTTTGATTCTTGACAGAAAAAGTAGATACACAGTGTTGTAATATTCTGTGTGAGCAGTGCTGTCTCTGTCTCTGGGTGAGTGACAGGCTGCGACTGCCTGAGAAGTGCAGGGCGGAGGGGTTGGGTAACCACATGGACTCCACATGGTTGGGCACGTGCTTGTAATCACAGCGGCAGACAGCCTGTGGAAAGCTGTGCACCTTCGTTCAGCACAGTTTTGCACAGATATTTCCAGTTACAGCCAAAATCATGTTTTAATCCCAGAAAATGCTCTTATTTACCTTTTGAAAGGTCATTTGAATGTTCGATTAAAGGGACGATTATTGTTGTTTTGTTGTTTTGCTGTTTTCCTCAGGTTTTTGAGTGGTCGGCTGACTCTAAAGCGCTGACACAGCTCTCGGTTGGTCCAAGTCTCTGCCGCGAGACAGTGCTCGGGTGGGGACGGGGCTGGTGAAGTCACGGGTCCTCCATTGTTTAATATCGCGATACATATATTTAAATCATCTGCAAAAAAAAAAAAAAACAGTATCGTGCAGCCCTATAATGTACCTTCAGTAATATACTGGGGAAGTTTATCCTGTTATAAAGCTCTTCAAAGTGAAGCATCTGTAGCTGACCTAATGATAAAATACTGTTCAAATTAAAGCTTCTCTGATCTCTGTGTGTGTGTGTGTCAGTGACAAAGACGGTGTGTGCGCCGCAGTGCCACGGACGCTGTTTTGGGACCAGTCCTCGAGACTGTTGCAACACAGAGTGCGCAGGAGGATGTACAGGACCTCTAGAGACGCACTGCTTTGTAAGTGCCAATGCTGTCTTACCTGTTTAAAGGTGTTGTTTAGCCTTTTTATATCTATTTTCTTCCCTTGCGTAGTTTGTTTATCCCATTTTCTCACTAATTTGGAACTCCCAAATTTTGGAATTACCCCACCTATTACCCCAACTACTTATTAGGGAACCCCCCTATCTCTAATAATGTCCACAACACTAAATTTCTGGAAAAAAATGGAAAGATAACAGATGCCTGTGCTGACCGATCATTACACTATAAGCCAAGTGAGGAGAGAGCGCCATCTACCCACCTAGAAAGAGCAAGGCGAATTATGCTATCTCGGACTCTGGCCGCTGATGCCAGATGCCGCTGATGGTATACTAAAGGTCCTAAAGGTCACTAATGATCCAAGACAGTATCCAGTATGTGTACACTGGTGGTGCAAAGGTGGTGTTCAGTATAAACTAGACAGTGGTGATGTTTCCCATTCTCTGATGTTGGGATCACTTCAGGAAATGTCTATAAATTGCAGGGTATGCGTGATGTCTCTTACATTTTCAACACTGGTTAAGATTTTTTAAATCCTGTACATCTAGGCTTCTAAGAACACAGATACTTTATCCTGTATAAATCATTAATACCTGTCAAATCTGGTAAAACTAACCCAGCTTGAGCAGTGGCTTCACAGCATTATCTGTAAGATTTTGGAAGCGATCTAAACAATAAACCGCACACTTTTAAAGGCAGTTTACAGGTTGAGAGGTCTTTGACTCTGCATGCTTGTGTTTTGACTCAGGCGTGCCGACACGTGAACCATTCGGGAGCGTGCGTGCCTCACTGTCCCCAGCCGCTCATCTACAATAGGCAGACATTCCAGCTGGAGCCCAACCCGGACGCCATGTACCAGTACGGATCAGTGTGCATGCCCAACTGCCCCGGTAAGCACAGAGGGTGGAGAGGCTGAAGGATTGGCAGTATTGCAAATATATCTATTAAAACATTATAATTTGAGAAACTCATTGGGAAAACTATTAACAAAGACACACAGTCACTGAGGCAGCCAATGAACGGTGAAATGCTCTTTAGCCTGCTAAACGTGAGTAAATGAGGTAGAGAATGACTAGGATGAGTGAGGTAGGTGAGTGAGTTGACTGAGGTAAGGGAGGGAGCAAAAGAGAGGAGGGCAGTGAGGCAGTAAATGAGGGAGGGAGGGAGGTAGTGAGGGGAGAAAGTTGAGTGAGGCGAGTGAAACCTCTACACCAGGGGTCACCAATCCAGTCCAGAAAGGGCCGCTGTGGTTGCGGGTTTTCATTCCAACCAGGCACGGGCACACCCTCTATGGGTGGCCACCTGTTTGGGGACTGAGACTGAGGCTGATTGAACAGGTGGAATCAGGTGTGCCACAGCTTTGTTGTAATGAAAGCCTGCACCCACACCGGCCCAATGTGGACAAGATTGGTGACCCCTGCTCTACACCTTAAACACTCAAAAAAGCCACACTATTATCGTATTTGTCGCACTGGAATGCGCACTGGATAATAAGGCGCACTATCAAAAAACGTCTATTCTCTGGTCTATTTCCATAAATAAGGTACACCAGATTATAAGGTGCATTATGAAACACTAATAAGGAACAGGGGTGTCGCCATGTTTTCCTTCAAGACATTAAGAAATGTATTCAATTTAAATGTTTCAGTCTCAGTTTTTGCACTGCTAGAACTGTGGTTATGGTTGCCTTTGTAAAATGTATCAAATTTTCTCTTATTTTATCCCATTCACTCAGCATTGTATACTCTATATGTGACAGTACGTACTCATCTCTCTCTCTCTCTCTCTCTCTCTCTCTCTCACAGATCACTTCGTGGTAGACGGCAGTGCCTGTGTGAGCAGCTGCCCACTAGATAAGATGGAGGTTGAGAGGAATGGCACAAAGCGGTGTGAGCCGTGTGTTGGTCTCTGCCCAAAAGGTGAAGGGTGCCCATCCACCCACAGCAGACTTTACACACAGCCGCAGTATTTAACAAGCGCTGTGGTTCATAGACTGGTATGAGTGAAGTAGAGTGAGGTCATGATACTTTTCATAGATATTCTTAGGAAAGACACACTCAAGACCCGTTCAGTAAGGAGAGCTGTTTTTGTATGGGGGCATTCACAGTTTTTGTACATAAAAATGTAGTTTTCAAAGGCCGTCTTTTTCTGCCGAGCTTCAGAGATCAGAGAAAATGTTATCATTAGTTATTAGGCTAATGTTTTTGGCTAATGTGTTGTTTCAGGTGTATTTTTGTTTTTAGCTTGAAATATTATTTTTAAAGGAAGCCTGAACCATATTCCAGTTTCTTTGAAGTAATGAAACTTACCAGTCCTGCTTACAATTTTTATAAACATTTCCTAACTTTTAAAAAAAGCTTTTATTGTGGTTACTTTGGTACTCAGACACAACACAATATATATAGATCAGTTAATCAATAATCAATTGCTGATGTCCAACCATCTGGGTCTCACCGCTATCACCACCAATCAGCTCTCCCTTTTGCCCCACCTCTAAACCCATACATCACCCAGTGCCCCTCCCAAACTAGCCAATTTTCCCATTTTCTTGAGAGCATGGATTGGGTTCTTTACCAGGCAGGGTCATGTGAAATAGTGCATGAAACATAATATATTCCATATTTTATGCCACAACACCTATTCTAAAAATGCCATTGATAATTCTATGCAGCCGATAGACTGCATAGACTTCAAAACTAGACTTGTCTGTTTTTATTGAATAATCCTCCTTTTTTTCTCTCTCTCCGTTTCTCTCTGTCTGGCTCTGTAGTGTGTAATGGCACAGGAGCCTCTGACAGGCAAACTGTAGACTCCAGTAACATCGACACTTTCATTAACTGCACTAAGATCCAGGGCAGTCTTCACTTTCTTGTCACAGGAATTCACGGGTGAGTATTTATCATCCTCAGTGTTGAGGGTTCTTAGCGGTTAGAGTTCTCCTTACAAACATCCTGAGGCACTAGACTGGTTTTCACTGCTTATTCAGAAAGAAAGGTAGCATGGCAGGTTTAGTTGGCAGTGCAGTTATAAAAAAGGTGCCAAAAAGTGTTCTTTGAATTAAAGCCATAGAAGGATCCCCTCTTGTTTTCAATTCTTGTGAAAGTGAGATGTTTTCATTTTAGATACAAAGAACCTTTAGAAATTTAAAGATTTTGTAGAAGGGTTGAAAATGTATGATTTAAAGCAATAATAATAATCATAATCTACATTTTAGCCTAAGTGGGGCAATCTAGAATTTAACACAAAGCCAGAATCAATCAAAATCTTGGGTGGGACAACATAGAGTCAAAAACAGAGGCCAAACAATCAGAAACTCAGTTTTAGCAGGAAGTCTGACAGCATATGTTCAAACACTGAGCCAGAACCAATCAGAATCTCCATTTTAGCTTGAGTGGAGCAATCTAGAGTTCAACACAAACCAGAACCAATCAAAATCACCATTTCAGCTGGGGGGTGGGACAATGTAGAAGTCAAATACAGAGCCAGAACCAATCAGAATCTCCATTTTAGCTTGAGTGTAGCAATCTAGAGTTTAACACAAAGCCAGAACCAATCAGAATCTCAATATTAGAGTCAAACACAGAGTCTGAACCAATCAGAATCTTGGTTTCAGCTAGGGGTGGGGCAACATAGAGTCAAACAATAAGTCAGAACCAATGGGAATCTTAATTTTAGCTTGGGGTGGAGCAATCTAGAGTCAAACACCGAGCCAGAACCAATCAAAATCACCATTTTAGCTGGGGGGTGGGACAATGTAGAAGTCAAATACAGAGCCAGAACCAATCAGAATCTACATTTTAGCTTGGGGTGGAGCAATCTAGAGTTAAACACAAACTGAGAACCAATCAAAATCACCATTCCAGCTGGGGTTGGGGCTGTAGAGTAAAGCACAAACCAGAATAATTCAAAATCTCTGTTTCAACTTGTGATGGAACAATGTAAAGTCAGTCACAAAATGAAAATTGTGGATAAAATTTCAGTACCAATATCCAACTAATGCAACCAATGGGAGATTTTCATTATGTATTGTGTAAACTATTAAAAAGTGTAAATTATTTATAATACTTGTTAATGGAAGGTTTTTAGTTAAAAATATTGGTAAAAAGAAAGATCATCCTCAGTGCCAACATGATTCATGTTTAAATTTTTTAATTTTTTACACCACTCTGAATTTTGCAGGGACGACTATAATAAGATTCCTCCATTGGACCCCAAAAAACTCAAGTACTTCAGCACTGTGAGAGAAATAACAGGTAATTATATAGTAATAGCATTTAATATTATATATAATATTGTAATTATTTAAACACTTCTGTGTATATATAGTAGGTTATACTGTACTGCATGTTGTTAATATAACACATTGGTATTTTTTATTTATGTATTCGGACACTATCACACATTTATATGTTTACACTATATGTATTTATGCTAAAAATGTATTGCATGTCCCGTAGGTGTTTTGGATATTCAGTCATGGCCTAAAGAACTCAGTGATCTGTCATATTTCTCCAACCTCACCACTATACGTGGAAGATCACTCCGCTCGTAAGTGCTCGTCTGTGTGTGTGTGTGTGTGTGTGTGTGTGTGTGTTTTGTCATTCTGTTGCATCCAACCGTCTGTAGCATCAGCTGTTTTCCTGTGAAATGCTTTTTTTTTTAAATACAGGCTGTTTATATGATGATAATGTATGTTTCCCTGTATGTGTGGCTGTCTGCTAATGCTAATCGTATACCATTTTGTTTGTTTATGTATTTGATCAGATGTGTTCCATAGTCTGTGCATGCATCTCATGTGTTTTTTGTATTTATTCATGTTTGTGTGCATCCCTCCTCTCCACCTCACCACCACCTCCTCCCCTAACCCTGTTCCCACATCAGCACTAAAAGGTATGTAAAAATATATAAAGCTGATCTAAACCCTTTTACTAAACATTGCATGGCTGTAGAGCTTCCAAAAGTCCCAAAATCTCTCTTTCTCTCCTTTTTTCTCTTTCATTTTCTCAAAAATCAGAAGAAAAAACACATTAAAGCAATGTTTCTTACATTTACATGATTTTATCTGATTACAGACAGTATGAACCCCATATATTTAATGTATTATCTGCTCATCTTCATTTCATTGATCATTAAAAATACATTCCTGCATTTTAGACCTGCAACACATAAAAAAAACAGTTGAGATAGAGATTGTTTAAGCAAATATATATCTGAAAAAAAATAATAATCAAGATTTAGTTCAAAAGCAGAATCCATGGAAGGCTAAGTCTTTAAGGAGAAAGTATATTGGGGCAGTAGTAGATTTCCAGTTTTTAACAAATGCTAAGAAGACTATATCTTCTGGAGATCGCTGGTTCGAATCCCGGTCATGCAGCTTGCCATCATCTGCCGAAGCCTTGAGAGAGCACAATTGGCCTTGCTCTCTTTGGGTGGGTACAGTAGATGGCGCTCTCTCCTCTCATCACTCCTAGGGTGATGTGGATCAGCACAAGGCTGCGTCTGTGAGCTGATGTATCAGAAGAAGTGGTGCCAAGTTCTTGAATGGGCTCAGAGTAACATTGGATGGACCATCATACAGTGAAAATATATATTGTACTCTGACAAATCAGTATTCCAGATCTTTTTTTGGAAAAAATGGACACATTGATCTCTGGACCAAAGACAAAAAGGATCATCCAGACTGGCGTGCTGCGGCATTAATGCAGAAAAGTGCATCAATATCTTAGAGCAACATATGCTGCCTTTAAGGCAACATCTTTTACAGGGATGTTCATGCATTTTTTCAACAAGACAATGCAAAACATGCAAAACTTGAAATATAGTGGGTTCATACTGTAAGCAATCAAATAAAGTCATATGTATTAAGTATATGTATATGTAGTGTTTTTGCTCTGATTTGGCGTTGTAAAAACACAAAAAACTACAATCTGGTAAAATATTTTTAATAGCTCACTGAGAAGTTATTATTGTGTATTTTATTAATTATTCAGTAATTAAGACACACACAGACTACACACATTACACAAACACTCATGCATTTTCTCCAGCATGAAATGGGTGTCTGTGCCTTTGTGGAAGTATTGTGAAATACGTGTCCTGATTATTTAACACGGCGGTTAAGAGCAGAAGTTCAGACTTGTACCTGTGGAGGGGCCGTGAACAGGTCATGCAGGCAGACGGATCCTGCAGCGTCTGACTGACTGCCTTCCTTATGGGAAATCCACCTGACTTGACTAATCTGTATTTTCTCTTCGTCCCCGCTCTCCCGTGACGCCGTGCCAACTTTTCCCCTCTCTCTGTCTTTTCAGGCCCTTCTCTCTGTTGTTAATGAAGGTTGACTCCCTCACGTCGCTGGGTCTGCGCTCTCTGAGGGAGATAAATGACGGCAGTGTGTATATCAGTAATAACACTAATCTGTGTTATCATCACACCGTGGACTGGGGGAAGATTTTCACGGGCAATCGACGCCAGCGCAGGCTCAACTACAATGACATCAAGTTTAATAAACCTCAGAGCCAGTGTGGTAAGCCAAGTTTTAGAAGATGGGCAAGGAAGAGGGGTGTAGAGTTGCATCGGGTTCAGGCTGGAAGTTCAGGTGTACCAGTTTTTTACTGGTTTTATAATTGCATATATAAAATTGTATGCTATTGCCCAAAAACAAACATTAGTAAATGAATCTTAGTAGGATAAATGTGAATCCACGGATCATATAGGAGGACTATGTTGTTCATTAATAATTACAGACTATAGTTATATAGTTAAAGACTATGTAATAGTTAGAGCAACTATTATTATTATTATTATTATTATTATTTTGGTGGTGTTTTTCATTCTTAGCACTGCAGTGATTAGCACTGATTAGCATTTTGATGGTGGTGTATGAGGTGTTAGTAGAGTGTGTTAAGCTGGTACAGTTAGTGAGTGGATCAGATACTGCAGCAGTGCTGCTGGAGTTCTTAAACACTGTGTTTAATCATCACTCACTGTTCTCCACTCTCTGTTACACACTACTGCACTATATCTATAGCTGCTCCACCTTGTTAAAAAAACATCCAACTATTTATCCGGGACCTGACGAATAGTGCGACATGCGAGCGTGGCGAACCTGAAAAAAATAAGAGAGCACTTAAAAATGATGAGTTTCTTTGATTTTACCAAATTAAAAACCTCTGGAATATAATCAAGAGGAAGATGGATGATCACAATCCATCAAACCACCAAACTGAACTGCTTGAATTTTTGCACCAGGAGTGAAGCAGCATAAAGTTATCCAAAAGCAGTGTGTAAGACTGGTGGAGGAAAAGAACATGATGCCAAGATGCATGAAAATTGTGATTAAAAACCAGGGTTCATCACCACCCAAATAATAATAATACTAGCTGCTCTGTGATGGTCTTTTCTGTGGGGTTCTGCTATTTGATACATATATATACATGAGAGATTGGTGTTCTTTTATCTAATTTTACTCTCCTGTGTGTGTGTGTGTGTGTGTGTTTGTGTGTGTGTGTTACAGAAGAAGCAGGTCGTGTGTGTGATCCACTGTGTTCAGATGCAGGCTGTTGGGGCCCTGGACCTGAACAGTGTCTGTTCTGCAGGAATCACAGTCGGGATGGTACTTGCGTGGCCCAGTGTAATATCTACTCAGGGTTAGTCTGTATGATTGGTTTAATTAACTTTTAATTGGCAGAACTTTGTGTACGTATATGTGTGTGTGTGTGTGTGAGTCACAGGTTCTGAACCATTGTCCTATAGTCCTCCTGAACTGCACACTGTACTGTTTCATACTCAAAACACACCCACTTTACCTCAGAGAGAGTCTGTTAATTAGCTGATCACTGAGTTCAGAAAAAACAGTGTACCCAATGTGCTGCAATGTGCAGTTAATCTACACTGATTTCTCTCCTGAAAATTGTTTATTTGGGTAAATAAAGTGCTTCTGTTTAGTTACAGCAATCTTAGATTTCCAATATTTTGTCTAATGGTGAGTTTTTAGTGAAGTTTCTCCAGCACTAAGGCGGATAGAGCTATTTCAGACAGAGCTAGCACTGTGGTTAGCGGCTAATGCTAATGCTAATGCTGCTGCACCCAGCCTTAGTGCTGGAGAAACTTTACTTCAGTGGAGTGGCTTAACCTGATTGGCGCATCCTCACTTTACACTGATATATCATGTGGTTTTTAACGTGTCTCAGACCACGTCCTGAAGAGATCATTTGAATGGTTACATTTGTATCTGAGATTGAAGATCGAAATATACTGTCTTGGTGTTCGAAATGACCAGGTTTAAACGGGATATGTATGTAAGCTAGTCCTGTCGAAAGCCAACTTTAGCTTCAGTAGAAAGAGAAGGGAAAACCACATTTTTAGAGTCTGGAATTAACGCATTTTCTGTCTTATCTTTTTGTATTAACACGTCTCTGCTTGTCTCCTGTCTGCTTGTGTATATATGTTGTGTTTACAGGGAGACGCGGGAGTTCACAAGGCCGAATGGTGAATGCCTCGCCTGTCATCCTGAGTGTTTGCAACAGGAGGGGGAACCGACCTGCAGAGGAAAAGTATAAAACATTTACCTCTCTTTTTTCTCTTTGCCCTTTCTCTGTTTCACTGTCTTGCTTTATCCTATTCCAGTAATTTACACTGACATACAAAATATTGTGGGATATAGGACTAGTATTGTGTCCCTTGACTTTTCCAGTGGAAGCTAAAGAACGAAAATGACAGACATTGAACCAGGTAGCATGAAGAATCTGGCCAATATCGGGGCTCAGGCCCATAGTATACTCTGCAGCCGGGGTGTTGGGAGATGCAGCCCAGCATTTGGGCCTCAGTCAGACCTAAATTCTAACCGACATGTGGTATTTTTTGCACCGGACATGTGATTTTGGCTATCTGGGATTGTACTTTTGTTCCATTGGCCATGGTGCTGCGCCAAATCCATTGCCGCCAGTTAAACAAGCTTTAAAAAGAAGTGTTCTTCGGGTGACACTGGCAAAAACATTCTATATCTACTAGAGAAAGATTATATCTGCCCAGTATTATGTATTATACTTTATTCCTGGATATATGGAGATATTTGGATTGCATTATTATTAGTATCATAACATTCTGGATCATTGACTGATTCTTGTATTGTTTAATATCTGAATTAGGGGTGTGCCATATGATATCGTGTACAATAATATGATTTAATCTTCATTTTGTTGCAGTAGTGTATTCTTGAAATATATATTTTTTAATTCAGTGTTTTGGTATGAGTATCCAAGAGTATCGCTAAAATACCATGAAAATACCATGAAATATCGTGATATTATTTTAGGGCCATATTGGCCACCCCTACTTGGCACAAGTAGCTCAGCCTGATTCCCATATTATACTCTGCATCCGGTGTATTGGCACATGCGGAGGTGTCCGATTCCCATATTATACCTGGCAACCGAGCGTTTGGGTCACAATCTACTCTAGATTCAAACCGGAGCCGTTTTTTTTTTGGCTATCTGAGATTGTTCTGTTTTTCATTGTCCATTCATGCTGTGCCAAATCCATTACCGTCATCTGAACAACACTGAGGATGTCTTTAAATGGAAGTGTTCTCCGGGTGACACTTGTGATATTAAACACATTAATAATAAAGAAATCTACAAGTCACTTTTTCCCGCCTTTGTAGTCTTATGAAATAAGACTGCCTCTGTTTCTCTTTGAAGTGTTGACCATAATTCATATTCCGCACACAGCAGAGGAGCGGTGGGTTTTCCACTGTTTAGATCCACACTGTGATGTGGGTGGGTTATTTCGCAATCAGTGGTCATCTGCTCTTTGTTTGACCGGTACGTTTGTTCTGTAAACAGCCTGTAAAAAAATCCTTTTTCCAATCAGCCTTTGAGTTGGACCAGAAAATAGAATCAGAGAACATGGGTATAAATACTTCAACAGATGAAGTAATGAGTTTAATAAGGAGAAAGATGAGTAAGGTAATGGAAATGATGACCAAATGTCGTGAACAAATGTGTTTTTCATATAAAATACTTTTATATAAACACGCTCTCTGCATAATGTATGTCACCATTAGGTTACAAAAGCCTGCCAAACTGGCTCTGCTGCCTCTTGGCTTTTATTCTGCGTATTACGTAATGAGGAGACACTTAAACACTGGCTAGATTTAGGGCTGTTCTGCTTTACCTGTTTACTTTAGTGCAGGTGCTGACAGAACTGCTATAATCAGTGACGTGCTCATATCTTTCCACCCCCACACTCTCTTTTTCTTTCTCTTTGTGTGTATGTGTGTGTGTGTGTGTGTGTGTGTGTCAGGGAGCTGATGAGTGTGTGGCGTGCTCTAACCTGATGGATGGCCCTCACTGTGTGTCGTCTTGTCCTAATGGAGTGAATGGAGAGCGGGGCCAGGCCATCTTTAAGTACCACAACTCTAAAAGACAGTGTGAGCCATGCCACCCCAACTGCACAAGAGGGTAAGTGTGTGTGTGTGTGTGTGTGTGTTATCATTATTTTAGTGTGGGCTAAATTTGATCATGGCTAAATTTGAGCAGCCTGGTCTCCAATCTTCATTAATTGCACATTATTGCACCAGTAAGAGCTGTAAGAGTGTGAAGGTTCAATTAGCAGGGTAAGAGCACAGTTCTGCTCAAAATATTCCAATGCACACTATAACATTATGGGTGACATACCAGAGTTCAAAAGAGGACAAATTGTTGGTGCACGTCTTGCTGCTGGAGCATCTGTGACCAAGACAGCAAGTCTTTGTGATGCATCAAGAGCCACGGTATCCAGGGTAACGTCAGCATACCACCAAGAAGGATCAACCACATACAACAGGATTAACTGTGGACGCTGTAAGAGGAAGCTGTCTGAAAGGGATGTTCGGGTGCTAACCCGGATTGTATCCAAAAAAAAAATAAAACCACGGCTGATCAAATCACGGCAGAATTTAATGTGAACCTCAACTCTCCTGTTTCCACCAGAACTGTCCGTCACCACAATAAATTATTGTGCTCTAAAACCAGGTGTTTCAGTTTCATTGTTCAACCCCTGTATTTTTTGGAGGTGTCTGAGTGGTCCAGCAGACTACTAGTTTACAGAATTCCAGGTTATGCTGCTGCCTTAATGGTTTACTGTGTTTTCCTACTCTTCCAGGTGCACTGGCCCGACTTTGAGAGACTGTATAAACCCTGATAGAGCGTCAGACAGGTCAGTGGCTCCCTCTACTGGTGACAGAACAAGACTATAATCACTTTCTCTGGTCATATCTACTTCTTTCTTCTTCTTTCTTTCAGTAAGCATATTTTATCAGTTTTTCTCTCACTTCCTGATCTGATTGTTGGTTTGTTACTGTTTCAGTCCTCCTATCGCAGCCATAGTCAGCGGAGTGCTGGCTGGGCTAATTGTGTGTCTGGCTGTAGCGGTGCTCTCTCTGCTCTACCACAGAGGCCTCGCCATCCGCCACAAGAGAGCACTTAGGAGATACCTTGAGAGCAGGGAGGTGAGACAACACAGCACAGAGTGGAAAAGCACAAAACTGAATGTATTAGTTTTTTTATTAGTATTTGCTGGGATTTCTTTTATAAAAGTAGCCTACATACAGGGTATCTGCAGAAAAAGGCCTTAAAATGTCTTAAATCCAACTCACAAAGATCTTTGGCAAAACAAATAGTAGACAGTAAATACAATTAATAACTCTGAGGGGCACAATTTTCACGATTTACCTAAATACACAAGCCGGTCATAAAAAATGATTATATGAAAATTATGAAAATAGTTACCCTGACCTTATTTTACAAGCCAGGTCTTCTTATTCAGCATCAGTGCCTAACCGATTCCAATTTCACTAAATGGGTACAAATTCCCATATTCTAATATTTATAATGGAATATATGAAGTGGTCAGACACAAAGTAAATGCATTTTCATATGAATGCCTATTGTTGCCTCACATAAGTGAGATGGTCAGGTGTCCACATACTTTTGAAGCTGTGCAGTTGCAGTAAACAGGAACTGAGAATAAAATAAAAATAATATTTAAAGACCTTAGACAAAAGCTACAAAAATATTAGCAGTTAGGAATAGGAATATAAGAAGTTAAAAAAAAACATTAAACACACCTAATATAAAATGATATATAAAATTAAGATTTAATTAATAAGAGATAATGGCCAAATCTAAAACAGATTTCAAAGCTTTGATGCAACATATATATGCTACATATAAACCAAAAAGTAACTAAACTAACTAAAACTATTAAATAATAAATATAAAATAATGCAACACTAATAGAATGTATAAGCTAATAAACATAGAAGGCTCATAATGAAAATTAACAAATAAAAAAGTAAATGCAATTTAAAAAGGAATACAGCAAAGACTAAAATGTTAAGTAAGGAACAGTATTTAATGGAAGGAGTTGTTTAGAAATTAAAACTGTGAATTGAGTAAGTTTGTGAACTGACCTCTGATTCTCCCACAGAGCATCGAGCCGCTGGATCCAGGTGAGAAGGGGACGAAGGTCCACGCTCGGATTCTGAGAGCTTCAGAACTGCGCAAGGGAAAGCTTCTGGGATCAGGAGTCTTTGGCACTGTGCACAAGGTCTGATTACTTTACTGTTATCTGTGCATAACTCATTTTTTAAAGCTAGAGCATTAACCTTAAAGTTTAAACATAAACCAACAAAAACCCTATAGACAGGTAAAGTACAGTCTAATCTAGTTCTGTCATACAGAACTCTGGACTGTGTAATCTTATTGTCTGCTTTTGCACATTCAACAAAATTACTGTTTCTAGTTTATGGTTTAATCTCAGTCTTTTCCTCACTCTCAGAGTTTCTGGATTCCTGAAGGAGACTCCCTGAAGATCCCTGTTGCTATAAAGACCATCCAAGACCGCAGTGGGCGGCAGACTTTCACTGAGATTACTGATGTGAGGATTATTCCCTTATGCATTTATTATATTACATGTAATACACAATATATACATGCAAAAATATTTTTGCCAATGTCTCATGGAAGCTAAATAAAGCTACACTGACCAGCATATCACAATATATTACCTTGCTTACAGTATTGCAATATATAACAATATACTGAATTGTAACCCCTGTATCAGGATTCATATCATATCACAACCTTCTTGTTAACCCATGTAAAGAAAAGTGCATTTTAGTATATTTTTTAAAAGTATACTTAACAGGAAAAAGTACATACTTTTAGCATTAAAAATAATACGTATTGAAATACATACTAAATGTGCTATTTTTAACAGCTTACGGCAATTAAACATATTTTACAATTATAATGAATCTATATTTAAATACAACATGTATAACTTTTGCGAATCTAAGTAGATTTAAATATGTTTTTGGCTTTTTAAACATAATTTTTAATACACTTGAAGTGTATTATAAATGTATTACGTTGCGTATTGATGTACATATTGTGTACACCTTAATGCTACTGAAAAAAACTAAACTGAAGTGCAATTTAAGCAGTATTTAATGCCACTATATATTTTTTTAATCAACCCAATGTTTCATTTAAAGCATATTGCCTAAAATACATTGTATGGAAATACAGAGAAAGTATATTTAATGGATTTCATTAAATGTATTTCAAATACATTTCACAAGAGAGTACAAAGCCCTATTTACCATGTGTTACTGTCACTTATATCAGCTTTTCCCCTCTCTCCTCCCGTACGCAGCACATGCTGTCCATGGGCAGTCTGGATCATCCGTATATAGTGCGTCTCTTGGGGATCTGTCCGGGGCCCAGTCTGCAGCTGGTAACCCAGCTCAGCACTCAGGGCTCGTTACTGCAGCACCTCCGCCAAAACGCCAACAGCCTGGATCCCCAGCGTCTCCTCAACTGGTGTGTGCAGATAGCCAAGGTGAGCCTCCAAAGGATGGTGGTGATAAAAGCTAGAACACAACTTATAGAATATATTTATAGAATTTAATACATCGTACATGCAGACACAACATATAACATATTAATAACATATTACAATTTAAACAGTAAAAAAAATCCATATCAAGATAAGGGCTGGGTATCGATATTGATATAGTTTGATGATATAATTTCACAAAATTTTTGATACTAGAAATTATTACAGATTGTGAGTGTCCCTGTTTGGCGCGTTTATGTATACTTTTTAAAGCATCGAAAACAGGCACCGAGTTCTTTAAGACTTTTTGGTTTTCAGTAGTACCGTATTCTGTTTTTTTTGCAGTGTATTTTGTCTTAGTTTTGCTTTTTACTGTGAAAAAATATCCTTTTGAAATATCTTTTTGATAATCCATTATGCATGCGCCAAATATTCTGCACTTCTGTTTTATGGTAAATTCTTTTTTGATGCATTATTAAGAATTCATACAAATTCTTTAAAGTCTTTATACGTTACTCTTGTACTCTTGCATTAAACAACAATAAACAGAAGTTTACAGATCTATTTGTGTCTATTAAAGGTTTGAAAATGCTTTATTTATATTATACTAATACTATATAATACTTGTGCTATAAAATACAATTAAATAAAGATTTATTTTGTTGCAGTTGTTTATTCTTATGTGCCGTAAAACTTTTAAATTCAAATTTATTTCCTTTATTTGTACCCAAATTTCAAGATGAATGGCCCAAAGGAAATGACCCTACTTTTAATTCCTTTATTAGACTTGTATTAGAACCTGTAGCTCTCAAACAAGCGCTAAGCACTGAATATTAATATGCATAAACTCATTAAACTGTCATTTTTAATTGGCTGTTAGCAAGGTAAAGTAAAATTACAAAAAAGTAGTTGCAAAACAGAATAGGGATTAAACACTGTAACATTGTAATTGGCATATTGCTGTTACCCCTTTTCTTTGTATGAATACGTCCCTAAGTCTATATGAATTTTGCATATTAAGATATGGATGACTGTTCTTTAGGGTATGTACTATCTAGAGGAGCACTGCATGGTGCATCGGAACCTGGCTGCTCGAAACGTTCTGCTGAAGAGTGACTACATGGTGCAGATCTCCGACTTCGGGGTTGCAGACCTGCTGTATCCAGATAAGAAATATGTCTACAGTGAACACAAGGTATCTGTTATTCACCAGGCATTTATCAGCTGTTAACACATGGTTTCAGTGTTAAAGAAAGGTAGTAGAAAATGTACTGTTACACACACTTGGATAAAAATGCACGTACATGTGTGGGATATGTGTGTGTGGTGCCTCCTGTATAAAAAGTTGAGTTGCTTGCCTGTTCACACAGACCGTTCTAGCCAGATGCCATCAGTCTGACACTGCAAATCAAGGATTTATACAGTATATGCCCCCACAGCTTCAGTAATCAGGCATCCTTTGATTATTTACACACCAGCTGAACTGCTTAAATTTTTGTAAAGTAACATAAAGTTATCCAAAAGCAGTGTGTAAGACTGGTGGAGGAGAACATGATGCCAAGATGCATGAAAACTGTGATTAAAAACCATCAGGGTTAAGCCACCAAATATTGATTTCACTGAGGCATAAAACAAAATTTCCTGATATTTTGTCTTCTAACCAGCCGCTCCTTGTTTTTTTTTTTTCTTAGACTCCAATCAAATGGATGGCATTAGAGAGCATCCTGTTCAGAAGATATTCTCACCAGAGTGATGTTTGGAGTTACGGTAAGACTGTGGACCGGCATTACAGTGATGAATTAACTGTGGTCTTGGAGCAAATTGTTGTGTACTATTGGAAATTCTTTTTATTCCTAAATTAGCCTTAATCACAGCAAAAGTGGTCCAGCGGTCTAAAGTGCTACCACTATGCTCCGGAGATCACTGGTTCGAATCCAGGTCATGCAGCTTGCCATCAGTTGCCGGAGCCCTAAGAGAGCACAATTGGCATTGCTCTCTCTGGGTGGGTACAGTAGAAGGTGCTCTTAGGGTGATGTCGATCAGCACAAGACTTCTGTGAGCTGATGTATTGGAACCGAGCTGCTGAGCTTTTCTCCGAGGGCGAAAAGAGGCGGAGTCTAACGTCACATGTGTCGGAGGAGGCGTGTGCTAGTCTTCACCCTCCTGGTGTTGTGGCATCACTAAGTGATAAGGGATATACAGATGAGCCTATAGCTAAATTGAGAGAAAATGGGAAAAAAAACCCAGAAATAAATTTATTTAAAAAAAAAAGAATGACCAGCATATTATCCATCCTGTCTGTTCTGATTAAAAAACCCTATTTTTACCCTCATTTTACTGATGCAGGAGTGACAGTATGGGAGATGATGTCACATGGAGCAGAGCCCTACGCAACCATGCATCCCCATGATGTGCCAAATCTGCTGGAGAAAGGAGAGCGGTTAGCCCAGCCACAGATATGCACCATCGACGTCTACATGGTCATGGTGAAGTGTAAGTTAATTTTTTTTAGAAGTTAAAGTAAAATCTAAACAGACACAAAATGGCTAGTAATGGCTTTTACTTAATTTACTTAATTAAGAAATTCATACAATCAAGCTGAGATGTTTAAAATAATGTAAAAAAAAAAGTTTTTTTTTGTCCAATTTATCATGCATTCTTTATTCCAGCGCCCCACATGTATATATTATTATTTTTATTGACACCACTTATAAATATAATAGCATTCTTACATTCCTACATTTTTTTCTCTTTCTATCCAGGTTGGATGATTGATGAAAACATCAGGCCTACCTTTAAAGAGTTGGCTAATGAATTTACCAGAATGGCGAGGGACCCACAACGTTATCTTGTTGTCAAGGTGAGAAAAGAGTGAATTTTCTGAGATTTGTTGGTTAACAGAAGTTTGTAATGGATCACACTAACTAAATTTCTCATCACAGAATGACAGAAACAGCGCAGTGTCAGATGAAAGCCATTCACGAGAATTCAAGCTGACTGAGGTCAACCTGGAAAGTGAAGATGAAGAAGTGTTGGATGACGGGTTTGCTACACCTCCCCTCCACCTGTCACCATCGAGGAGCCACTCCCGGCTGAGAATCGGATCCTATAGGGTGAGAATTTGGTGTTACATCATCTGATGTTGGTCTTGTTTTGTAAAATTGGTTAGAAATTTACAAATATAAACTGATATCACTCTTTCTCTTGCCTTTTAGAGCGGCTCAGGCCAGTCTGTTCCAGTGGGATACCTGCCCATGACCCCAAGCCCTGGGGAGGATTCCAGACAGGTATTTAATTATACTGTATGATATATGAGCTTTTAAAATATAAGACAAAAGTGCATAACAAATTCAGGCCTTAAAATTGCTACTGATATTTTTGCCCATTTATACAATGATACATATGTTTAAAACGTTTGGGCACCCTTAATAAATTTCTTCGTGAAACACTAGTTGTTTGGATCAGGAATTTCAGCCATAAGTATATCATATAGCAGACAAACACAGTGATATTTGAGTAGTGAAATGAAGTTTATAGGATTTAAATTAGGCAGGTGCATAAATTTTAAACCCTAACAGAAAAAATACATCAATATTTAGTAGATCCTCCTTCTGCAGCCTCTAAATGCCTATACCTTCCTGGCTTCTGGTTGAAGGTATTTTGGACCATTCTTCTTTACAAAACATCTCCAGTTCAGTCAGGTTTGAGGCTCCCATGTTGCCACTCTTCAGAGCAGATGGCACCTTAACCCTTTCTCATAACTGGATTTGTCTGTGTATGTAGGTCAAGGGTCAATGAGCTTACCAAACTAATTTGATGCTCCAGTAATTAGTGTATTAAAATGACAAAGGGATCCAAATGTATGCACTTGCCTAATTTGGTTTATAGCATTTTGCACACTTTCTGTAAATCCTATAAACGTCATTTCACTTCTCAAATATCATCTGCTATATGTATATGTTTAATATATTGAAATTGCTGATCCAAACAACCAATGATTTATAAAGGAAAATCAAAAAAATGATCAGGGGTGCCTAAACTTTTTCATACCACCTTATTACTGATGTGAAAAGTAATGTAAGCATGTACAGTATATAGTTTTATACCAAACACTCAGGGTGCTTATGGATTGCTGATGTGTCTGTGTTTATCAGCTGTGGTATCAGAGGAAGCGTCTGGGTTCAGCGAGAACGACGTCTGAAAGCTCTGAAGGCCGGGGCACTGTGGTGGACATAGAGATGGGCGAGATCGTCTCCCAGACAGGCAGTCTACGCCGGGGGCACAGTCGGGCAGACAGTGCCTACATGTCTAACTGTGTGTCTGTGGCATCTGACCCCCTCTCACCGGTACTGCAGGTGGCTGAGGAGGACACTGATGGATATGTTCTGCCCAGAAGTGCCCACAACTCAGAAAGAGGTAACGGCTATAACAGATTTGCTAAGGCTATTTTCACATTATACAAGCTTTACTGAAGCAATCACATGGTCTAGCGCCTCTGCTGGCTGGTTGCAGTATTGTGCATATGTTTTCCCTTTGCTTATATTGGTACATTCTTTATTTCTCCCTATAATCAATTTTTTAAATTATTATTCTGCTATATTATAAGTTAACAGGGTTTTACAGAGAATGAAGTGATTAGAACAGACCATCTGCACTACATGGAGTTGTAGTTCAACTATCTAGATAGTCATACTATCACCACAGATACCAGAACACCTGAACACCTTAGCAACCACCTAGCATCAACTTAGAAACAACATAGCAACCACTTAAAACTACATAGCAACCAACATGTATACCATAGCAACACTATAGCAACCACCACAGCCACCATAGCAACCATAGCATATAAGTGGTAGTGATAGAGGGTGGTTATTAAACCAGATATTGATACTTTCGGCAGTTTTGGCAGATGCCAAGTCCTGCTGGAAAATGAAATCTGCATCTACATAAAGCTTGTCAGCAGAAGTGTTCTAAAATTTCAACCTCATACACAGTTAAGAATTGAAAATTGAATTATTTCATGTTCACACAGCTTGAAAAAAAGCAGATCTCAACTCAAATCTAATTTTTTATCATTTTCTGCAGATGCTCTGATGGCTCGGCCTGGATCCAGAGCCAGCCTTCCACGCAGCAGATCATCCAGGAACACCAGGAGTCAACTTTCCCCCTTATCTCCATCCCAAGAACCTCCACAGGAGTACGAGCTGATGACCAAACAGCAGCCCACTGTGGTCCCTCACTTACCCAAAGACAGAATTCACACGACCACGTCCACGTCTATACCAGGGAAGGAAGGTGCTGGTACTGACCCTCTGGCTTGTAGTACCAACCTCCCACCATACGAGGACGCCATTGAAACAGCGAAACAACAGCCTGCCCAGCAAGACACCTGTAACGGTGAAGACTACCTAGATCTGGCAGCAAGTGAGGACACTAGTGCTATAGTGCATTCACCTGAAGCAAGAGAAGACACGATAGAAAGAGACCACCAACCTGATGAAGAGATTTCAGAAGGCAATAATGAGGATGGAGCCACTGCAGAGGAGAGACCACCGCAACAGGCTGTGGTAGAGTACGAATACATGGACATACAAACAGAACCAAAGCCGGTCCAGAGCAGCTCTGAGGAGGAAAGGACTGAAAGATGTTCAGATGAGACAGACACTAACTCTATCAGTCCGTGCAAGGTAAAGAGAGAGTCCACAGAAGATGTGGTTTATCAGAACATGTGTGACATCCCTGCTTTGAAGTCGAATTCCACCAAAGGAAGCAGCTTCAAAGCAAATGAACACAGTAGCATCATCACCTGTCTTCCAGAAGAGTATGAGGACATGGGTGTAGTATGTGGGAGAGGTAACGCATCAGCTGATCAGGTGGAGTACCAGAACATGCCAGCGAAGGACAGGAAACTGCAGGGAGAAGTGCCACATTCAGCCAAACTCAGGGCCTTCAGGGGTGCATGCTCTGGACCGGACGAGAAAAACGGCAAAACTTCCTTTGACAACCCCGACTACTGGCACAGCAGACTGTTCCACAAACCGGACGCTGTCTGCACATAACAGCTAATTAAGACGGGTGAATTAAGGGCAATTGAGGCAAATCTGGAGCTTTCTATACAATAATGGAAGAAAATAGGCTAAATATGATAGTAAAAAAGTCCCTTTACGCAAGAAAATATAGCTTGTATATCGCTTAAGCTTAACTGTCCCCAGTTGACCCAATGTCACCCTTAATTCACCCTAGTTAAAATATGTAGCAGCTGGTTTGCTTACCAGATTTCTCAGGACTTTTTTTATACCACCAGTGTAAGACTTGATGTCAGTGCCGACAGCCAGCAACCAACAGTGCAGCCAACTGTGCAACCAACAGCCAGCAACCAACGGTGCAGCCAACAGTGCAGCCAGTGTAGCCAATAGCCAGCAACCAACAGTGCAGCCAACAGTGCAGCCAGTGTAGCCAATAGCCAGCAACCAACAGTGCAGCCAACAGTGCAGCCAGTGTAGCCAATAGCCAGCAACCAACAGTGCATCCAACAGTGCAACCAGTGCAGCCAACAGTGCAACCAGTGCAGCCAATAGCCAGCAACCAACAGTGCAGCCAACTGTGCAACCAACAGCCAGCAACCAACGGTGCAGCCAACAGTGCAACCAGTGCAGCCAATAGCCAGCAACCAACAGTGCAGCCAACTGTGCAACCAACAGCCAGCAACCAACAGTACAGCCAACAGTGCAGCCAACAGTGCAACCAGTGCAGCCAAAAGCCAGCAACCAACGGTGCAGCCAACAGTGCAACCAGTGCAACCAATAGCCAACAACCAACAGTACAGCCAACAGTGCAGCCAACAGTGCAACCAGTGCAGCCAAAAGCCAGCAACCAACAGTACAGCCAACAGTGCAGCCAGTGTAGCCAATAGCCAGCAGCCAAAAGTGCAGCCAGTGATCAGTGACGCAGAGTGGAGCAACGGTCTAAAGCGCTGCCACTATTATTGGGAGATGGTTTGAATCCCGGTCATGCAGCTTGCCATCAGCTGCCGGAGCCCTGAGAGAGCACAACTAGCCTTGCTCTCTCTGGATGGGTGAATGGATGGGACAGTAGGCCTAGCTAAATTGGGACAAAAATAGAGGAAACTTAGAAGATTATGACTTTAATTGGAAAACATCAATTTTAAACATCAGAATTTGCATTGGAAATGTCAAAGAAGTTCTGAGTTTACCATCATAAATGCTATTTCATGGCATAATTTCAACACTGGTCTTAAAACAACAAGAAATAACAGTGTGTTTTTAGATTTTAGGGCATTTTCACATCTGTAATTGGTTTGCCTTGACCTGAATCAGTTAATGAATTGAGTTTTTTAAACTTGGAGCCTTTTGCCCTTGGTTTGGTTGGACTTTGACATTAACGCAACTGGCTTGACAATCCCATACCAGTGTTTTATGGTAAATCCAACCGAAATATGTCCCAAAGTATTACTATTATTATTGTTAGCACTGTCCCAGGTTTTCATTGTAGCGATACCAATTGATAACAAAGCATTATTCAGTATTTTGCAGATCTAAACACTATGGAAACACATCCAGAGGTGGAAAAGATGGACAGTACTGTGTGTACGAATGATTTAAAGACAGACTGATAGATAGAAGTGATAATATTTGGGATAATTTGGGACCAAACTAGACCATCTCCTGTGAAGGGTCTTAATGTGGCTGTTTAGCCCTTAAACAAACACAAATATCTACTTATTATCATACTGTCTGTTTAATATATACTTGCTAATGATATTGCTGAACATATCGTCGCTGTCTGATCAAACCTTGTATAAATGGGAGCTTTATGGTAGAAGGAAAAATGATTTTAAGTCATTTTGTTGCATGTAAATCTCTGAACACAATGCAAAGAACAACTGCTACATTCACAAATGCCATTTTATGTCATTTAATATGCTTCAGTACTTTACACAGACATGCCAAAAGTCGTGGGATAGCAGTACGTAAGCTGATCATGAAATGTTATCTCATGGAGCAGTTTCTCATGGAGGAAATGTTGACACCTGTGTAAGTCCAGCCAATCAGCTCTCCCTTCTGCCCCGACTCTAAACCCATACATCACCCAGTGCCCCTCCCAACACAATACCAGATCCTATCCCATGATACTGTATATGGCATATCAGTAGAAGGGTGAACTTTACAAGGTTTATCTCCTCTTGCAATGGTGCTAAATACACAAATTTAGCCTTTTATACAAACACAGCTGCCAGACAAGCTTATACTGTAAGTGCTAGCTCACTGTGAGCATCTTTTACAGCGTCAAAACTGCTTCAACGTAGCACGAACACTTCCAACCTGGAAGCAGGGTCTCACAGCTCTCACCAGTGGTGCTTAATTCCTGCAGAACTGTGGCCCAGAAAGAACCCAGTTTACCACGTGTCAGTGGTGCCAGGCAGTATCAGCAACACAAGCATCGGGTGCTTATCCTGCAAAGCAAGGCCATCATCATCATTTTATACCAATATAAAAAGAGGATAAAAGGGACACGAGTGGCATGGCCAGTCAGCAGGATCTCGAGCATGAAGTCCAGACTTTATTTTGAAGTTTCTTATGAACTCAGTGTTTGTATGTTTTATATATGTAATTATGTTTTGTACTATTTGGGGGGAAAAGAATATTTTATGTGTTCAGTATACTATGAAGCGTGAAATATAAACTGTATAAAGTGTTTGTGTTCAAATTTAGACATCATATTTTAGTTTTGATACATACTGTAGCTTAAATGTGAATGAAAACAAATGTCCATCTCGATTGTCGATCGTAAATTAATGTCTATATCTGAACGTTGATCTGTAATAAACACATTACTAATTCACATCATAGTGTCATGCTGCCTTTTTTCTTTCTTTCTTTTTTCTTTCTTTTATTTATTTATGTGTTCATGTATTTATTTATTTATTTATTTTTGCTTTTGTCCTTAAAGCCCTTTTTTTTTTTTTTTTTTTTTACAAAACTAAGTTAAATCAGAGAGTGTTTAGTACGGAGCCGGGAAGGGGCTGTGGATTCAGCGGTAGAGATGCCACCATGGCAAAATCTGGATACTGTATTATCCAACTGTAACATTACAGCATTTATAATCAGCAGGTTATAAATGTAGATAACTGACGGTAATCACAGCAGCCCTGTAACTGATTATGAGTGGAAAATGCTCCTTTCCCTCCCTCTGTGCTTCACTCTTTATTCTCAAGTGAACTGTTGTTATATTTTTTAAGAGTGAGCCTAAAGGAACAACTGAGCAAAATCAAAGAATATATATGTTTGGTCATTTTTATATTGGGAAATGTAGTTTTTTTTTTTTTTTTCAACACAAAAGAAAATAATATTTTAGCACCACATACACAATTTTAAAAGCTTTGGCTGTAACTCCAGCATCATACATGTAAGTTTGCTTTGTGATTTTAATTAGGTGCTTCAATATACTTTATAAAATTAAAACAATTTACAAAAAAGTATTTAGTTACTATTTTTAATTAGAGTTTTAGCCCTTTAGCTCCATTCACCGCCATTCAATTTGTGCTCACTCAACAGGTCAACAGTCATTTACTGATATAACGGGTGAGATAGGTACAGAAAAACAAGAGTATATTAAGTGTATATTAATTATATATGTAGGAGTAGAAGTCTTTGTTAAATAAGGCATGTTTTGTTTTATTTTTTATATTTTATTTTATGGATAAAATATTTACCCAGAAAGACTGATCAAGAAGCAAATATTCTATTTGTACTCACTATAATAAAAATAACACATCAAAGGTATTTATCAATAATACTTAATAGTCTCAATAGTCCTTAATTGCATTAATCCAGAAATTATTACATGGAAATGGATACAATTAAAGAAAAATATGTTAATTACAATATTTTTTCACCACAAAAGTCACTCTTGTTCTCCACCAGCGCGTTATAGTTTTATATATTACTGTTACATGGATAATATTTATGAAGGATTCTTGTTTAAACTGCCTGCATGAGCCTAGGAAGAATATTGACCTTCGACCATCCGCTGTGGAAGGACCTTTATTTTGATGGGCTGTACAGTGCGCGGCCATATTGGCCTAGTAGTGCGTGCGTACAGAAGATCTGTTCAGTTTACTGAACCGATTTCCAATCTAACGAGTCACTGATTCGCATGTCAAGTCTGCCATACATATAATGATGATGAGTCGACTCAGTGAATCACCCAGTACACACGGCCGGATAGTACGTTAAAATTAGGTAAAGAATATCTAATATACATGTTCTATATAATATTCTTTATAAAAGTACACATTAAATATACTTTTTCTGCATTTCCATAAAATGTAAAAAGGATCTCATTCCCACGCCTAATTATCTTGTTCCCATGCCTAAATTATCTAATTTCTATGCATAAGTTTCTTGTTCCCATATCTTAATAATCTTGTTTCTACACATTAGGTTCACATTCCCATGCCTTAAAAAGACCTTGTGACCTTAGGATCACCGCAAGATTATTTATTAAAATTAACTTTTTTTAGCTGTAAAGCAAAAGGACGTTGTGGCAATGCCTTAATGGCTACGATTTAATTACCTCGTTCCCACACCTTAATAACCTTCATTAGTTAAATAGTAGTTAAATAAATACAGTATAGTTATTATACATTTATTTAATATACTATATATTATATAATATATATTAATATACTGTACTTATAAATAGGGGATTTCATTACATTACTTTTACTCCTCTGTTTATTTTGTTATTTTTGGAGGGTTTCTGACGTTCGGTTTCCGTTGCGAATCAGTTTGATCGGTCGGTTTGAACGTGTTGAAAAGAACCGACTCATATGAACGATTCCCTGCCGAGTCGGGCATCGGTAGCGCGTGTGTGAGGATCTGAGCGTGGCTTCAGCCCGAAGAGAAAAGTTCCAGTCCGCGGATCCGCCGAGAGAAAACATGTCAGAGGACGAGCAGCAGGAGCAGACCATCGCCGAGGACTTGGTGGTCACCAAGTACAAGATGGGGGCGGACATAGCGAACCGTAAGTGCGGCTGGAAGCCGGAGGTTTGAGCCGCTCGGTGGAGCCGAGTCTCGGTGGAACTTAGCGCCTGTACGGCCATGTGTCTGCCCGCCCGCTCGCTGCCGCCTCCTCCCACGGAAAAGACTCGGATAAGAGAGAGCGGGGCTCGTTCACAGCGAGTTTATGCGTTTAAACCGAATTAATCCGCTTTACTGTGTGAACACGGTGTGGAGAATTCGCTTAGAACGTGTCAGATTAGCTGTAGTTAAGCCCTATGGCGCGGAGTATTGCGCGCGTGCATGTGGAGAGCAGTAGCAGCTGCTGCAGCGCGCGCGTTAAGGAAGCTAGCTAAAGTTGGCGTGTGGTTTCAGTGTGTGTTCCGGTCCACCTTAAATAATGGAGCAGTCACGCTGTGGCGCCTGTAGAGAAGCAGAGCGGGAGTTGCTAGAGTGCAGGCTGGTTTTATGGCGAGACTGCCATAAACTTTTAATGCTGTTATATCGCAAAATGACTGCAAACGCTAGAGGGCGCCCGCGAGTGAGCACTCAATGAATGGGAGTGAATGGAGCTAAACGGCTAAAACGTCAAATTAAAAATGGTGCACAACTATTTATTCAGGATATTCTATTGGTTTTGGAAAGTTACATTAAATATTTGTCTAAGAACGCAAAGAAAATATATTTATTTTTGTCAAATTGTCTACAACAAACTGTTTTTGTCCAGTGAAGCCGCTAGCATTCCTGCTACCGTGTGCTGACATAAAGCCAGAGCATGTTTATAAAGCTACTATTTGATGAGTACTCCATATAATATATTTTGATATTAAAGTGAATTAAATTATTTTAGTTTAAAAAAAGCAGGGACAAACTTGCTTGTTGTTCATATTTTCCTACAAAGGACAAGTTTTTTTAGTCTGGTAGATGAGTTAAGCTAGCTAGCTGTTTAACAAGGTTAAAGTTTAAAAAGCCTTTTTTTAAGTTTAAAGCGTTAAAAATGATTTGTGCATTGCTGAATTTTTACGTTTTTAGATAGTCAGTGTAACGTTTAAAAGTTCATTTTCTGACTGTATCAAGCTACATTTAAAATGAAGAAATTGATTTTCTACCAATTTTTTAGTTATCGAGTTTTTCAAACACTAATTTGATTGTATAATCCAACTTGTATTATGCAAAAAATGAGAATTATCATTTCATTATCATATCATTAATCATCTTTTCCTGAAATTATGATTTTGAGGGGCAGAGATGAGAGAACTAAAATTGGACTTTTTGTACACTGCACTACATTAAAAATGAAATAATTAGTTTCTACATCCAGTTTTCTATTGTTGCATTTAGCCTCAAACGGTCATAACATTTATTTAATAAACGTTACACTGACCTAAAATGACCAAACATTTATAAACTATGATTTTACTCTTAATCAATTATCAGTTTATTCACTCGGGAGCGCCCTCTAGTGTCGGACAAGCGCGCAGCCCGTTCTCCAGTGGGCAGTCTCCTCTATAGATGTTCTGTAGCTGCTGCACCATTTAAGGTGGACTGGAAAATTGAAACCAGAAGACAACGTGAACCTCGTGCAGCGCACTACCGAGACACTGAAGTGAACGCGTGTGAATTAGTTAACAGTATTAAACTTATTAAATGTAAGAAACATATATAAAAATTATATACAAAACAAATTCAAACATCGTAATATAGTATATTATTAGTAAACAGCTGTTATATTTCTACAGTTTAGCTACGAAACACATGTTCCCGCCTGTTAAAGTCTTATATTACCACAATGAAATGATTTCAGATCTTTTTTAAGTGCTTCTTTTACTTTCTTCAAGAATGACTGTGTGTTACTGAAGTTTTTTAAAGGAAATTAACCAGTTTAAAATTTGTATATTTTCTTGAAATATAATATTTTGTGAATAAGAATAAAAAAATAGCATTATTAGTTAATCACTAATCATTAGTGTCCTGGTTCTTATAATTTAGCCTGGGTGTTACTTAGGTGTTACTTAAGTTATTTTATTATTATTTTTTTTATTTAATCATTTTTGGAGAAAAATAAGTGTCCCTGTTAGTAGAAAAATCCTACAGTGTGGGACTACATTGTTAGGTTTTTATTTTTAACCAATATATGTAGGCAAATGCTGTATACTATATTATGTTAATATATTATATATTCCTGCACATTAGTTGTGTGTGATATGGCCCTAAATTAATATAACTTTATAATATATCTTTTAGGGTATTTTTTTTACAACAAAAAAAACAAACAATATGACACGCCCCTACTGCACACATACACAATTTAATTAATTAAAGTTTTTTTAAACATGTAAGAAAAAAATATATATTTATTTTATTAGTTATTAGCAAAACATCCCATATGATGATTTGATTCCTGAATGTACAGCTCCTCAGACAAAAACAGTTTAATACAAAAAAAAAGAAAAATTTCCCAAAACTTTTCAGATTTCTAATGTTAGTCAAAAAATGAGTTTCTCAAGGAAAAGTAAACAGGACATTATTTGGGAAAACTGTAGATTTAGTGATGGGACCTTTTAGATAAAAGTGTCTGCTAAATGTAATGTAATGCAATATATTGTAAAGTAAGATAGCTTTACACTCCTAGTTTAGAAATATAGATTGGTGTCAGAAGTGCTTCATGTAGTGTTTAAACTCTGCCCACTAGAGGGCAGTGTTTTACTCTGTCCTTCTGATTGGATAAAAAGTAAACTTTTCTTTTTACTCGAACTCTGGAGGATCCTTTTAAAAAACATTTTTCTTTTAAAAACCTTAAACGTTTTTTGTATGTTCCTTAAAGTACTTCAATTAACTCAAGGAACTTTATACTTTTAACAGTGTATTAAAGTGTTAGTCACAAATTCATAGACTCTGTTCAGACTTCAGCTTTTGATCTGCGTCTACATTTCGAGGTCTATTCTCTTTCCCGGTGTATAATATGTCTCGTTTGGGTGTGGTGTCTCATTGTCTCTTTCTCTCTCTCTTTCTCTCTCTCCTCCAGGGGCTCTGAAGGCTGTGACTGAAGCAGCTAAACCCGGAGTGTCCGTGCTCAGCCTGTGTGAGAAAGGAGACGCCTTCATCGCTGCAGAGACCGGCAAGGTGTTCAAGAAGGAGAAGGAGATAAAGAAAGGTGTGTGTGTGTGTGTTCTCCTGTGATCGATCAGCTCTGATGGCGTGATTTATCTGTTTGTTTGTTCTTGAATAATTTGAGTTTCTGAGGGTTTGGTGTTTGTCTGTTACAGGGATTGCCTTCCCCACCTGCGTGTCCGTCAACAACTTCGTGTGCCACTTCTCTCCCCTGAAGAGCGACCCTGACTACACACTGCAAGACGGTGACTTGGTTAAAATGTAAGTATTCATCTTTTTCTGTTTTTCTATTATATGATTATCTGTAGATCAAAAAAATAGGGCTGCAATAGTGGTGGGCAGTATACCTGGTCAGCTGGTTTACTGGAGGGGAAATTAAAACCAGTATGCATTTTCACATACCGCCACACCTCTAGAGGCGCTGCAGAGCACCGTGTAGAACAGCACATAACGCAACATAACAAGCTAATATACTAGAGTGATGGTAGCTCATATCTGTGGAGTCAAACGCTTGTTTCACTCTTTCCTGCCTTAAGAAAAATGAGAACTTGAGCACTTTATCTGAGGAGCTCCTGCTGCTGTTTTTTTACTGTATGAGTGTTTTTATCCGAGTAAAATAGAAAAACAGCAGCAAACAGCAATTATTCACATAGAAAAGAGACTAATGGAATTGTGCAATCGATTCGACAAATCATTTGAATTAAGTGAATTATTGTGATTTATTGTCCAGCATTATTTTTGTATTTTTGTCTCTCTGTTTGCAGTGATCTTGGAGTGCATGTGGATGGTTTCATCTCCAATGTAGCTCACAGCTTCGTGGTCGGTGCGAGCAAGGTTAGTTCCTCTACTGTTAAAGAAAATTAGAGCGGGAATCCGGTAAAACACTGCACATGTAGCCTCCTTGTGCCAACATAATAGTGCTGTCAAATTAATACCAGTTACTGAAGAGGATAAAATAGTCCTCAGTATTCAAATAACAGAAATTATGGATTTATTGTGTGATTTTTTTTTTTATTTTTTTTTATACAGAATTTAACAACCAATGTTCTTCACTGCAGGTTTATCCTATTCATTTGCCTAGTACTTACCTTATTAACTTGATTAGCGTCTATATTTTATTAAAAATATCAATATTTGATGCCACACATCAATAATATATTGCAGATGAAAGTGATGTGGTATATCGCAATATTACATATTTTTTTATTAGCCTAACCCTAATATCTTTAGTAGTATTTTAGGCCAGCTTAATTATTTTGTCAGAGTTGTGGGAATATACATATATCTTGTTTTGTTTAGTAGGTTTCTTTTCAAAGCTTTTGAAATAGTACAATTTACACTGAGGCGCTAATCATAAGCTTATTTTTGAGTGAGTTTCTTACAAACTCTCAATTTTTAGGTAAAATAAAAGCGGAATGTATTTGGTGGAGGCATGAACTGCCCTTGCTGTGAGCTTTTATGTGTATATTTTATATATTTTATTTATAATACACTGTAATGCGTTTTAAAATAAGTTCAGTGGAGTTAAACCCCACCCCCCATTTTTATTTTAAAGGACTTCTTTCTTTGCTCTTGTTTCAGGACGCTCCAGTGACCGGCCGCAAGGCAGATGTTATCAAGGCAGCCCACCTTTGTGCCGAAGCAGCTCTGCGACTGGTTAAGCCTGGGAACCAGGTGAGGGAGGGGTCGCAGAATATTCATTTTAGTTCATTTTAGTTGACTGTAGTGTCCTACATATAAAGGAAAAGACAAACTAGTTCATTTACAGGCCTTTAAAACATGAGAGAGAAGAGATTTACATTAAATTACGTTGATGAACTACTTCCTGTTGCTTCATTTGGCTTTGCATGGAGTCCTCAGCCCAGAAAGAGATAAGGAAATTAGTATTGCTTGTGCACCAGAGACACGATGAATATCACATTTATCTATGGCATTGGCATTTACATTACAATCATAATGTAGTTTTATGCATGTTTGACATCTCCAAATGTAGTTTAAGTGATTGGGATACAATGCATCCTCGGTCATAGAAAGTGTCTGCCTAACTTAATGTATTTTTTGGACTATATGGTGCTCTTAAAATCCTTTAATTTTCCTAAAAATCGGCAGTGCGCCTTATAATCCGCTGCTCCTTATGTATAAATGTTACCAGTCAGATATTAGGGAGCAGTAAAGGCATTCCCCTGAAGTACAGTGCTATAAGTGTGAGTTTTCAGTGAAGTTTCTCCAGCACTAAGGCTGGGTGCAGCAGCATTAGCATTAGCCGCTAACCGCAGCACTAGCTCTTTCACTGTTCAGAGGTGAGCATTGAACATTAGACTGTAGTCTGCATGTTTACCGTGTTAAAACAAGCTACACGGCACGGAATGCTAGCTGATAGCGCCCAGAACACTCAGGCAGGGTTTATCAGTCTAAGCTTTAGTGCTTAGGAGAAACTTTACTGAAGACTCACCCTTAGACAAAATACTGGAATTCTAAGCTTACTGTAAATAAAGGGATGCGCTTTACTCACCCAAGTAAACAGCTTTCAGCAGAGAAATATATATATATATATATAACTAAAAACGTGGCTTTAGTCCATTATTAAGAGACCTGGATTTCAAATCGTACACTTTTGGCCCAATCAGGCGTAGGTCCCTAACAACCAGGCACAACTGAGGTTCTTTTGTGTTTTTTTTCACCATAACCTTTGAAGTCATGTGTCCTTTTTGAAGTCAGCTGTCCATACTGTACAATCTGTGTAAGCTGGATTAATTTGAGAGAAATTAATGAGGTTATTGAAAAATCACTGCTATTGTATCGTGTGCAAACGTTCCACTAAAGAGTGCTGAGCAAAAAGGCCAGAGCGGTGGTGTGATATTCAGCTATTCAAGTTACTCTAGTACTCCTTTATCATGTTTAATACACCAAAAGTCAATTTTACAGGGTTCATACAGTCATGAAAATCCTGAAAAAGTCATGGAATTTGAAAATAGCAATTTCCAGGCCTGCATAAGTTTTGAAAAAAAAAAAAACAAAAAAAAAAAACAGTTTCTAAAAAAAAAAGCATGGAAATTTGGTCTACAGATCTTTTTGTTTCTATTTGTTGATGGAGAAAATCTGTTTTAAGGTAACAAATACATCAGCTCAGGGTTATTTCAGTAATTTAGCCTGACACAATGAAGCTCTCAGGATCTAACACACATTTCTTTATTGAAGATTGTCTGCAAATTCATTTTAGGGCTACTGTAATCAATTTCGATTATAGTTTTTATAGTGTTTTTTTTAAAACTGTATGGTCATGAAAATTTGCCTTGAAGGCATGGAAAAGTCATAAAAAAAATCATGGAAATTTACTGGTTAAAAAGTGTATGAACCCTGATTTTACAATTTTAATGCTATGAACAATCACAAAACAAACATAAATGAATACACTCTTCTATAGTTTATTTAGCAGTCGTTCAATGTTCTGATAAAGACAGCGAGTTCAGCACAGTCCTGCTGTTCTTTATCGCAGGGTTTGCTTATTTATCTGTCAGACTGATGGATTGTTTTCTCCCTCTCTTTCAGAACACTCAGCTCACCGAGGCCTGGAACAAGATCGCTCAGTC
This sequence comes from Astyanax mexicanus, assembly GCF_023375975.1. Lineage (NCBI taxonomy): Eukaryota > Metazoa > Chordata > Actinopteri > Characiformes > Acestrorhamphidae > Astyanax > Astyanax mexicanus. The sequence goes on along the minus strand of NC_064420.1, from coordinate 2,992,435 downwards.
CTTCAAGTGCAACGCTGTCGAGGGTGAGCAGACCTCAATGAGCTCCAATCACAATAACCCGGGCTGCCGCTGGGTGCTGAGGCGGCGCGGAAACGGTCTCGTCAGTCTCCTCGTTCTCCTCGTTCTCATCACTGCTCCCTCTTTTCTCTCTACGCAGGAATGCTGTCCCATCAGCTGAAGCAGCACGTCATCGACGGAGAGAAGACCATCATTCAGAACCCCACAGACCAGCAGAGGTGAGGAGGAGTGTTCTGTGTGTCCAATTGTGTTGAACAATATTATACCCTTAAATATTGTACCATATCACCCACCCCTAATTATCACAACGGGGTACTCCTTTTTTTTTCTGTTTTTAGCAAAAGAAAAATTCACACAGTTTTCATTTTCCATTAAATATCTACTAGAGACAGATTATATCTGTCCAGTGTTTATTTTACTTTAATCCTGGATATATGGAGATATTTGATATATGGAGTGCATTATTATTAGTATCATGACATTCTGGATCATTGACTTCTGTTACAAATCTGATCAAATTCTTGTATTTTTTAATATCTCAGGTAGGGTTGTGCCATATCACCATATTATATTGTATGCAATACTAACATTTTACTTTCATTTTGTTGCAGTAGTGTATTGTCAATCTATATTTATTTTTTTTATTCAGTGTTTTGTCATATTGCCAAGAGTATCATTATCGTGAAAATGCCATGAAATATCGTGATATTATTTTAGGGCCATATCGCCCACCACTACATTGCAATATATTGTGTTACTGTAATCAGGGTGTTTTTTTTGTTTGTTTGTTTTTTTGCGTTAATTCAAATAAAGTTGAAGGTTAAAAAAATAATGCCATAGTAAAAAGAAACACTTATGCTAAAGAAATTAAAATGTACTTCCTAGACACTTAATAATAGTGAGAGTATAACGCTGCTTTCAAGTGGGTGGGGTTTAAACACAACACTGATAGAACCACTTTTGGCACAATCTCTACAACTAAACCAATAAATGAAAATTGGTAATGTGCTTTTGAATATCCATACACTATTGACAAGCAAAATATTATACAATAGAATGTGATATCTTATTTTTTCCTTACACCCCTATTTTTATTCATGTTTGCCTCCTCATGACACCTACTGTGCACTCCGTGAACAGTCTATTTTCACAACTTGCACCCGTCTCATTTAAATAGTAATGACAGTTCTGAATATTTCTACATTGATTTCTGGAAGTGAGGTGTATTGCTATCTTGGCATCAGAAGACACAGGTGCGCCACTGACTGAAATGAACCCTGACAAGTCAATAGATGTTTATGGTTGTCTTGGCACATGCTTACACCCCCGCTTGTTACACACGAGAACAAGCAGCAGTGCACAAACCCAACTCTGGTCACAGAATGCAATACAGTAAGGGATACATTTTACAACAGTTTGTAAGAAATAATTAATGAGCAGGTGTCCATATAGTTTATTAGATAAGAAATTAGTTACATCGACAATTCAGATACACAATGGTAGTTAAGATCCAGGATGTGAAACTGAATTACAGGTCAGGATGTAAAGAGCTTTTTTAAATAAACAGAAAACTCATTAATTTAACAGGAAGGATCATGAGAAGGCTGAGTTTGAGGTGCATGAGGTCTACGCTGTGGACGTGCTGGTCAGCACCGGAGAAGGGAAGGTAAGCAGTGGTTAAAGACGTAAAAAAAAAAAAAAAAAAACATATCAGATTAAGAGATCAGATATCTAATTTCACAGTTTGATTGATTGCTGAACACACTCCTCTTTATTTAGGCTAAAGACTCCGGCCGGAGGACCACTGTTTACAAACGGGACCCGAGCAAACAGTACGGGCTGAAGATGAAGACCTCCAGAGTGTTCTTCAGTGAGGTGGAGAGACGCTTCGATGCCATGCCCTTCACCCTCAGGTACACAGGTGTTCTAAACTGCAATAAAGAGCCGTCAGTCTGAAAGGGATTAGGGGTAATTTTAAGTGAAGGATAGCTCTGGCCAGACTGGATTTCCATGAAATAAGACGATGGAAATGTTTAAATATGCAAATACACTAAGATTAGTTTATTAGTTATGAATGTTTAAGTTTGGGGTGCAGAGTGATCAAGCGGTCACAGTGTTGCCACTGTGATCGGGAGATCGATGGTTCGAATCCCAGTCTTGCAGCTTGCAGTCAGCTGCTGGAGCCCTGAGAGAGCACAATTGGCCTTGCTCTCTCTCTGGGTGGGTAGATGGTGCTATATAAGAGTCCAGATTTCACTTAGTAGGAAGTAGGTTGGGTCTGTAAAGCTTATTGTTTTATATAAGTTTGATATGTTTTGCACACAAATTTCCTTTGTGGGTAATGGATGATGAGAAGCCGATCAGAGAACTTCAGGACGAAGTCCTTAATTGCACAGTGCATCCGCTTTAGCCTTTAGTGTGGAGTGATCTATATGCTGTCAAAATGTCTCTTTATATTCCATTACCAGCTCCTGGCACTCTAACCTGAATCCTGGTATGCCAGTTTATTGATCAGTGTTGTAAAGGGCTGCAGCAGTATACTATTGGTATTATACCTTGGTATAAAAACTAATGTCTAATAATATTTCCTGCTGTGTACATTTGCTTAATGCTGCTATTTGGGGCAAAAAATGGAACTTGACCAGAGAAGAATCCATTCAATGTGTTATCGTATTTAGAGTTTGAGGGAGGGACATGTAGTTGGGCAAATATGAGTTGGGCAGCGTCCACCGTTAGTCCACATTGATCTAAAAGAGTTCATAAATCCAATGCAAAGTATTCACAGAAATATATAAACAAGTAAAATAGAACTCCAAACCAAAACTTTGGTTCAAAACGATGATCAGTTCTGTGCTTCTGACATCACATGATTGTGCTGGGGTCATAATAATAATAATAATACATTTTATTTATATAGCGCTTTTCAAGATTCTCAAAGACGCTTTACATACAAAATAAGGCACAAATTAAAAGGCAAAAAATTACAATAAAAATAAGGGTCAGTCTTTAAATTGAACACACATTTAATATAAATCATATAACTTATCTCTACTTTTTTGTATAAGCATCGTTAAGAAATATAAGAAACATGCATATGTTAATAAAAAAAAACAAGAACAAAGGCTGACTTGCAGGAACACAGGGTGACACTTTGTTTACAGAGTCAGTTTACATGTTGTATCAAGAGGTGCAAGTATCGTTTTATAAATTCTTAAAAATATGCTTGTTTGGAATCGTTACAATTTTGTTTAAGTAATGCGACAGGTCACAGCAAACTCAAAAATATCAAATTAAATGTTGCATTGTGCTATTTTTACACTAACAACTTCAAAAATGCACATACTCCGTTGGTAAAAAGATTTATTTATGCATCGCTAATAAATAATAACAGTATTAACAAAAATCAAGATGAAGCCTTAAGAAATACCATAAATTGTGATACAACAAAATGATACTTTTGAGACTGTTGTTATTATTATACCTTAAATCTCATGTAGTTGTAATCCCCATTTCTTGCCAGGATAAAGGTATTTTTTACACCATAGCATTGTTTTTGCTTCAATCCTGAAGCTATTTAAATATAGAAAGGTTACAGAAAGTCGCTTGGAGTCACTTTGGGCTGGTTTTAATTGCAGCCTTTTTTTTGTGTGTGTAAATAGTGTCCTTCTTCTCTAATGAGAACTTCTATCTCTGGCACAAACCTAATCTAATTTATCCATACTGTCTTACACAGACCTCATAAATCATTACTGCCTTTCACCTTCTGTGGTTGACTCTCCTTGTTCTCTCTCTCTCTCTCTCTCTCTCTCTCTCTCTCTCTCAGGGCTTTTGAGGATGAGAGCAAGGCTCGGTTGGGCGTGGTGGAGTGTGCCAAGCACGAGCTGCTGCAGCCCTTCAACGTCCTGCACGAGAAAGAAGGTGAATCGTCAGTTTTTGCTGTGTGGTTCGTTCTTAGAAAGGCCAGTCAAGCATGAAGACCACGAGGGTGGTCCAGATAAGGACGTGTCCTGAGATATATGATTTTCCTGCCAGGCTGGGACACTGAGCTTCCTGCTCGAGCAGTTCAGACACTGCTCAGACCTTCAGGGCTGATGGGTTGTGTGCTAATGGGAATTATGTGAATAGCTGTATATATATATATTTGTGCTTCAAAAGAGATGATCTATAGATAGACGCATAACAATTTTTAGAATGTTGCATTACCTACATTTTACCATGAGGATTCTCATATTTATCAGTTCTCCAGTAGTTGCTGGAGAAAATGTGGAGAAATGGAATTTAAAGAACTTTAGGAAAAATCTATGCTGTCCTTCACTCAGTTTTTTAATGCTTTTGAGTTGCCCCTCAAGGTGTTGACAGAAGGATCCAGATCTGTTTATGGTTTTATTTGCAGCAGCATTTAAGGGTATAACTGTTAACCAAATCAATTATTGTATCGTGATAAATTTACTTATTAAATGACCGTATACTATTTTTAAAGCATAATGTCATAAAATCATCAGTGCTCAAAGAACAACCCAACAGACCCAACTAAGCATTTGTGAAAAAAAATCCTGATTAATTTAATGATGTGCGGAAAAAAGGCAATAAAAAACAAAAAACTTTTTTTTTTTTTTTTAAGAATCCAACACTGATGATACACTTTGTTCGAGTGTCAAATTATTAAGAGGGAGATTGTGTATCGTTTCAATTTCTTTAAATATTATATATTTTTACCATATCACACATGGATTATGCATAATATGAAATAAAGTCTAACATATGTGCACCTTCGTAAGGCCTGACTGATCCTCAGTAAACGATAAGTAAAAAATAAATAAATAAAATGACACTGTGGAATATGATGATGATGATGATGATATATTTCTGCTCTTCTCAGGTGAATTTGTTGCACAGTTTAAATTCACTGTGCTCCTCATGGCCAACGGACCCCTGAGGATCACCAGCGGACTTTTGGAGCCGGAGCACTACAAGTCTGAGTTTGAGGTGCAGGATCCTGAAATCCAGGTAAGCTGTGATGGACACGTATACAGTTATTTATAAGTTCCTTTACTTGTTTTAAGTGATTTAATTCACTGGAAGTGTCTCAATTAGCAGTTGTTTTTTAAGCAAAATTACCTGCCAATGGAAAAACACTTTTAGTGTATTAAATTACTTAAAACACGTAAAGGAACTTATGACATTGATCCTTATAATATTCCTTTAATGACCTCAAAATGAGAAATATTAACATATAACTTGCTAAGATATCAGTTTTTGCAGTCAGTTTTCCATTATTATTGCAGAAGTGCTTTTAATCTTGTCTATTGTGATATTAAAACTTCTAAAACCCTTTTTCTCGCTTTTCTTTCTCACTCTAGGCCTTGTTGCAGAGCTCAGTCAGCCGGAAGGCACAGAAGAAAAAGAAAAAGAAGGTTTGTTCTTTTACTGTTTAGACACCAGCTTGAGTCCTGAAGCCATATTAAACTAAGGCTTTAAATCTACATCTTAGCATCAAGCCATATTTGTGCTGGACACACAGATGGAATATGGCCTTCGCCTTTAACACACACATACACACTTGTGAAAGCACACACACACAGCTCCTGAGGTTAAGAGCATTTCTATAGGGCCAAGCAGTGGTGGGCTCCAAACACTAGTACTGAAACCTCAACACTGATCAATATCCCGGTATTCTAAACCACTCAGCCACCACTGGCTAATAAAATGGCTAATGGCAGTGCTGCTATGATCTGATCATCAGCAGCCGGAGTCCGAGAGAGCACAATGGGCCATGCTCTCTCTGGTTGGGTACAGTAGATGGTGCTCTCGCCATTCATCTCTCCTTGTGTAATGTTGGTCAGCACAGGTGGACGATATGGCTAAAATCTTTATCACGATATATTCCTTAATGTTGGTCAATACGATATAATTTCGATATCGATATAAATATATAAATACTTTAAAGGCCTGAGGAAAAACTGCTAAAAATTCCTACTATAGAAATCTGTACCTACAGCCTTATCATATAATTTATGTCTTTGAAGCCTCCTCTCACAAAGACTATATAAAAATGCTCACTTTTGTTTGCATATAGGTTTTATATAGCAAAATAAAAACATAAATCTATAACCTATTACAATAGAATTACAAAAAAGGCAGAGCTTCTTAATAAACTCTTTTATAAACACATGTAATAGATTAAAACAAAAGTGCTTCAACCAGGAAAAAGATTTTTAAAAATAAAAGTTTGACCTTAAATAATTGCTAAGTTTACAAAAACACTTAATTTGAATTTTCAGTCTCTAGTATTTATTTATTTATTTATTTATTTTTTAGAATGCCTTTTCATATTAATCTGATTTAATTTCTAGGCCACTAAGATGGTAGAGGATGCCACTGGACAGCCAGCGGAGGCGGAGAAGAAGACTGCCAAGTAGACCCCTCCTGCCCCCCTACTGCCAGCTATACTGACCGACAGAGAGAGACGTCCTGCGAACAACCCAAAGAACAGAATCGTCAAAGCCAGTCCTGACGTGCCCCACTGAGAAGCCTTGTGGCCTAGCCTTCTGTGTCTGTTAGCTGTTTTCCGACAGCCATAGGGGTTCACACGTTACCGGTGTTCCCCAACTACATGCAGTCTTGTTGTCCTCAAGGTAGGCTTCTCTAGAGGAGATTACAGACAAGGAGGTGCTAGATACTAACTGACCGCTTGTGTTTACAGCAGGTGCGTACCGGAGGGGGGGGGGGGGGGGGTTCTCCCTCTTACCTAACAAACTGTCATTGTAAAAGCAATCGCAGCAAATAAAAGCGAAATGGCGGCACTGTTGAAGTGTCATTACTGCAGTGTGCCAATTCTTATTTACTTAGAATTTACTGAGAGTCTTCTTTGATTTGCTTTTGTAATGACTGACTGGTCTATTGGGGAGAACTGTTCTAGTTATTTAGATGTAAAAGTTATTTAGTTATGTAAAAGTGCTCAAACTTTGGTATCATCTCCATCCACCTCACAGCATCATAGAAATTTAGAAAAACGGACTGCAATGGAAGCGTTGGCCTCATAGCTGGGTATTGATGTAGACTGGTGTCGCTACTGTCAAACACAATTTATTGTTCATATTAGATTTCCCAATCATTAGAAACACACTTTTGTGAGTCTGACCTTAACAGCCAAATGATCCTGCCATTTTTTATGATTGTTAAATGAATAAATGAAATTGGCCAATACAGCAACTCTTGTCTGGTTTCTGACTTTTTCAATCACAAGTGTATATTTTGCCTTTTGCATACAGGTGTAATGAAACAAGACATTGGGTTCACAAGCAGAAGATGATTTTAACTATATATTATTATTTATTTACTTTTTTTTTTTTTACTAAACCTGATTTCCTTAAGTGTAAGGGAAAAGCAGCAACTATTGTTCAGCACCTCCAGAAACTCATCCCTTCAAGACTCTGCGAAATAAATAAATGAAAGTTGTGAAATTGTCCATTTAAACAGCAATACTGTTTAAATACTAATCAGATGTCAGTGTAGTTCAGCAACTCCTACATTCAAATGCAACAATAAACCCATGAGAGATAATGCAACACATCTCAAAATAGTGACCTAAACATACATTTGAACAGTGTAATATTTTTAATCTGACCTTTTAAGGACCGAACAAGGTTCAAGAAGATTTCTGGGGTAAATGGTGTAAAACATGCATTCTCAAAAACCCCTATTTAAATGGAAAGTGAATGTTGAAGAACTTTCTCTCCACGATTGTGCCTGTCCAATTAGATTTGCATTGCAAATGTCAAGTTGAGTAACAAGTTAGACTGGAGTGATGTTCGTTGTAAAGCTGTGTGTAAGTCAGTCATAATGTCAAAGTCAAAAAGTCAAAGTCAAAGTGGTTTTTATTGTCATTTCAGCTATATACAGAGTACACAGTGAAACGAAACAACGTTCCTCCAAGGACCATGGTGCACATAAACACAGTGTAGACAGAACAATAGTGCAACAGTACAAAAGTGCAGACAGACAATACAACACCATACAGACAAAGAATAATAAATAACAAGACAGTGTGCAAATTTTGCAGTGTGCAAAAAAGACCAGGTGAGGTAGTAATTACTCTATTACACAGTGTGCAATAGAGTCCAGTGAGGTAGTAGGGTTTTTAGTGCTTTCCATTTTCTGGGGTAAGTGGGGTAAGAGTGTGTGTGCATGTACAGAAAAACCATCAGTTCAGTCTCTGCAGTTAAGGAGTCTGATGGCTTGGGGGTAGAAGCTGTTGCAGAATCTGGTCGTGCTGGACCGGATGCTGCGGTACCTTCTTCCCGAAGGCAGGAGGGAGAATAGTTCGTGTGAGGGATGAGTGGGGTCATGTACAGTTCAGGCCGAACGTTTTCTCTTTTTCAATGTGTTTTCTTTATTTTCATGACTATTTACATTGTAGATTCTCACTGAAGCATCAAAACTATGAATGAACACGTGGAGTTTTATGTACTTAACAAACATAGGTGAAATAACCAAAAATGTAAATATATATATTCTAGTTTCTTTAAAATAGCCCCCCTTTGCTCTGATTACTGCTTTGCACACTCTTGGCATCATTCTCTCAATGAGCTTCAAGAGGTGGCCACCTGAAATGAAAAGTTTTCCAACAGCCTTGAAGGAAGGAGTTCCCAGAGGTGTTTACTTGTTGGCTCTTTGTCTTCTTCACTCTGTGCTCCAGCTCACCCCAAACCTCAAATCTGGATTGGGTTCAGGTCCGGTGACTGTGGAGGTTCAGCTCATTTTTTTTGTTAAGTACATAAAACTCTACATGTGTTCATGCATAGTTGTGATGCCTTCAGTGAGAATCTACAATGTAAATATTAATGAAAATAAAGAAAACGCATTGAATGAGGTGTGTCCAAACTTTTGGCCTGTACTGTATCTTTATACTGTTGGAATTTTCTGACTCCTTCAGATATCTAAAAAGGGAACACTGTGTGTATAAACAGTGTCTTTTAAAGGGTAACTAAACCCCCTGATTTTAGTTGACTACACCAGCAAGTTGCTCAAATTTGAAAACTGCTAAAAAATGGGAGGGTTAGTTTGGGAGGGGCATTGGGTGATGTATGGGTTTAGGGGCAGGCCGAAGGTAGAGTTGATTGGCCTCAGCTGCAGCAGCAGCAATGTTCCTCAGATAGCGGTGAGACGCAGATGATTGGACGTCACCAGGGGGATGGTGTTATTGATTAACTTATTTGCATATTGTGAGGGTCTGCGTACCAAAGATGAACCTAAGAGGGTGCATTTTTATATAACAAAAATTGAGTCAGGCTGGTATGTTTCATTACTTTAAAGTAACACATTTTAGCTATTAATAGAAAAAAATATGGTTTAGGGTTTAGTGGCTTTTTAATGTAATAAATGTTGATTGGATCAGATTTTCCATTAGAGTTTATTTACAAAATATAAATATTAAATATTAAAAGTTCTATTTTTTTCCCGTATCTCAGATTTTGAAAAACAAAAAATGGGGAAAAAAAAAAAAACTAATATCTTTTTAACTATACACACTGTCAAGTCTCCCGTTTTGGCTGGGAAACTACCATATTTTACCCCTCTTTTCTGCCGTCCTTCCCGTTTAAGTATTTTCACATACATTTCCTGTATTATACTATTAATAATAAAAAAACAATAACATAAACATTTCTGTGCCTCTTCAAACTAAAATGTCACTAACCTCTGACAGCAGAAACAACCCTGAAACAAAAAATATCAGAGAAATGGATGGGTGCAAAGAAAGATGATATACTATATACTATATATTATACCATGATGATACATACTCATACATACTATATACAAATGTATAATACCATTGATCACAACAAATGTACATCAAAAAGAAAATTATATATATATATAATTATATATATATATATATATATAACTACATACTATATAATGATTCACACTGATCAGACGTGAACACGTTGGGTGTCCAATGGCATATTTTTTGCCTGCCACTGCATGCTGCTGTTCTACTACGTTACCCATAATCCCGCTCGGTGGGCGGGCGAGTGCGTGACGCATCAGGAGCGTATAAAAGCTCGCGGCTGCCGTTATGAGGCCCTCTTGAAGTCGTTGCTTCGCTTGTGGAGGTAAGAGGCAGCTCTTTGCTCTTCACTGGCTAACCGGTCTATCTGAACAATCCAGTTTAATCTCGCTTGTTTAAGAGCCATCCGCTAAAGTTCTCCTCTTTTTCTTTCTTACAGGAACGCTTCCAACATGAGAGCGAAGGTAAGTCAGTGATTTATCACCGTATTTTGTATATTTGTGCAGATTTGGGTTTCACTAGGGGCAATGCGGCTAGCCTAGCTCACAGCACTGACCAGAAAAGTGACCAGCTAATGCTGAAATATGTGCTTTTAAAGCGCCTTTTCTGCTGTTTATTAATGTCAAGTCGTCTTTTAAATGCTTGAAGTCATTTCATTAACATAACGTTAGTTTGTGTGGAAACTAGGCATTTCTTTTAATGGTGCTTAGCATTGAAGCTAGCAGTTAGCTTGGCGAACATAAAAATGGCGAAGTAAGTTAAATGTTTTTGCTCCCTTCAGAGAAATGAGCCCTAAAGAGCTGAATAATTGGCTGGTACTTGGCCTTATCTCCCGCCTAAACCAGTTTAAAGCTTTAATTCGTGTTTTGTTGTTTAATTCGGATCGTAATCTTTACTTCTGCAGTGTCAGAAGGGGATAAGATCGTGCTGTTTCCCCTGTTAGCCACGCTTGTTGGTTGATTAGCATTAGCTTTAGCGTTAGCATGAAGGCGTGCGTGCTGGTGAATGGTGCTGCAGGCCTACTGCACCTTTAGATCAGCGTTAATATTTAACCACAAATTATGATTTTCCTTTATTACTGACTATTTATTATTTGGGATTAATTGGGCTTTGTTTGATTGTCTTTCTGTTTCATTGTTAAACATTTTTCAGATTTTCTTAATATTAACTCATGCTACACAATCAGAATTTCAGGAAATTGTTTTTTTTTTAGAACCTTTACAGACCTGATTTATTTTTCTGTAAATGGAATATATCAATGCTGTTTTGTCTAATGCACGCATTAGGCACCATCTTAATATACAAATCTAGGTTGTATAAAAATCATATTACCAAATTTGTATTCTAATACATGATGGTGAATTAAAATTTATAAAAATGAGCTAATTTTTATTTTCTAGTCCAGTGGGTGAGGTTAAGCCACTTTCTTTGGCTTGTTTGATTGTTTGATTTATTCTGATGGACACCAGGTTTTAATTATTGTCGTAAAAAACAAAACATTTGAAAACAAAGCACATGATGTCTATTGTAATTGATGCAAGGTCTGAAAGTGTTAATTTATTAATTTGTGCCTCTTAACAAATCTGGCTGTATAATCCAGCCTACTTTTGCAAGATACAGTAATGGAGAAATTAATATATTGAGTAAAGATTAAAGGAAAAAAGCCATAAAATTGGACAACTTGATTAACATATTCATGATCCTTTTTTACTGTACTAAATGTACAAACTGGAGTTAATTGGCCTAAAGTCAGATAATTGAACTAAATCGTTGCACTGACCTTTCTGTTCCACTTTAAATCATGCAGCAGTTGGACTTTGAGACCTGCACATGCTCTGTGACTGTAGTTAATGTAACAAGCTGACTGTAGTTTGAGATTTGTTTCCCTTTTAATTTACTTTAGTTTTTGGACAATGTTTTTCCAGAGTAGATGGTGGTGCAGGAAATCGCTAAATTGTCCAGTACTCCATTCCACTTTTAGCTCATTTTAACTGACCAAGCTCTTCTACATGTATATAATGAGATTGCTTGAGCAGTATTGATTGGTGGTTGGTGCTAAATTCTGCTGCAGAGTCTCTATTCAGGAGCATAGCTAAAGACCCATGTTAAAGGGAATACTCCACATCTTACTGCACCATAACATTGCCAAAAGTGTAGTTTAGCAAGGTAAACTAGCTGGCTTGAAGATTTAGGCCTTGTTTCATTGCACAACTTGTTTGTGTTCCATTGCTCACCACATGCATAAAATGTAAAGTGGAGGGAGGGCATAGAAAATAGAACATGCATAGTATTCAAATGTTTGCATACAAGAGAACTGTTTGCCTGGCCTTATTGAGTCCTTTATAATACTTTAAAAACAGTTGCTTCATTTTGATGGCAATTTGACTTGACTGTATAGCATGCTGTACATCCACATATGTCATAACATGTGTGTCTTTTCCTTTCAGTGGAGAAAGAAGCGTATGCGCAGGTATGTAGTTATATTTTAAAGGGACTTTTTTTTTTTAAATGTGTTTTTGGTGATTAGTGTTTGCAGAAAGGCTAATGGATTCTCTTTTATAGGCTGAAGCGTAAAAGGAGAAAGATGAGGCAGAGGTCTAAGTAAACTGCACCCTGTCTGCTGCAGCTGGATTCCATCCTGATCATCTCGGATTTTCCCTCAGCAAGAGTCTTGCAAAGAGCGACTGAAGAGGTTCCCTTCATCTACCCTGAATGAAGCCAGACACTTCTGACAGTGGGATCTTCATCACCTGGCTGCTCAGTTGCCTCTTGGGTTTTGATGGCCTTGCGAACTCTCTTTGGACATTCCAGACAACTCCAGCTCAGCATGTTTTTGTTAATACCTCCAATAAAATCTGTTTTAAAAACGTATTCATGTGTGGCACTGAATGAATTGGAAACTACAGTTTATTTGAGCAGAGATCCATCAAGAACACTAAGCTTCATGAGCTCTCTTGAGGAAGCATTGGGTGGGTGGAGGCCAAGGTCATTTAGTTAAGTGCTTTGAGAGGTCTGTTCTAGAATTATGTTGGTAATAGATGGGTACTGGATTGTGGAGCGAAAAGGGAGGTCTCAACCAGTAAAATAACTACCGGTAACCCTGAGGTTGTACAGGGCATGCTCCTAGATTTCATATCAACTGTTCAGTTTAAGGGATTACTACATTTGTAAGGAAAACACACCAGTTATTTCTGCAAATTCTGTTTAACAATACATTAAAAAACTCACTGAACACACTTCCTGATACAGAGGAGTGTTAACCTTCACTTTAAAGTACTTTTTGTTCATTTTATAGTCTTTGGGGTGGCTTTTTTATGGCTGCAGCGATGCGTGGTTGAATATTTCATACACTTTTTATTGCATTTAGATACTGGGAATTTGATCATTGAACATGTCCAATAATTGGTGCCATCCCTGTTATGTTTGGGTCTTAACCTCATCCCTTAAAAAAAAGCTTTTGACATCAATAAAATCAACTTTAATAAAGACACTGCTCCATCTTTAACAATTAATAATAGTCTCGCTTAATATTTCTATTGTCTTTATTTAGTTTAATCTTAAGTTGTCATTGCAACATATTGGGGTAATAAAAAACATAACAAAATTTCAGGGTTCCAACCACATTGTGAAAGAGCTACCTCCCTGCAATGATTTAACAGGGTGGGATGTCAGATTTTTGCTATGAAGATCCACATTTGTCAGCTTGCCATACCAGGATGGGCATAATGCACATCAGGAACTTAAAAGTAAAAATATAAAGTGATTTATGTTTAATTTGATTTGGTTCATGTAAAGTCTAAAATTAAAATAAGTCTGTACAGTATTGTGAAAAATGACCCAGGTGTTAGGGGAAGGTCTGTGACTGGAGCATGGAAACTTTGGGCTTCACACCTCATCACACTGATTATACTGTGTATCCAGGGCATCATAATGTGCTGTTAGAGAGACTGGAAGAAACAGCAGCAGCTGCTGGTTTTTAATGACATGTTTTTCTCTGCAAATGTGTAAATGCATACACAGTTTGTCTACTCCATGCAGAGAAATATTTCTTGTAGAATAGGATACGCTGAAGCAGGTAAATATGAACCAGTTAGTACTGTCTCTAACGTGGGGTATGAAGTAAAGAAAAATCAATTTATTGAGGTGTTTATTATTGTAGCAAAATAATTATATTTTAGTACTTACACTAATAATAATCTTCTGGATATGAATTTTCTTTATCTGATGGATTTTAATTAGTTAAATCTGACAATATGTAACTCCTTATCATGATTGGTTGGTCGGTTTTAGCTCAATTGACCAATCAATGTTCTCAAAAAATATATATCTCAAAAACATATTAAAGTCCATTTCCATAGATATACATTTCTTTAACAGCTTTTATTATTGTATAAGATTATAATTGTTCTGTATGTAGTGTTTAGCTATAATAAATTAAAATTTTGAAAGAAAGTAAATTTACATTCTATAAAGTCTATGCAGGGGTGTCAGAAGCATGTTTAATGTGGGGAGGTCCTCCCCATAACATTATTTATGTATTAGATGCCATTTCCAGTATTCTGGTGTTTTTTGACAAGTTAAATTCTAAATTCACCTACAAAAGTGACTTTTACATTACAATGACTTTTAGAGTCTGACACAGCTCCCTTGTCAGCAGCTCTAGCTCTGTGCAGCTCACTGGGCTGTGGGTTAACAACTCCTGATATAATCACCTGTTGACATCACCTTTTTTTTTTTAATTATTAAAATATTAAATCAAGTTCAAAGTAAATGTAAGATACACTGCCTTTTATTGCCATTTTACATTCAGTCCCAGCTGAGTATTACTGTATTAATAAAGAATAAATACATACAAACATTATAAATGAATTCTATTCAAATGGCACATGACTATTTATGTCAAGGCCAGTGGGAAAAAACACAGAGACAGAGCAGGTGGTCTGGATGGATTAGGCCTGGAGCCAGGCCTGCTTTTCCTGTGAAATGTTTAATACATCTATACTGTAACGTGGTTGCTTTTCACATAATTCAACACACTGCAGCACTATTAATGAACGTGGAATAGGTGCTTGACTAATTTGTCTGTTCTGTATTCCTTCCTTTTATAAACAGATCAGTGCCCTGGAGGCAGAGAGGCGTTCCATACACACACACTGTTTATCAGCCTCCCTTAAAAACACTGACAGCTCGGCTCATCACATGCTCTTATTATGTAAACACCTCAGGCATCACACACACTGGAATTAAGGCATATGACCCAGTATGCAAGGAAAAGAGGTGACTGTGTTCATGCTGTGCTTCGTGTGTTCGGTGCTTACTCATTTTTTCCCCTCTCTTTCTCTTTCTCTCTGCCTCTTTCTCTTTTTCTCTCTTTCTTTTTTTTTCTCTCTACAGTGAACGGATGTTGCAGTCGCACGCAAAGGTGGTGTGCCCACATGCGGCACTAAAGCTTTATAAATGTACTGCAAGAGAAAGTGTACCTTAAATTAAACAAGAAATGTATATCTATTTTTTCTAGTAGCATGCACTACTGCTATTTTTACTGTTACAAAGTAGGTGTTTCTAATAAAGTGGCTAAAACACTTTTTGTTTTCTGGTGCAGAAATGACAGGGTATGCATTAATGCACCAATAGAAAAGAATGAAATTTAAAAATTGTGTGAAAATGGCCCCAACAAAAAAAATCTGCAATTGCACTTAAACATTATGATTTTCTTAGATTTTACCCAATTAAAAACCTTTGGAATATAATCAAGAGGAAGACGGATGGTCACAAGCCATCAAACTAAGCTGAACTGCACCATGAGTGGCATAAAGTTATCCAAAAGCAGTGTGTAAGATTGGTGGAGGAAAACCTGCCAAGATGAATGAAAACTGTGATTAAAAAACATAGTTATTCCTTTAAATATTGGTTTCTGAACTCATAAATCTTTGAATATATATGAATATAAACTTATTTTCTTTGCATGAAAACAGTAAAACAGTGAAAGAAAAGCAGCAACTATGCAACTATTGTTCAGAACCTCCAGGAACCCCTTCAAGATGCTGAGAAAATGCCAAGAGTGTGCAGATCTGTCCTCATTCTCAATGCTACATGTGGTATTTAGAAGAATCTAAAATATAAACACATTTTGGTTTAACACTTCATTATTGCTTATGTCTTCCTTCAAAGTTTTGGTATCTTCAATATTAATCAACAATGTAGAAATAAAGGAATACATGGAAAAAAAAAACGTTTTAATGTATTATTAGAGGTGGTGTACAGCAGTGTGTGGTTTTGGAGTGTAGTTTTCTGTTTTGACTTGATGCTTCTTCACACCCTCTTCTGTTTTTGGCATGTGTTCACACCAACTGACTCATCATTAAATACATTTTAGCTGAAGTAGAAGAGTTTTTATTTAAAGAATGTTTGTTTTTACAGCTAGATAAGCTGAAGAAGACGTTATAACGCGTTGTTCGCTTGTTATTCCCTCAGATATGCTAGCTTGCCAGCTAACTGCAGTATTTGGGCTCTACATTTTTGAGGGTTGAGCTTGTTGGTGAGGGCAGGAACCCACCCCCACACACCAGCCGCCCAGATAAAACCCCAGCCCAGCCCCGGCAGCAGAAGCAGCAGCTCTGCTATGTTTGTTTAAGAGACAGTTAGCTTCTGTTTTAATCCTAAAAAATACTTTAATTTGATAACGCCCAGCCTTCAATAGCCTCAGCCAGCCCGGTCGTGTTTATGAGCCGCGGACGTCGCAGCTGAGCTCCGGAGGCGGCGGGGGGAGAGTAGCGGTCTGGCGGGGCAGAGACGTGGCCATGGCCGCTGGAGAGGATGCGGGTTCGGCTGTAAGCGCGGAGACGGCGGGGCAGCACGCCGTGTCGGTGCTGCTGGCCTTCGGAAAGTGCCTGGGCGCGCTGCTGCCCGTCTACCTGGCCGGATACTTCGGGCTGAGCCTGAGCTTCGTGGTGATCGGCCTCATGGTGTATCTGGGATGGAGGCAGCACCGCGACGGTAAGCAGGCGAGGCTGAACACCGCCATGTACGCTCAGGAGAACGAGCGGGACTTCACCACCGGCCGCCTCTACAGGAGCCGGAGAGACCTTCCCGCCTGGGTAAGAGAACCTCCGCCGGGGCCGCTATAGCTAGCTTTACCCAGCTGTGGGGGTCTGTACAGATGTGGTGCAGATGTTTACAGCTCGGGAAACATATGTACAACATTCTTAATAACAGTTGTTTAGGATAAAATAACAAATAGTGTGGAAGAATCAGGTACAGCACTTTTTAAAAACATATATGGACACAAAACACGAGTTATAGAGACCCTCTAACGTACGAAGCGTAAAAAAGTAACGTTAATTCTCACACGTTGTTATAACGAGTAACTATCTCGTTTTTATGAGTCATTGCAACGTTAAAACGACATAGTATGTCGTAATTGTGAGAATGTATATTCATGTTATGAGTTATGTTGTCAAAACAACATAGTATTTCGTAATTATTAAAAAAGTATCTCGTTTGAAAGTTATTTTGTCGTTTGAACGTCATACTATGTCGTAATTATCAAATAAACATCTCGTAATTATGAAAAAAGTATCTCGTAATTATGAAAAAGTGTCTTGTTTTTATGAGTTATTATTTTGTTGAAACATCATACTATGTCATAATTATGAAATAAAAAACTCGTAATTATGAAAAAAGTATCTCATTTTTATGAGTTATTATGTTGTTGAAACGACACAGTATGTCATAATTACAAATAATAACAAAAAAGGCTCCTGTTTACAATGGCTACCACTATTAAGAAAATATGAGTCATTAAGTTTCACCACAGGGCACTGTTTCATAATAAACCATCTTAATCAAAAACTTAGAAGACAGAACATCTGACTACATAATAGCAATTCAGTTCAGAAGGTTGTGTGTTCAAATGTACATATTTCTGCAGTTATCTAATTGTTTAAGTGGTTACGTAAACAGTATACTGATATACTGATGCTTTAGATTGCTTTAAGGCAATATAATCAGCTCTATAATCAGATTTCCTAGCACATGTATACACCTATTCTGATTTCTTGAATATAACTGGATAAGACAGCTGCTAATTCAAGCTTACACCTCTTATTCACATTCACCAAGTTTGTGTAACGTGCATCTGTGAGATTACTGGCTCATGGCAAAGGAGATATTCGACTATTTCCTGACTCAATTGTTTTCCACTTACTTATGTAGTAGTGATGAATTACCCAGCTATGGTTAGCGAACCTTACTGAAGCTCAGCGATTACCTGTTTACAAGAAAAATAGCCTACTTGCCTGTTTTCATGGCTGCAGCACATTGATTGCATGCTGTAGTGTTCTATACCTGACAACCTGGTGTGTGGAAATGGGCCTTGGGGAAAAGGGAGTTGGATAGGTCCAGAGGCCACAAGCCACACAGATTACTTTGATGTACCACAAAGTTCTAATTAGAAAATACTGTCTTTAGCTCTGCTGACAAGAGGTGACAGTGTAGATTTTCTTTAATGTCTGATGGTATATCCTTATCATGCTATGAGTTACTATAGAAAATATAATCCTTAATTAAGCATTAATTATCCATACATATAGTGTATTATTATAGTTATGCTGTTGTTATTATGGCCATTAAGGAACTAGCTTATCACTGTCCTATACTATCATGTGTACATTGGGCAATATAAAGCAATGACAATAAAGGAAAGCCGCTGCATCATACAGGATCTCATTATTTTGTGTTGATCATTTTCTATTCCATCCTCATCTCCTCCCCCATCCCTCATTACTGCTGCCACATTCCACAGCCCCGCCAGCGCTGGCTATATTTGGACATTTAAAGATCAGATCTTCAGGATCTGAGTCAGCAGACCACGAGATGCAGAGAAAGAACTGGGCAAAACATTACATTACATTACATTACATTTGGCAGACGCTTTTGTCCAAAGCGACTTACAATAGTCAAGTACAATGTAAAATAAGTTTAACGGTAAAACATCTTTGGATAGGGATAAAAGGAGGTCAAAGGGGAATAATAGGATAGAGGAGTGAAGGAGGGGAAGAAGGAAATGAGGTTAGTAGTAGTTAGTGTGTTAGAGGTGTTAAGAGAGTAAGTGCTCTTTGAAGAGCTCTGTCTTCAGGAGTTTATTAAAGATAGTGAGGGACACTCCTGATCTGGTAGTAGAAGGTAGTTAGTTAGAGGTGTTAGGAGAGTAAGTGCTCTTTGAAGAGCTCAGTCTTCAGGAGTTTATTAAAGATAGTGAGAGATTCTCCTGATCTGGTAGTAGAAGGTAGTTAGTTAGAGGTGTTAGGAGAGTAAGTGCTCTTTGAAGAGCTCAGTCTTCAGGAGTTTATTAAATATAGTGAGAGACGCTCCTGATCTGGTAGTAGAAGGTAGTTAGTTAGAGGTGTTAGGAGAGTAAGTGCTCTTTGAAGAGCTCTGTCTTCAGGAGTTTATTAAAGATAGTGAGAGATTCTCCTGATCTGGTAGTAGAAGGTAGTTAGTTAGAGGTGTTAGGAGAGTAAGTGCTCTTTGAAGAGCTCTGTCTTCAGGAGTTTCTTAAAGATAGCGAGAGATTCTCCTGATCTGGTAGTAGAAGGTAGTTTGTTCCACCATTGGGGAACTCTGTATGAGAACAGTCTGGATTGCTTTGTGTGAATGTTTGGCAAAGCGAGGCGACGTTCATTGGAGGAGCGCAGCGGCCGGGAGGTAGCGTAAGCCTTCAGGAGCGAGTACAGGTAGCGAACTATGGCAAGAATCTGTTATAAAGACGTTTTAAAGACGATTTCTGAAGCAGGGTGGAGGTGCAGAGGAGGACAGTAAGAATAGCTCATCTGTATAATAGGGTTTTGGTTACTAAGCACTGGTATTCGGTCAGCTTTACCCACATCCTCTTTCACTTCTGTACGGTGAAAAGCTGTGCCTTCTTATTCTGTGGCTTTGTAATAGTGTTCAGCTTCCGTACATTCATGAGTACATGGACCCTGTGTGAAGTTTAGTTTCAGTTGGTCAGTGAAGTTTTTAGCACTAAGGCTGTGTGCAGCAGCATTAGCATTAGCCGCTAACCACATCTAAGCTTGCTGTAAATGAACGGAAGCACTTTACGAACCCAAAGAAACAGTGTTTGGAAGAGAAATCTGTGTAGATTAACATCCAGCACTCACTTGACTTTAAAAGAAAATGTTTTTTCTTTAAAGAATTACAGTTTTATTTACTTAGGCACTTTCTCCAGCTTCCCTATTGGAAGGGAAGCAATTTTATTTACACCTAAATACACATTATTTAAAGCTTATCTTTAAAGAGAAAAAGTGTGGTTAATCACGATTAATCACAGAATTATAGTAATTCTGTGATTAATCTGCTTAATTTCGTAAGTGACCAACACTGGTACTTCCTATTTAAACTACTGGCAATGTAAATTTTTTTCTAATATCATGCAGCCATAACGTAAAATTCTGATACCTCTCTAAATTGATTAATTCATGATCGTGAACGGATATACAACTGATATGTGCTGGGAAACCTATTAAAAAACTCCCTAATAACCATCCAAGACCTGGTAGACCACCAAAACTAACCTCACCTAACGGCTCTTACAGATCTGTCTCTGACAGAGTAGCGCCAGGAAGTTAAGCTCCTCTCTCACTTCATATCTGAACAAAACCACAGGTGTGTGCTTAATTCTGTGGCTCTGACAGGAAGTGGAGATTAAAAACCCTTAAAAACCCGTAATAAACAAAAAAACAAGAACATTTTATTAGAATCAAACGGCTGAGCGTCAGTCCGCTTTTAGAGCCCCAACGTGGATACTGCTTGTGTACCAAATCGTGTTGACATTACATGTTTGAAATCACAGCATTATTTATTTATTTTACCTCATTACTAGCCTTAAATTGTGCATGTTCCAACATTTCTTGAATGTGTAGCAGGCAAAACATGAAATATATTTGGTTTATACTGTCTGCAGTTAAATAAAAAAGAAAATACATTTAAAAAAAATGTTTTTTATACTGTTTCACCTTTTTTTTTATTTGTTGTTGTAAAACCGAAATGAATGGGTCGCTGTTGAACATAATAAATATTGTTGGATTGTAAATATATGTTTTTTTGTGTTGTACTGTAACAAAAATTATGAATATGTCTATAAACATTATACTTTATATACAGGGGCAATAAATGTATGTGAACCCTTTGGAGGTTTTGGAATGGTTTTACAAAGATGTGTCATAAAATCAGTCTTAAAAGGTATTAATGATTCATTCATGTCTTTATTGAGAACAACCATAAAAAAACAGAACAGTGTTGAATGAGTGTGTTTACTAATGATCCTAAACCTGCAAGATCAGATTTATTTGTGTTATTATATTATGCAGATTATATTTTTCAATACTTTTTTGACACATTTATGCAGAAAATCATGAATTTCCCCTACTTAAATCCATATAATTCACATTCTCTTTCTTGCCACTGTACACTTGTGTTGACCAAACTTGATTTTGTGATTTTCTCTGCAGGTTAATTTCCCAGATGTGGAGAAAGTTGAATGGCTAAATAAGGTATGATATCCTACCATTATCCTACTTTTAGAGAAAAGGAAGTAGTGCATATTATAGTATGTTTTAAGTAGTAAATTGTTGGCTTTTGGCCATTGTTTCCATAAAAAATGAACACTTATAAGAACTCTTTGCACATCAGAAAGACATTAAGACTCTGAGTTGTTTATTAGCAGCTGCAGGACAGACCAGGACTGAGTAAAAAAACGCTCCAGTGCTTTGAAGGAATGCAGCAAAGAGGTAGGACACAAATAAGAGATTGTGGCGAGGACATCAGGCGAAAAGAGCTGGTATTACTCAAGCTCATGCTTTCAAGTCTGTCTGAGTCTTTTTTCTGTCTGTGTCACATGATCTTTTTTCATGGACCCCACCCTGCCGCAGTGCTTTTTATGCTCTTGGATTGAACTAGTGTATTTTTCGCACTTAAAATTCTTTAATTTTTCCAAAAACTATCAGTGCACCTTATAATCCAGTGCACCTTATGTATGAATCCTACCAGTCAGGTATTAAAGAGCAGCAAAGCAAAGTTTTAGTTTAATTCTCCAGCGCTCCTAACCTCCAGCTAGCACTGCTGGAGCAGCATTAGCCGCTAACCGCTAACTGTGCTAGCTCTTTCGCTGTTCAGAGGTGAGTATTATCAACCTGTAGTCTGTGCGTTTACCGTGTAGCGACGAATCGCTAGCTAATATTGCCCTGGCTTACCGGAGCACTCAGAGTTCCTCAGTGTAGGACTGTCAGGCTGTTAGCCATTAATGCTAATGCTAATGCTAATGCTCCAGCCTTAGTGCTGGAGAAATGTGTGAATCTAAGCTTACTGTAAATAAACATAAGCATTTTACCTCACCCAGATAAACAGTTTTCAGTTAGCTGTTTTTTATGCATCTTGGCGTCATGTTCTCCTCCAGCAGTCTTACACACTGCTTTTGGATAACTTTATGCTGCTTTACTCCTGGTGCAAAAATTTAGCAGTTCAGCTTGGTTTATGGTTGTGATCATATATCTTCCTCTTGATTATATTCCAGAGGTTTTAAATGTGGTAAAATCAAAGAAACTCATCATTTTTAAGTGGCCTACAAAGCTGTAGATGATACAAATAGTTTTGCATTGTCTTCTATTGAAATTTAAGGTGGTATTTTCCTTTTTCTATATAATATTTTTTCTTACTGTGTTTGTGTTGCTGTGCAGATCCTGCAGCAGGCCTGGCCATTTGTAGGCCAGTATTTGGAGAAACTGCTTGTGGAGACGATTGCCCCGACAATCAGGGGCACCAGCCCCCACCTTCAAACCTTCAGCTTCACCAAAGTGGACCTGGGTGACAAGGTGCTGATCTGCTCCTTATTTAACTAGTTTTACTTTGTGCTGTAGTTGGCCTGTCTCTCAAATGTTGGGTGTAGCACATACAGTAGAGCAATTATACACAAATTATATTCCTCAGGTCCTCTAGAAATTTACTCAGAAGAGCATATGGTGATGTATGTGTATATAAGAGTGTACAGTGGCGTGAAAAACTATTTGCCCCCTACAGATTTCTTTAGTTTTTGCTTTTTAGTCATACTGATATTTTTCACAGATTTCCGTTTTTCTTTTTCTTTTTTTTTTTTTTACAAAGGGCTAGATTGGTTTCGATAGTTTTTCCCTTAATAAATGAAATCATAATATAAAAAGTGCTTTTTTATATTTACTCAAGTTATATTTGTCTGATATTAAGGTTTGTTTGATAATCTGAAAAATGTAAGTATTAGAAACACGCAAAAACAAAAAATCTGTATTTACAAAGAGAAATAAAAGGAATTTGAGGAATTTTTTGACAAAACCAAAATATGGGAGCATGTGTTGCTATTTCTGTTTGACATCTGTCACATATTGGAATCATATTCTGAACAAATTTAGCCAGCCTTTATCAGTAAATCGTTTTTGGACAGCTCTAAAACATCCATTTGAATCTGTTTCTTTCTGCAGGCCATGAAGGTGGTTGGAGTAAAGGCTCACACTGAGCACGATAAGCGTCAGGTGTTACTAGACCTTTATATCAGGTACGTCCATACTTTTAACTCAGTGGCCTGGGTTTACTGGAGTCAATAATTCCAATAATAAATGTGGGATACAGTATCTCCAAATAAGAGCAGTATTTAAAAATTGTTGGTAAAGGTTAGCTTAGCATGTGGACTACACAACCAACACATCGAGGAAAAACGTTCATTTTACCTCTCTGTTCATATACCATACACATTCACTGCTAAATGCTTATTAGTGGGTTTCAGTCAGGAAAACATGGTATCATCTTGGTTTCATCTAAGCTAATTCTAACCAGTTCCTCTCTGTTGATTGGCAACAGTTAAGCATTTTTTAGTCTACAGACTGTCCAGACTTTAAAATAGCGCAGGATGAGATGGTGTAGAATAGGGCTGGTTAGCACAGGGCATCTCACGATACAATATTATCATGGTACTTTGAATCTGTGATACTTGATATATCACAAGACATTCTCTACAATACTTCACAGCATCTGTGTTACTGAAGAGGATAAACTATATATATATACACTTATAACAACAATAATAATAATAACTATATTTGATGCCATGTGTTATATTTTGTGACGTTATGAACAGTGTGAAAAATGCAGATATCACCCAACCTTGCATAGAGATTTTAATTCACTTGTTTTGACTTGTTGTTCACAGCTATGCTGGAAATGTGGAGATCAATGTGGAGGTAAAGAAGTACTTTTGCAAAGCGGGAGTGAAAGGAATTCAGGTAAGCTTAACAGTCATGAAGAAAGAACAGGACAAAAAATCTTTTCCACAAAAAAAAACAGATTCTAAAATGTTTTTGTGCATTTTTAGCTTCATGGAAAGCTGAGGGTGATCCTGGAGCCTCTGATTGGAGATGTTCCTCTTGTTGGAGCTATCACCATGTTCTTCATCCGCAGGCCTGTGAGTGAAATCTGGCAAAGGCTACACAGTCATACATTTTCAATGAGAGGGAGCAACAATCAATGATGTGACCTCTAGTGATGCAAAGCGGCTTCAAAAAACAGGAGATTTGATCCTTTCAAAAGGGTTTAGGCTCTCCTTTATACAGCTCTGGAACAAATGAAAAGACCACTTCAGTTTCTCAATCAGTTTCTGTGAATTTGCTATTTATAGGTTTATGTTTGAGTAAAATGAGCATTGTTGGTTTTATTCTATAAACTACAGACAATTTTCTCCCAAATTTTAAATAAAAATATTGTCATTTAGAGCATTTATTTACAGAAAATGACAAATGACTGAAATAACAAAAAAGATGCAGAGCTTTCAGACCTCAAATAATTCACAGTGTTTCAAGAGTACAGAAATCAATATTCGGTGGAATAACCCTGGTTTTTAATCACAGCTTTTTTTTCATGCATCTTGGCATCATGTTCTCCTCCACCAGTCTTACACACTGCTTTTGGATAACTTTATGCTGCTTTACTCCTGCTGCAAAAATATTCTATATATCTATATATTTTTAATTTGGTAAAATCAAAGAAACTCATCATTTTTAAGTGGTCTCTTGTATTTGTATACATGTATTTGTTCTACATTTTTGACTTAATCCCTTGATCTTATTACTTTTGCAGAAGTTGGACATCAATTGGACAGGGTTAACCAATTTACTGGACATCCCAGGAGTGAGGTAAGTAGCTTATTTAGTGTATTTTCTGTATTTTTCTGTTGCTGTTCAGATTAATATCATGATTCCATTTGAGCTAATGTTCTTGTGCATAGAGTTTCCATATATGTCCATATATATATAACACAAGACTTGGTGAGACCTGATTATTCTGGATGTGCTAAGTTTACCCTGGTTTATTTTAATAACTTGGGTAACTCACAGACAATAATCAATATATATATATATATATTTACATATTTACATGTGTGCCATCAAAGTCTTAGAAGCTACGTAATGTAACTCATTATGCCATAATATAGCACATTAATATCACTTCACCATGCTCGCTGTAGAGTGCTTGATTGTCTTTGTTGTTGTTGTCTCGCCCCATTTTCCCGCGTTCATTTACAGTGCTGTGTCGGACACTATGGTAATGGATGCTATCGCCTCTTTCCTGGTGCTTCCCAACCGCCTCACTGTTCCATTGGTGGCCGACCTGCACGTAGCGCAGCTCCGCTCCCCTCTGCCTCGGGTAATGCAGAGCCTGCTCTGGTGCAGTATTCAATAGCTGTGCTAGTCAGCATCTTTTATTATTAAGCATTTATGATGGAATCATAAAAGCGATCATCAATAGTTTAGTGATTTCTCTGCTCAGTATATACACTATATGGAAAAAGAAGTCTCATTAAATTCAGATGTGTTATTCCGTGGCATTTCCACATGATGTGCATAAGCTAGAATCAAGCACTTAGCCATGCAGTCTGCTTGTACATACATTAGTGAAAGAGTGGGTGGGTTGTTCTAATGGGTAAACTTCTAATGGAATGGCACTGCTGTAACAATCTGGTGATTTTCTTCAATCTTAGATATTGTTGCGAAAGAGATTTTGTGGAAGAGTTTAGGAGATTTCTGTTGGTCTGGGCAGACAGAAACCACATTAAATATATATTTTAAAAGTTTTTTTTGATAATCAAATATTTAAGGTTACTGGAACACTCAGGGTTCCTCAGTCTAGCACTATCAGGCGGCATATTTACGTGCTAATGTTAATGCTGCTGCACCCAGCCTTAGTGCTGGAGAAACTTTCCTCACCCAAATAAATAGGTGATTTTCAGGAGAGAAATCTATTGGGTGTATTAAAACGTAATAAAAAGTACTTACCTTTGTTGAATAGCCCACCTCCGCTCTCTGTGCACTTTGCCCAAACAGGCTTTTAGAATGGCTAGATAATACGGCGCCTGATTTGTGCCTGCAGATAAATCCCTTTTTTTACACCGTTATCCAGGCTTAAAGTAGCTCCTCAACTCTTTGGTAGAACCCGGAGAGCCCTGACATTTAAAACAAGGCAATAATACCTTTAAAACGGTCCAAGAAGCTTATTAAAAACCACTGTTTACATCCCATAGCATAGGTAAATCTCAGGGTACCGCCATCTTAAATTTAAGTCACAAGAAGGCAACCGTCGAGCACAAGAACGAATAGGTAGGATAGTTGAGCAGATTGCCACCAATGAAGTGCGGAGCTATTTTGAGCCTGAATAACAGTGGAAAAAGCGATTCATCTGCAGGGGCAAAATATGCCCCCATATCATCCATTCTAAAGCCTATTTGGGCAAAGTGCACAAAATACTGGATCTCAGAAAGCTGCAGGAGAGTGGAGGAGAGTTATTTAACAAAGGTTAGAACTTTTTATCACATTTTAATAAATACACCCAAAGTCCATTTTACATCGGAGTTCTCCTTTAATGTGCCTTATAATCTTGTGCACCTTATGTATGACAATAGACCAGTAGCTTAGCTTCTGGGTGCAGCTATTTATGCAACTATTTCTAGGATACACTTAACTCTTAAGTATGTATTTTAGTATAGTAACAAAACACAAAACACGCAAACTATGCATGTTGTAACTCACTGAGTGCATTTAGGGTCACAGAATAACAAAATAATAGATAAAAAATCTATAATTTTATTTCCTAATTCTATTTACACACACGGTTTGCTTATTGAGCAATGCTAATCTGTGTTCGCAGTTTCCTGTGCACTGAGATCTTTATTCAGATTGACCTCAGTTCCCCCCTCTCTCTTTTCCTCTTTTTGAAAGATGCATTTTCTCCTCTTTTACTCAGGGTATCGTGAGGATCCACCTGCTGGAAGCAGAGAACCTGGCTCCTAAAGACAACTTCATGAAAGGTATGATCGCCGGCAAGTCGGACCCTTACGCCGTGCTGAGGGTGGGCACCCAGGCCTTCACCTCCCACCATGTGGACAACAACCTCAACCCGCAGTGGAGGGAGATGTATGAGGTATGGCTCGCTGTGCAGAGTCACTTGTTTTGAGTGGAGATGCTGCTTCAGCATTATCTGATTTTTACTGTGCTGTTGAAATACATCTCATGTGTTTCAAAACACAAGACACAGTGTGATCTGTGAAGCATGTGATGTTTAGTAGGGGTGTAAGAAAATATGAATATATCGAATAGTGGTGTGAATCAGTGTGGTGTCAGTGATGAATGTAGTAAAACATGATAAAGAGTACTAACCTTTGTTAAATAGCCCACCTCCACTCTCCTGCAGCTTTCAAAAATCCAGTAATTTTGTGCTTTTTGCCCAGCACTCTTTACAACGGCGCTAATTTTTTTTTTCACCATTATCCAGGCTCAAAATAGCTCCATTAGGGGTGGGCAATATTATATCGTATACAATATATCGTGACACAGAAATATCGTGATATTAAAAATCCATATCGTGATAATAGGGCTGTTCTGTCTTAAAAGTAGTCTATTATTTACTGTGAAGCTTTAAGTGTATTTATTGTATACTTGTTTTACTTTGCAGTTTATATGCATGCACTAAATATTCTGCAATATTATTTGCTGCATTATATTATTTTATGCTATATTATTTATTTTGCCACATTATGATTATGCTGTTATACTCTTATACTATATTCCTGAAATGAATGAATTATTTTAGTTTTCCTATAGTTTCCTATATATAGTATTCCTAGAGTTTTCCGGGTATATCGTTATCGCAAAAAACCCCTGAAATATCGTGATATTATTTTAGAGCCATATCGCCCACCCCTAAGCTCCATACCTCTTTGGTAGAATCTGGAGATTTGTAACTTTAAAAGTGCACAAGAAGCTTATTAAAAACCTGTTTACATCCCATAACGCTAGCTTCAGCTTCAGGTGCCGCCATTACTGTACTGATAATGACATAGACATATATACATAGACTCCGCATAGCCTGCCTCCTGCTGTAGCATCAGTAATGATTCAGAACACTGTCACACATTACAAATACATGCTTTCATGCTGAAATTATAATACTTTTTATTATGCTTTTTAACAAAGACAGACATATGGTATGGCATATTAATAAGTGTATATGAATAATTATATAAAATTAATCAAATCGTACACTTATTATGCCATACCATATGTCTGTCTTTGTTAAAGAGCATAATACAAAGTATTACTAGTATCTCTGCTGTTTGTAACAAACCGAACTGTATGAAAATCAGGTAAAAATTATTTTCATATAAGATAGCGTATATTAACAAAATGTGATTAGATTGCATCAATTAATAAAGATTAGATTGCACGTATATTAATTTGATGTGGTTGAATTTCTCACCCAGGATAACACTTAGAATTCACACTTATAGTGAATTAAATAAAATAGTCAAATATAACTGTGGTTGCTGAGTGTTATTGTCACCAGTGGCAGCAGGCTGTAGTGTGATAGATGATGTGATGATGATCATGTGGAATGATCAGATGAGCAGAGTGGAGGTGTGAGATAAATAATGTTATTAATGTTGTTTATGTGGTTAATGAGGCATTATATGTACTACTATATGTAGATTTCAGATAAACTATAGGCATTGCTTGTTAACATATATGCCATATGTGTGTGTGTGTGTGTGTGTGTGTGTGTTAGGTGATAGTTCATGAGGTTCCGGGGCAGGAGCTGGAGGTGGAGGTGTTTGATAAGGACCCTGATCAAGATGATTTCCTAGGAAGGTATTGCTGTGTTTATTATTATTATTAGTCTATTATCAGCATGCTTGATTTGATCTTAAAACACACTATGAGCCCTTTTCAGGCTACTGTTTGCTGAGAAGTGTTGGACATGTCCAGGTAGCTGCGCCATTAAAATAGCAATCCACCAAAGTCAGAGCTCACCTGGTTCTTAAACGTAATGGCAGGTGATACAGTGATTAATTAATTGCACAATATGCCCAAATCACACCCATGATTAATTAATTATTCTGTTTTTCTCTCAGGGTGAAGTTGGACTTGGGTCTTGTAAAGAAAGCAAGAGTCTTGGATGAGGTTGAGATCATTTTACTCGTTTTACCTCTTTTCCTCTTTTCAAAATTCGTAAATGACAATACTGTTGTTGATTGCAATTATTTATGGGATAATTTAATCATTTAAAAAATTACAGACCAGTTCTGATTCCCTTTTTTTGCATTTTTTCCCTATTTTTTTTTTTTTGTATTATTCTGTTGCTATAGAAGTATATGTCCAATACACTGTCCAGTATTTCACTTTGTTTATTGTCCTGTTCCTCATTGTCCTGCATTATTATATGCACCATGCATGATGTACAGTAATACTGTTGTACAGGGAAAACAGTACAGAACCTTTCATTACTTTTCATTGCTCTCTGCTGTAATTAGAGTAAAGCTGGTTCACGCTGAACATTTCATTGAATTCTTATCCATAAAAGAGAGTGTGCAGAGTGCTCAACACTACACCACACCCTTTAACTCAGAGGTTCTGTGTGATGTTTTTGTCTCTCTGTGGTTTTAGTGGTTTACTCTGAAGGACGCACCATCTGGCAAAGTTCATCTCAGGCTGGAGTGGCTCTCGCTGCTGCCGTCTGCAGAGCGCCTCACTGAGGTGAGACTGGTGCTCTAAAAATACCGCTGAGTGGTGCGACTCGTTATCTGTAAGATTCAGATTTACACATTTGATCAGGTTTGGTCTAAATTACTATATTTTATTTCTTATTTATTTTATTTAAATAACTCTTTCTGTATAAAAGCAAGTTTCCTCATTTGTAATATTTACACAGTACTGTGCAAAAGCTATTGGTAGCTAAATACATTACTGAAAAACATTTATATCAGCATGAGAAGAGTTTTGCCTGAAAAACACTATATACTAGTGCATCTCATAAAAGTTAGAATATCATTGAAAAGTTACTTTATTTCAATGAAACTCAATATATTGTATAGATGTATTACACACAGAGTGATCTATTTTAAACGTGTTTAATTATTTTATTGTTAGTGATTATAATGGCTTACAGCCAATGAAAACCCAAAAATCAGTGTCTCAGAAACTTTGAAATGTTATTGGTACTTTTGGCAGTGTGGGCAGTGTGCCAAGTCCTGCTGGAAAATGAAATCCTCATCTCCATAAAAGTTGTCAGCAGAGGGACTTGTTGTGGGATGGTCTGAGTGGTAGCGCGTTTGTTAGAAAGGGTGTCAGCCAATTGGTGTAGTGTAAAAAAAGTTTTTTTTTTTTGCTTTTTTAAATAATATTTTTATAATAAAAGTATTGTTTTTAAAAACCTGTAAACCTGTTTACATCTTAACATCTAAAAACTAAAAAATCTTCTTGTTTGGTCCAGTCTAGGACTTTCGCCCCATTTAAGGTGGAACGGGAAAGTTAGCTTGCTAGCTAACTAGCCACTAAGATGAATTACTAGTGTTTATTTTACTTTATACTTTTTTATAAAGAAAATTACCACATAAAACATTGCAACTACACATTAAACCATGGTAATATAGTAGTTTTCTGAGTTTTTAACATGGAAAATACTCAAATTTTATGGGTTTCTCTGTTTCACCAGCTAGTCTGAATTGTTCAGTGAGACAGTATAAAGATCTGCCACATGTCTCACCAAGCCTGATCTCCATCTGCAGGTACTCCAAAGGAACCAGAACATCACCGTCTCCAGTAAAACAGCTGACCCCCCCTCTGCTGCCATCTTGACCGTGTACCTGGACCGGGCACAGTATCTACCTGTGAGTTCCTATGTAATATAATCAGTGGTGTCAGTTGATTAAAAAGAAAAAATCAGATAAAATACAGCAAAATTCTGGGTTTAATCATAATCATTCTCTTTCTTAAGACTTTATTAATGTTAGCAAATAGCGGATTTTTAAATGTAAATAAAACAATTAATGTAAAAAGAGCCTAATAGAAAAATAATTGTATAAATAAAATGCGGAATAATTCATCATAAATTAAGATATATATATCTCTATCTTTTTTTTTTACCTTCAAAACTTAACAATAGCAACTAGTGGTGTGACAATATATTGATATTGCGAAATATCACACCGATTTAACTGTATTGCATCGAAACATGGTGTCAGATATTGATACTTTTATTGATAAAAAAGACGCTCTATATTCCCTTAGGCTTGTTTTTCAATTAGATTTACTAAAGTAACTGCTCCAATTCTCCACATGGTGGCGCTATAATCAAATAAATATGGTTAATGAACCTGCGCTGAAGAAAATTCGTTGTCAAATTCTGTAAAACTGAAACACCCATAAATCTATAAATTGCTGTTATTTGATTATTTAGGAGTATTTTATCTTCTTCATTAACACAGATGTTGTAAAGTATCGCAGAATCACAATAATATAAAATATTGTGATGTGATATTGTTATCGTGGGCAATGTATCGTGATAATATCGTATCGTGGGATGCAAAAAAACATGTTTTTAATGGATTAATTGCAGATTTTCACCCATTATCACTGACAGCACTAAATAAAATGTATTTGTTTGCTGTAATCCTTTTCTCTGCTGACTCTGCATTGCTCTGAAATGTAGTGTAATGTTATGGGTGATCACTGCATTGTGTTTTAATGCAGATGAAGAAAGGAAATAAGGATCCCAGCCCCATGGTGCAGCTCTCTGTGCAGGACACCACCAAAGAGAGCAGGGTGAGGCTTAACTGTTAAAAAATGATTATAAACTGCATGTTTACTATGATTTTGTTTTTTAAAATATGTTTTTTTTTTCTCCTTTAGACAACATATGGAACCAACAACCCGGTGTGGGAGGATGCTTTTACCTTTTTCATCCAAGACCCGCGCAAACAGGATCTGGACATTCAGGTTTTGTGTTTTCTTCACTTTATTTTTTCTTTCTTTATGTTAGGATTTCAAGTACATTTCCATTGAATAGTTTATGGCTATTTAACATTTATTTGGGTAGGCCTATCGAGATAATTATAGTTATGCAATTAGTCGACTATTAATCAGCTTATCGTACAAAAAAAACAAATATGGCGTTATTTAATTTCTACCGCCCTTGCTAGTTCCCATTGTGACCTCTTAAAAATGATAAGTTTCTTTGATTTTACCAAATTGAAAACCTCTGGAATATAATCAAGAGGAAGATGGATGATCACAAACCATCAAACCACCAAACTGAACTGCTTGAATTTTTGCACCAGGAGTAAAGCAGCATAAAGTTATCCAAAAGCAGTGTGTAAGACTGGTGGAGGAGGAGAACATGATGCCAAGAAGCATGAAAAACAAATATTGATTTTTAATCTCTTAAAACTTTATGATTATGAACTTGAAATGACAATATTTTTACTCTACAGTTTTACTGCTGCTGCAGTCTTTCACACCATTTCATCAAGCAATACATAGACATCTGTAGCTTCTGTTTTCGAACCCAAGACAAACCAGAACTGCTTTTATTTTCCTGTGTGCTGCACTTAAAAAGCTCAAAACTACCCATGATTTCAGTCCTCATCTTTGTGGCTTAAACTAATCTTATACATCTAGAAGACATCCTGTGGTGCAATAGCTAGTTTGTTGTTTACTGGTAGAGAAACAGGAAGATGAAAATGTTGAGAAGAAATTAAACCTTTAGCCACCGCAGAAGCATGGTAAAAAGTTCCTGATGGCTTTCACATGAATTAAAGACAAAATATTAGCAACAGTCTTAATATGTCAGTAAACACATTATTGGCTTAACTCTCTCATTGGCTTTCTCTATTGTAGGTGAAAGATGATGACCGGTCTCTGACTCTGGGCACTCTGTCCATCCCTCTGTCCCGCCTGCTCTCCAGTGCTGAACTCAACATGGACCAGTGGTTCCAGCTGGACAGCTCTGGACCCGCCAGTCGCATCTCCCTGAATGTTATAATGAGGGTGAGATTAATATATCCACTTTATTAATCACCAATCAGCTGCTCTAATACATACAACAGGATTTATACAGTAATGTTTTAGCAGCGATGACCATCATTTAATAATAATTTGTCTTTTTCTGTCTGTGAATCTCAAGGTTTTATGGCTGAACGAGGAACCCACCAGCCCAGTGTCTCCAGAGCCATCTTCTCCATTTCCTGGTGATGGAGAGGACGGTGTTATATCAGAGATCACCACCGGAGGAGCCAGTGTGTCACCAACCCCAACACGTCCAGAGAAGACCAGTCCAGATTCCAGCTTCGCCACTGAGGTGAGGCACTAACTGGTAGTTAAATCAATCAAAATGTTTGGAGTTTATTCAGAGAGACACTGTGTGGACAAAGGCATTGACAAAAGATCTAAAGAGATCTAAAAGACCTAGAACCCTCTTGTAGAAGACCTCAAGACCATGTTTTTGTTGCCGCCAGTGGCATTAGCAGCATTGCAGAGGTGGAAGGATAAAAGGATTGCTTGTTTGAATCCTGTTTATGCAGCTTGCATCAGCTGCCGGAACCCTGAGAGAGCACAATTGGTCTTGCTCTCAGAAGTGGAAGGATAAAAGGATTGCTGGTTTGAATCCTGTTTATGTAGCTTGCCATCAGCGGCCGGAACCCTGAGAGAGCACAATTGGTCTTGCTCTCTCTGGGTGGGTACAGTAGATGGCACTCTTTCCTCTCATCACTCCTAGGGTGATGTGGATCAGCACAAGGCTGCGTCTGTGAGCTGATGTATCAGAACCGAGTTGCTGTGCATTCCTCCAAGCGTTAGCGCTGTGATGCTACTCTGCAATGCTGCATCATCATTGGAGCATCACAAGTGATTGGAAATGAGTTACCATGAAATACCTGAATATAATAATATATAATAATACCTGACATAAACTGTAATCTTTTATATTGGTCCTCAAAGCCCCCTGAAAAATTGGCCTTTAATTTTGACCCTGATGATTGAATTTTTGTATTTCTTTCCATCTTTTTTCTTTAGGGTGTCCTGCGGATTCACCTGGTGGAGGCCCAGAACCTTGTCGCCAAAGATAACTTCATGGGAGGCATGGTGAAGGGGAAAAGCGACCCCTATGTGAAGATTCGGGTGGGAGGGCTGACCTTCAAGAGTCGTGTTATAAAAGAAAACCTGAACCCAGTTTGGAACGAACTGTATGAGGTGTGCTAGAGGACAATATGATGGTTTATTTTGAACATATATTCTATATATTCTATTCTGTATAATAGATGTACTGTAGCTTTTTTATTTAGATCATATTAGATCATTAAAGAGAGATAATCTTGAGTAATGTATGGCTGTGTGTTCTTTTTATACTGCAGGTCATCCTCACAACACTCCCAGGACAGGAGGTGCAGTTTGATCTGTACGACAAAGATGTGGATCAAGATGATTTCCTGGGCAGGTCAGGGAAAACATTTAGCATTTAGCATTTAATATTTATTCCTACTATTAGGGTAAATTAGGAAACCTGTAGTGGTTTCGGAAAATTTCTGTGGTAGCTGTAGTCTTGTTTATTTCAATTTCTCGCATATTGCTATCTTGGCAACAAAAAACACAGGTGCGCCACAGACTGAAAACAACCTAGGCAGATGTCAACAGTCAACAGACATTCATTGCTATCTTGGAACGTGCCCAACACTACCACACTCCCACTTGTTATACACACATGAACATGCAGCAGTGCACAAACCCATAGAATGTCCTTGTTGGTAGCTCTAAAAACTTTACATTAATAATAAATAGAATACAAAATAAAATTAAATTTATTCAATTTCCGAAGCAGAAGCACTGCGCTGTTAAAATACCAATTCGCCAAAGTCAGTAGTAAGAGCGTACCTGACTCTTAAAGGAAATG
Source organism: Astyanax mexicanus (assembly GCF_023375975.1). Classification (NCBI taxonomy): domain Eukaryota; kingdom Metazoa; phylum Chordata; class Actinopteri; order Characiformes; family Acestrorhamphidae; genus Astyanax; species Astyanax mexicanus. Next base: position 2,957,334 of record NC_064420.1, on the reverse strand, counting down.
GCAAGCTACACAGCTAAAAAACACCCATGATTAATTATTAGGAGAATTAGTACATGCCTTCCTTCGTATTTTAAGCTATGCAAGATGTACTTTTCCTGCCGTTACGATAGCAAAGACACACTGACACGCCCTAAATCAAGTTGCACACTTCATGGTTGATGGCTCGCCTATAGATTGTAAACATTATGTTGGCTTGGCAACATCTTAGTGGAGGAGTTGGAGCTTAAAGTAGCTTTTATATAACATTTGGATTATATATTTTGTTCATTCTATCAACAACACTTGTCAAATGTGATTTGCTTGCAGATTTAAGCTGAGTCTAAGTGACCTTATCAGCGCCCAGTACACTGATCAGGTACGTTTTACAACTTAATCTGTATTTGTAGATAATCAATATAATTTATACATTTAACACAGATGAAACAGTTGCATGCACCAAATTTTAATTATGTCTGTGTGTTTCTAATTGTCTGTGTCGCAGTGGTACACCCTGAATGATGTAGAAAAGGGGCGGGTCCATATGAAGATGGAATGGCTGCCAAAAGTTTCAGACCCCAGCAGACTAGAACAGGTCTAACCTTTTCTCTCCAGCCTGTTTTTAACCTGTTAAAATGTGTACCTTAATTGTTGCACTATAAGGTGCACTCAAAATCCTTTAATTTTCCCAAAAATCGTCAGCGTGCCTTATAATCTGGTGCTTTTTATGTGTGAATTTTTAGTAGCAGTAAAACCACTCTGCTGTAGTACAGCATTATTCAGTTTAGTTCTCAGCAACGAGACTGGAGCAGTATTAGCATTAGCCGCTAACTGTTATTTCCCTGTTTAGAGGTGAGTATTATTGTCCTCTAGCCTGCTCCTAACCCTGGGTAGCACTGCTGGAGTAGCATTAGCATTAGCCAAACAAGCTACGTGTGATGAATCGCTAGCTAATATCGCCGTGGCTTATCGCTAGTGGTTAGCCGCTAATGCTAATGCTCCAGCCTTAGTGCTGGAGAAATCCAGAAATCTAAGCTTACTGTAAATATATGGAAGGGCTTTAATCACCCAAATAAAGATAAATAAAAGGCGTTTTTATTACAGTTTTGTTTACTTAGCTTAGCCTTACTTAACTTAGTTAGCTACCCACCACTACCCCTAGCGGCAAGACCTGTTGAATTAAAAGTTTCTTATACTGTCTCCTAAAATATGCCTTATAGTCCGGTGCTCCCTATGTATAAAAATAGACCAGAAAACAGATGTTTATTGATAGTGTTCCTCATAATACGATGTGCCTTGTAGTGCGAAAAATAGGGTATATGAACCATCTTTACATCACATCTCCGAGTTTTGTTGTCTTATGCTTTTTTTTTTTGTCTGTGTGGTGAGCAGATAATGCGTTACCAGTCTCAGCAGTCGTATGCCAATAAAGCAGTGCCCTCTGCAGCCATACTGTTTGTGTATGTGGAGCGAGCACATGGTCTTCCTGTGAGTGCCTTTATTCTTTTACATTAGCATGAAAATAATAGAGGTCATGTCTTGTTGCAGTTTGAAACAATTTCTTATATTGTAGTTTCTAATATGTTTGTTTTATTTCAGATTAATGAAAGTTGTGTTGTTCCTTTATATTTCTGGTTTACAGTTGAAGAAGAGTGGAAAAGAGCCGGTAGCTGGAGCAGAGCTGTCAATCAAAAATACTTCTTACAGAACTAAAGTAAGTAAAAAAAAAGTTTTGGAAAGTTTGTCTGTATTTTAGTATAGCTAGCATTTATGTTGGCATAATCATGGCTTATTGTGGTTATATAAAGTAGATAAATAATAATGTAATTATTAAATGATACATCGCAAGTACAACAACCAAATTAGAAATGGAAAAAGGAATTGACCAAAGAAAATATACCTTATATATAATCTTTTTTGCCCAATAAAAAAATATATATGGAGATATTTGGAATGCATTATTATTAGTATCATGATATTCTGGATCATTGACTTCTGTTACAAATCTGATATATATATATATTCTACATCTCAGTTAGGAATGTGTCATATCATATCGTATGCAATAATACTATTTAATTTTTATTTTGTTGCAGTAGTGTATTTTTGAAATAATTTTTGTGCTTAAGTATTTTGTCATATATCAATATCATGATATTATTTTAGGGCCATATCACCCACCCCTACTCTGTACTATAGAGCTTAATTACTATAAAGCTCAATTAATAAATGTTTGTAAAGTAATCTCTTGTTCATTATTGTTTTATCAGCTGTTGTTGAATGATGGTTCTTAATGCAGTTCCCTGAATATTTTAAATATATTATGGCCTGTAGAGGAAAATTACCTTACAATTGCTTATTTGTTGCTGGCTCATTATTTATTTGGTGTATAACTTTTTTGAAATGTGTTGCAGGCCTGAAATACAAAAATAGATGTACTTTAATAAAATAAATATAGTCGACTTAACAAAAGTAAAATATCTTTGTAATATTTATACTGTCTGCAATGAAACTTATAACTTATAAGTATTTTCATTGTAAGAATCATTATATAATATGGTTATTTATCGTTATAATTTAATATTATTCATTTCTTCCCCTCAGCTCGCTGATCGATCTACATCTCCATGCTGGGATGAGACGTTCAGTTTTCTGATTCACGACCCTTCAGACGAGATGCTGACTATCAGGGTGAGAATCTGCATAATACAATAACATCGGTCTGATTGTGTAACAGAGCAGCACTGCTGTGCTCCTAAAATAAACTAAAGCAAACAAGACTTTTCCAGTTATTATGCTTTATTTTTAATCTTAACATTCTTGGGTGTCATATGAGTCATTATTCACTGTGTGTGTGTGTGTGTGTGTGTGTGTGTAGCTCTTTCACAGCTGGGGTCAGCCTCTGGGTGCAGTGGTGGTGGCTGTGAAGGAGATGTTAGCAGAGCCGGAGTTGGTTCTGGATCGCTGGTTGACTCTGGATGGAGCTTTACCTGAGAGTCAGATACTGATCAGAGCAGAGCTGAGGGTAAGAGCAGAACTCACAGAGACCTGCCGCAAAGTATTTATAATTAATATTAAACATTGAACAAACTGGAATTTTTCCCAAATTCCATATAAAAAAATGATAATTTAGAGCATTATTTATTTATTTGCAGAAAATGAGAAATGGCTGAAATAACAAAAAAAGATGCAGAGCTTTCAGACCTTAAATAATGCAGAGAAAACAAGTTTTCATATTCATAAAGTTTTAAGAGTTCAGAAATCAATATTTGGTGGAATAACCCTGGTTTTTAATCACAGTTTTTTTCATGCATCTTGGCATCATGTTCTCCTCCACCAGTCTTACACACTGCTTTTGGATAACGTTATGCCACTCAGGCTGCAAATATTTAAGCAGTTCAGTTTGGTTTGATGTTTTTTTATTTTTTTAATGTTTTAATATATATTTCTATAATATTTTTCTACACCAAATAACATTTTTTGATGGTCTTGCATTTGAGGATACTTCATTTATTTTATTATTTATTGTTTATTTAGTGTTTATTGAAAAGGAAACACATACATACATTTTACTTCTTTATAAATCCTTTCACAATCACTTTAATTTGGAATACTAAGGGCACTTTTACTTTAAAAGGGGTTAAAAAATATATATTCATATATTGAGGTAACATAATATTATCTTTTGCAATACTAGATACATTGTTTATTAGTAGTTTACATTTTGTTTTGTTTTTTAACCCCGCCCACTAGATAGCAGATCCCATTACTTTTCTTTAACCGGATTTTATGCATATAATATAATACCCATTTATTGTGTAAACAGCTGTTTTCTACTGACTAAGACATCACATAATCCATAAATTTACTAATACATTTTTCCTAAATAAACATTAAGCAACATGAAGCAAAGTATTTCCTGCATCCTGATTACTCCATTCAATAGAACTGTTTTTAATCAGGTCAATTTTATTCACATTTATTCATTAAACACATTTTTTCTGTTTTTCAGCTTTTAGACTCTAAATTGGAAAATTCTGGTGAAGGAACAAACAGCAGTGGTGAGGTGGAGCATATGATTCCCAGGGCGGAGCCAGAACCAGCAGCCAATCAGGAGATCCGACAGAGATCAGTCCAGGGGTAGATCATACAGATGCTCTAACATTATAACAGCATTAACATTTATATACAGGTAAATAGGTGGGTTGTAAGTTAATTAATGGGTGTGTGTGTGTGTGTGTGTGTGTTTCCTGTTTGTATTGTTTCAGAGGTGGACAGGCTGAAGCCAGTGGGCGGGGTCAAGTCAAACTTTCTATTGCTTACTCTACTAAAGAGAACAGACTGGTCATCACAGTGCACGCATGCAGGTCTGTTTTAATTGTAAAAACTGAATACATATATTTACATATGTTTACACCTAAACAACACAGGCCTGTGCGGTGGTCTTCAAACTTCCCACAGACTTTAAATCCAATGGTAGTCCATTTCCCTCTTTATCCTAAAAATAATTCCCTCAAAAGTCCTTGATTAGTAAAAAGTATATTCAAATATATTTAAATATATTCAACAATGAGGTAATATATTAATGTCACTGAAAAATATATTAAAGCCAGAATTTAGGTTTCCAGGAGGCACAAAATTATGTACTGGGGCAATGACATAATATTTTAAGATCACTAAATAATATATTGTTGGCAGAAAATAAGTTACTGGGAAGCACAAAATTATAAATAATACATTGTGGTCAAGAGATTTTTTTTGTGTATTGAGTTTCTAGTGGCCACAAAATAATAATCTGATACAATATAATATATAAAAATGTGTTAAAATACTATATACTTGTGAAATACTATATTCTCATCTGACAATTTTTATGGAGATGCGGATTTCATTTTCCAGCAGGACTGGGCACACTGCCAAAAGTAATTTTCTGAGACACTGATTTTTGTTTTTTTTTATTGGCTGTAAACCATAATCAACAATAAAAGAAATAAACACTGTAATACATCTATGTAATATATGAGTTTCACATTTTGAACTGAATTACTGAGCTGCACTAGTGTAGCTGTAGCACTACTTCAGTATGTTAACACAATGTCCATGTCATCTAAGAAAAATTAACTAAGCTTATTGTCATTGTTTTTTGTTTTTTGTGTAGGAATCTTACAGCTTGCTCTAAAGATGGCTCCGATCCCTACGTCTCCTTCCTCCTTCAGCCTGATAAAAACAGAAGCACCAAAAGAAAGACCAGCGTGAAGAAGCGAGACCTCAATCCTGAGTTTAATGAGAGGTGAATAAAAAATGTTCTACAGCAGATCATTCACTAGAGCTGATGATCTGAATTTTTACACTGATGACTCAATTTCTCTATTGTTCCTCTCCTGTAGGTTTGATTTTGACTTGTCTCTGGAGGAGTCCACACACAGACGCCTTGACCTGTCCGTGAAGAACAGCGTGTCTTTCATGAGCCGTGAAAAAGAGCTGATTGGGAAGGTATCGTGAAGATTAAAAGGAATCATTAGCTTAACTGTTTCTGAATCAGTTTCTCTGATTTTGCTATTTATAGGTTTATGTTTGAGTAAAATGAAAATTGTTGTTTTATTCTATAAACTACAGACAACATTTCTCCCAAATTCCAAATAAAATATTCTCATTTAGAGCATTTATTTACAGAAAATGAAAAAAGGCTGAAATAACAAAAAAAGATGCAGAGCTTTCAGACCTCAAATAATGGAAAGAACACAAGTTCATATTCATAAAGTTTTAAGAGTTCAGAAATCAATATTTGGTGGAATAACCCTGGTGGTTTTTAATCACAGTTTTTTTCATGCATCTTGGCATCATGTTCTCCTCCACCAGTCTTACACACTGCTTTTGGATAACTTTATGCTGCTTTACTCCTGGTGCAAAAATTCAAGCAGTTCAGTTTGGTGGTTTGATGGTTTGTGATCATCCATCTTCCTCTTGATTATATTCCAGAGGTTTTCAATTTGGTAAAATCAAAGAGCTGTATAATACAATATGTTTTTTGTATCACCCAGCCCTAAATACATTATGTTACCAAATACCAAATAATGTTTATAAACATGGCTTAGAATAAATGTATTCATCTATTTTAAGTTGCAACCGTGGCTGACACAGATGTGCAAATGCACATAGACAGCTTGTCTGGTCCCGGTATGTATGAATGTATCTGTATAAATGTTCTGAGCGTGTGATTTGTGTTTTGTATTCCAGCTTCTTTTAGACCTGAACCAGCTGGACCTGAAGGCAGGCGTCTCACAGTGGTAAGCTTTTTTCACATTCCAATCCAACCTGTATAAATTTTGAATTTACATGATTTAAATCAAATAAGAGACATATAGGTACATCTAAAAAAAATTGAATATCTTTGAAAAGTTACTTTATTTCAGTAATTGAGTTAAAAATGTGAAACTCATTGATTATATAGATGTATTAAACACAGAGTGATCTATTTTAAGCATTTATTTATTTTATTGTTGATGATTATGGTTTACAGCCAATGAAAACCCAAAAATCAGTGTCTCAAAAAAATAGAATATTATATATGATCAATTGGTACTTTTGGCAGTGTGGGCAGTGTGCCAAGTCCTGCTGGAAAATAAATTCTGCATCTCCATAAAAGTTGTAAATCAAGGGAGCAGAGTCTGGAGGAAGAGTGGAGAGACACACAGTCCAAGCTGCTTGAAGTCTACTGTGAATTTTTAACCAATCAGTGATGGTTTGGAGAGACATGTTCATCATCTGCTGGTGTTGATCCACTGTGTTTTATTAACAAGTCCAAAGTCAGTGCAGTGTCTACCAGAAGACTTTTATGGAGATGCGGATTTCATTTTCCAGCAGGATTTGGCACACTGCTCACACTGCCAAAAGTACCAATTGGACTTATATAATATTCTGATTTTCTGCAAGCCTTAATCATCAACAATAAAATAAATAAACTCATAAAATAGATCACTCTGGGTTTAATACATCTATATAAATGAGTTTTATAAATGATTTTGAACTAAATTACTAAAATAAATTAACTTTTCAATTATTAATTTTTTTTTGAGATGCACTTGTACAAGACGCTGTCCCTGGACTTTTAGCATCTCATTGTATTTTATTTATTCGTATTCATAGCAGCTTTTTTTACGGTAACTTTGCTGACCAATGAAGAATAACATTCTTATTTATGTATTTATTTATTTATTTATTTTTTTTCATTTTTTCAGGTTTGACTTAACAGAGGAGAGCAGCTAATCTGGCATTTGTGTGTTTTTACACAACGATGCCTTCAACTTCACTTCACTCTTCTAACGCGCCTGTTTCTCCCAGGCTGCACTGCTGTACCTGCATCTGCATGACGCAACTGCAACTGTCACTTTACCTGTATGGCTTTAGAGCTGTGGGACCAGTGATTGTAGAAAAGTTCGTTTTATGGTCTGAATTCTGTAGTTAATGTAGTTTTATCTTCAGCGATACCAAATGCATTTAAGGCACGCTTAATGTTACGGTCAGTGCACGTCGTTTGCCATTTTGCAAATTTGCACCAAGAAAGCCTTTAAAAATACGTTTGTCAAGGGAACAGTTTAAACAAGAAAAAACGAATGCCAACAAGCAGAACGCTCTTTAATCAGAAGGGTGTTTTTGATGCAAGTTTTATTCCTTATTTTATCTTTTAACTCACTTTTATTTACCCGTATCATTGTTGCGCTATGCAACAAGTATATTGTTTGCCTGATTTTTATATCATTCTTCTGCTATCAGTTTTCTTTTTAACTTTCTGTTGGATTTCTAACATGTATCACAGTTTCTCGTTGTGTGATGTGTGCTTGCATACAGCTTTGTGATCAGATCACATGGGATAACCTAGCAAGCACTTGACAACACCTCAGCAACCACCCGAGACAACATAGAAACTCCCTAACAACTACTAAGTAATGTCAGTGACGACTGCATGAAATACCATAGCAATCACCTTACCACACTGTAGTGTCCATCAGCGTCCAATTTGCAATAACATAGCAACCACCTGGGATACCATAGTAATATTTTTTCCAAGCACCATATCGACCACTTAGCAACCGTATAGAAACCACCCAGCAATGACTTTGCAACAACATAGAAACCACCTGGGATAACATAGTAATCATTTCCAAGCAGCATATCAATCACTTAGCAACCGTATACAAACCGCCCAGTAATGGCTTTGCAAAAAACATAGCAACCACCTGGGATACCATAGTCCTCTTTTCACAGCACCACAGCAACCACCCAGCATTGACTTTGTAACAACATAGCAACCACCTGAAATACCACATTCTTAATTTTACAGCACCACAGCAACCACTTAGCAACCGTATTAGAAACCACCCAGTAATGACTTTGCAACAACATAGCAACCACCTGGAGCAGCATATTCATCATTTCCCAGCACCATATCAACCACTTAACCGTCATTTATCAGCCATCAAACGATGACTTTGCAACAATATATCAACCTCTTATGATACCATAGTAACCAGTGGAAGTTACTTTAGATGTTTAAACATGCTTCATTTTCTCTAATTCCAAGAAAAGCACTTTTTTAATTTGAAATATATTTCCACATTTCTCACTTATTTTGTGTTTTATCATTTTCATTTATTCTCTTTTTATCTTATGTTTGAATTTCATATAAGAGCTTTATACTCAGATAGAAACAGGTGGATGTTTGATGCTTTAAAGAAGAGTTTTATATGTATAAATGTCTTATTACTGTTTCTTTGGGATCTGGGTGTCAGAGTGTCACACTTCGTAGCTGTACAAGAAAATATTCCAGTCAGAAAATGATTCTGTATTTCATGGCTAAGCTTATATTTTTTATTTCTTGTAGTATTTTTGGTTTGTATATATTGTTTTCTTTATTTTTAGCCTGATGCATATTTGCTTAAAGTCTGGGAAAGTGTTTGTCCAATTTGTTTTAAACTCTGAATTAAGGAGAAAGTTTACTTTTATGTATATCAGACTTGCTCATATTGGCCATAACATTAAAACTACCTCCTTTTTTTATTTTGCACTCAATATCAATTGTATCAGGTGCACTATATAGTATAACAATAACAATATCAATCAATATTTGGTGGAATAGCCCTGTTTTTTCATCACAAATGTCATGCATCTTGGCATCATGTTCTCCTCCACCAGTCTCACACACTGCTTTTGGATAACTTTATGCTGCTTTACTCCTGGTGTAAAAATTCAAGCAGTTCAGTTTGGTGGTTTGATGGCTTGTGATCATCCATCTTCCTCTTGATTTTATTCCAGAGGTTTTCAATTTGGTAAAATCAAAGAAAATCTTCATTTTTAGGTGGCCTATTATTATCATTATTATTTTTTCCAGCACTGTAAATATAAAGTGCATCTATATGATCAATGGAACTGATACAACAAATGGATGGAGAGTGCAGAAACTTGGAGTTGGTTCTAATGTTATGGCTGATTTTGATGTTCTGAAGGTTGCCTTAAGGTTGTGTTTTAAAAGATTTATATTTTATGTACACGGTATTGTAAGACCACTGATTTGCTGTTACAGACTGGTAGTCAAACATAATTACTGATAGATGTAACTGATACACTATAAAAATGAAGATGCTTAAAATTGTTAATAGAAGAACCATATTAGTATTAGATATGAGTTAGAATTACCCTTTTGAAGGCTTATTTTAAAAAATGGGGCTTCACTGACCAACTATTCTTAACAACGAAGATTAAGTTATTTTTATGAAAATGTTCTAATAACATTATGATGGATACCATTATTACTTTGCATGTTTTCAGAAAAAAAACATTGCTAAACGTTCTTGTAACATTCTTTTATTAGGGAAGTAAATTTCAGTCAAAAATGAGGGATTAAGTCAGTATTTTGTAGGTTCACCTCTTGATTATGTCTGATTAGGTGTCATATATATATATATATATATACGTATATATATATATATATATATATATATATATATATATACATATATATGTATATATATGTATATATATATATATGTATATATATATATATATATATGTGTATATATATATATGTATATGTGTATATATGTATATGTGTATATATATATATGTATATATATATATGTATATATGTATATATACATATATATATACATATATATATGTATATATATACATATACATATATATATGTATATATATATATATATACACATATACATATACATATACATATACATATACATATACATATATATACATATACATATACATATACATATACATATACATATACATATATATATATATATGACACATTAACCTTCAGTGTTCCAGATTGTGTGTACTGTACATGTGCACGATTCTTCATGACTGCCAGTTAGTAAATGTTAGTAAATGAGTAGTTTTACAAAACCTCTTTTCTGAAAGCTTTAACATATCGAAAATCACTGTCGATCACTGTGCTTTTTGTATGCATTCCAAGCGAATGAGTTTGTGATTAATCGAGCAGAAGAAGAGAGTGAATGTTTTCATCAAAGTGCCAAAGGCCTGAGAGCAGTTCAGCAGCTGGAGTCTGAAATATGAAATATATCACAATGTGTGTTTTTGGATAGAAAAAAATGTCTTTAAAAAAAAAAAAGGAGAGACTTGTGAAGTGGAATAAGGATTACAATCTGTTACAGATCTGTTGCTGGAAGCCTGTTTTTATTAAATATGCTTTTTGCACTTTAAAATGACTTGTGTGATTCTTTTTTTTTATCCTAAAGGGGTAAAAACAATTTAAATATATTTCCTACATATAATGATAAATACTACAAAATCAATGCAGTATATATTCCTGAAAGAATATTATGATACGATTTCAAGCACCCCTAAAGTGGATCATACCATTCCAGGTTAATAAGCATTCATCTCCTTTACCTGTTTACCTGCCTGCTGCCTCATTATTGGTCAGGTGGTTTAATTGTGTCTACGTTAAGGTGGTACGCAAGCTGCTCAAGCTACAGCATTACCTGTAAGTAGCATGTTATCTACTTAAATTTCTTAAATATTCACTTTAAACACACTTTTCCTCACATAAATAATTCAGGAATTTGCTATCCCACCTTAAATGCTGCTAAATCACCATTCCGCCTTAAATGCTGCTGTGGCGGCTCACAGACTTCAGGCTGAAGATACTGTTTTGACGCTTTTAAGGTGGAACTGTCACCCTAACAGAAATGTGTAAAACTCTAAAAACACTTTATCATCTACTAACTACAGTCTAAAAAGGAAACTGTGTTTTAAGGTGGAATGGAAATGTGTTTTAAGGCGGAACTAGGGAAATGTAAACAGTAAACTAAAAGCTTCATACGCTGCAGTAAGTAGACCTAGTGAGGAATTAGTTTCTTGGATTGAGTAGTTTAACAGTAAACTGGTATATTACAATTTTTTAAGGTAAGACTTATTTTCTATCTTTTTATTAGACTACTTTGACAATTAACAATAGACAAGCTTTTAAAAAGGCATTAGCCAAGCTAACCTTATATAAATGTATTCCTACATCTCCCCTTAACATTTAACGTTGTAGTCCCAGTGTCAATTTTATATTAAATGGTTTTATAGTATTATTTTAAGTAGTTTTTAAGTAGTAAAATATATTTTTAATGTTTATGTTTTCTTCTTTATTGTTCGTTTTTTTTTAATTCACTATTCTGTTTGTTCATTTATTTATTTAGTTTTTAATTCAGTATTTTAAAATGAGTATATTTTATTTAGTCTGTTGTTTATGTATTTGTTTATCTATTTATTTATTTGTATTATTTTAGTTCATGATCTAGTAAATAATAAAAGTGGGTTGGGTAATTGGCCGTGCAAATTGGGGAGAAAATGAAAAAAAAAAATAGTTTTATATATTTAACAGTTCTATAGTTAATTATTTAAATATTTTAAGTAGTATTTTTTTCATTTTTCATTAATTAATAATTCAATTAAATTATTTACATTTAATTTAAAATTTAATATTTTGCTATTTTATTTGTCTTTATTTTACGTTTGTTTAGTCTGTTGTTTGTGTATTTGTTTATCTATTTATCTATTTACACTTAATTAGCATAACATTACTAAAAAAAAAGTTAAAAAAATATATAGTTAATTGTTTAATTATTTTAAGTAGTTTTGCCGTTATTTTAGGTAGTACTTTTTTAAAAGTTTTTAAGTTAAATTCACAATTTTCTTTCTTTTTTATTTTTTTTGTTTTTTGTTTTTAATTCAGTATTTTTTAATATTTTATTTTATTTTTTAATTTATTTTAAGTTCAAGTACAAGTAATTCTTTGCTTGTCTTTTATTTATTTTTATTTATTTATTTATTTATTTTGTTTAGTTCGTGATCTAGTAAATAATGATGCAGTGATTGTAGTAATTGTAGTAATTGTAATTGCAGGGTAACCGGGAGGTGGCGCTATTATACCTGTATCAGCGGTGTGTTCGGTGATCAGGCTGGAGCCGCGGCGCCTCCGCAGCGGGGAGGAGGAGGTACCGGGCCGGGATGGGTGGGCCGAGCGCGCGCGGTGTGTTCCAGGGGGAGAGGCTGAAACTTCAGTCCGGACGGAGCAGCGCAAATGAATGGAGAGGAGGAGCGGCGGAGTTTAGAACCGGAGTTTAGAGAAAGTTTCTAACGGTGGAAAAGGAGCGGCTTGTCCTCCAGCAGCACCCGGGGGAGGGAGATGGAGTGGCCGGGTAACTGCAGGCAGAGCTCGGGACTGGACTCAGCTTTACTGGAGGAGCTGCAGATGCTGTAGAGCTCAGATCTCAGAGCCTGGATACTTTTACACGCAGATAAAACACAAGGAGAAGCGAATTAAAAACGCTGGGATGTAAAAACAGGGCTGAACTGGATTTACTCAAGATTTAAAACCAGAAGTTCAGACTGCAGAAAGTCCAGAAAGTGGAGGAGTGGAGGTTTTTTCCTGTTCTGTGGATGTTTTAGCAGATCTTCAGCATGGGGAATATAGAGAGTGTGGACGGACAGGGCGAGATGAAGCACCATCTAATGCCTTTAAAAGTCCCCATGCCTGATGCAGCTGAGCTGGAGGAGCGCTTTGCTATAGTTCTGGTAAGTTTTGTTATATTACTATAATGGAAAACTTTTTCTGAGAGCAAAAACATTAAACAACAGAGAGTAAAACTTTAAACAACCATAAAACAACAATTAAACAACTTTTATTTAACATTCTGTCATAGGCATCTGCTAGTGTTGAAATTCTAAGAAAGCTTTTAGGCAAAAGATATTCACCTCAAATACTCAAAAATGAATAATAACTGTTAGGACTGTGTGTTGGTTAGAACTTGGCGATACGATAAGTGATATCATGATACAGGGGTTACAATTAAATATAAATATATTGTGATATAAAGCGATACTGTAAGTAAAGTGATATATTGCAATATAGTTTAAATAAAATTTGAGGGAAAAAAACTATGAGTACTAAAAACACACTTACTTTGTATCCAATCAGAACAGTGGGATCTAACAACAGAGAGTTACAACACTGATTTCTAGTGGGCGGAGTCTAAACAAAACACAAAACAAACCACTTCTGACACCAATCTGTGTACATACAATTAATAGTTCAGATGTAAATACAGTACAAAAGCAAAGCAAAATATCTCATTATAATACAATATCCATATTTTCCCACATACCTATTAATTATTATAATATAAAAAACCAAATACTCTATTAATACTGTTTAATACAAACAGTGAATATACTTTAAACACAACGTTTAAATCAGTGTTTATGTAAGGTAAAATTGGCGCGCTTAAATGTTATTTTAATTCATAAGAAATGCTGTCTGTGTACTAATTTATACATTTCTACATTTCTACAAGGCACTCCCCTATTTTTATAACAGCTTGTCAATTTCATATTTTTTGACTATTATTATTTATGGTGAATTATTTTGTAGAGTATTATTTTATATTATTTTCTTGATATAGTAGTTTTAAATAAAAGGATTATTTCTGTTTAAGCCTTAATATACATTACATAATATAAACCAACATAAGACAAGAATCTGCTGTTTTGTTTTTATTGATTATCTAAATTTTACTAAAGCTAATCTGTATCCTATTAATTAAAATAAAACAAACTGTTGACTATTAATAGTAACTGTGCTCCAACAATGTGATCTCACTCACTGTCTCCCTCTAGCAGCTGCTTTTCATCTCTAATACATAAAAATCACTCTATATACACATAAATACTACTTATATACTATTAACAAACCAAAACATACATTAACACCAACCCAAAGTATTCTAACTCCCACTTAAAGTACTGTAGGAATCAGTAAACCATCACAAAATCTGATTATTTCCCACCACTGCCTGTCACACAGGCACAGCAGCATTTTCTGAATTCCCCTAAAACTCCTACGCATTACAGTCTCTGCCATGCCTCCATCTTCAGCTCTGCAGTTACAACAGACAGGCTGTTTTATGTCAGAAAGTTTTCTAGTGATGTGTAACACACACACACACACACACACACACACACACACACACACACACACACACACACACACACAAGTAAATCCCAGATCCTAGATTTTACCACTAAAAGACATACAAGCACACATGCCTAAATGCAACATGAGTCACAAATGTTGACTAAAATAAGCATCTGGGGACGATTAGAGCTATCTAACTGACTTGTAGCATCACAGAGAGGCAGCCTGATTGTTGTAAACGAGATTAATGTGAATGTGCTTCTGTCCTAAGGTCTGCCAAATATATTTTTTGAGTCTAAAATGTCACCAGATATATATGAAACTATTATGACTATGTGTTGCCAAGATAATTGCATGATTACTACCAAAAATAGTCATATGTTACCATTGGATTACATGTAATTTCACGTTCTCTCTTACTCTATCAGTCAACCAGAGCATAAAACAAACCAAAAATATGTTTTTTGAGTCTGGTAACTCTGTTAAACTTTTCCTGTACAAAAGATGAAACTCTTGCTCTTCTATCCTTTACTCGGCTGGTCCTGATGAGAGCCAGTTTCATCATAATGACGTTTTTGGTGCTCTTTGCGAAGACTGCACTTGAGGATACTTTTTTACTTTTTAATGTTCTTGATCTTTGTCAGATTCATTTGTTAAAGTATGTTTTTCTTTACTTAGTTGAGTATTTCTTGCTTCTCATAATATGAATTAAATTATTACTCAAATAGAGCTTTTCACTGTATACCTGTAACTCTACCTCTTACTATTAGTTTCTTGGTTTCTGTAAAAAGCTGTGAGTACAGTCGTTTATCATTTATTTTACTTTAATCCTGGATATATGGAGATATTTGAAGTGCATTGTTATTATTATTAGTATCATGACATTCTGATTCTTTGACTTTTGTTAAATAATCTGATCAAATCCTCTCAGTTAGGGATGTGCCATATCATATCATATCATATCATATTGTATGCAATAATAAAAAAATATTTATTTTTTCATTTTGTTGCAGTAGTGTATTCTTATTCTTAAAAAATATCTTGATATCGTGAAACTACCATGAAATATTGTGATATAATTTTAGAGCCATATCGCCCACCCCTAACATTGACCATCACAGAATTAAAGGGGAGCTCACACAGTTTTTGTGTTGCATTTAATTCATAACCAGTCATTGTCTGGAGACCCTAGGCAATTGATTGGTTAATTGTGCTTAAGGCAATTGGTTTGCTTGCCCTGTTGCAACGGGTCTGAACACAAATGTCGTCTCTTGGACTCCCACCCACTTCCATGGTTGGCTGTAGCAATGTCTGGGTCTGGCAGCGATCTCACAATCTCACTGTGGGTCAGCAGTTAAAAAGCTGAATCACTCCCCTAGCCCCAAAATGTGATTTTTTTAAAGAGTTTTGGAGTTTTTCTTTTGTGACAAGAATCATCTTTATTATTGTATCTTCTGTGCCAGATTTTACTCCCCCCTGCTGTGGTTGGAAAGACTGACCTGCTGGTTCAGTGTGGAATAGTGATCCAGCTCCAGAGGCTTTCCTTTTGTATAACACACACTCTTATCGGTCGGGAGCATGTGCTGGACCCTGCCCTGCATCTCTTTTGGAGATAGAAACACTTCAAAGCCCTTCTCTCAGGATGAGTCCTGGGTTCAGGAAGAGCAGGCTGGGGCTCCATTTGTGGATCTTGATTACAGTGAGGAGTGTTTCCAGTGTCTGAGTTACTCAGGAAAAACTGAGTTACAGGGTTATAGATTTTAGATGTTATAGCGATAACTCCAATATTTCAGTATTGGAAAGTTGGGTTCAGAGCGCAGGGTCAGCCATGCTATTGCTACAGAACCCTTGTGACCAGCTAGTGAACACAACAGCCCCAACATAATATAGTGTAATAGTGATGATAGTTTTTTTTTTATTGAATGAGAATGTGATTTCTATTTAGCCAGGCTGCATTGGTCATAATAATTACAGTCTTAGTTGTCTACTTCGGGTGGTACTATAACCTTCTATTATGTATATTTGGGATAACCTATTAAAACATTGTTGTTCATAGGCTAAAAAAATAAGTGAAAAAAAAACACTTTTCTGTGTCTTTTTATATATTCAGTTATCTTAACTGTAATAACTAAGACGCACTGCCTAATGGCATAAAGTTATCCAAAAGCAGTGTGTAAGACTGGTGGAGGAGAACATGATGCCAAGATGCACTGAAACTGTAATTAAAAACCAGGGTTATTCCACCAAATGTTGATTTCTGAACTCTTAAAACTTTATAATTATGAACTTGTTTTATTTGTATTATTTGAGGTCTGATAGCTCTGCATCTTTTTCGTTACTTGCTCTAAAAAATGCTCTAAATGACAATATTTTTATTTGGAATTTGGGAGAAATGTTTGTCTGTAGTTTATAGAATAAAACAACAATGTTAATTTTGCTCAAACATAAAGCTATAAATAGCAAAATCAGAGAAACTGATTCAGAAATTAAAGTGAGTTCTTATTTTGTTTTTCAGATCTCTAGATATATTGTGCGGTTAAAGTTATACAGGGCTTTTTTTTGGCCTTCTACTCCCTGTTAGTGTTGTTTCCAGAGCTTAAGCTTTGAGTGAAGTTAGTTTCTATAATAGACTGCTGTCTCACTTTATCATTATCCTGGAATATAGCAGTGGAAGTCATCATCAGACGTGGCGGCTCGCCAGCATGTGACGTCTCGGTGCCTTCATCTTCCCTAGTGGCCCGTACGAGACTTCTGGTGTGTGTGTGTGTGTGTGTGTGTGTGTGTGTGTGTGTGTGTGTGTGTGTGTGCTTGTCTGGTACTGTCGTCTCTCCACCCACGGCCACTGCTCTTAGCTGGAGAATGGCAGTGCGTTATGATGTCATAAGTGCTCTCTGTGCCAGCAGTGTTAAATCCATGTACTAATGACTTTAACAGGAGCCTAACAGAAGGGAGCAGCACGCCGCTTGTGTGTGTGTGTGTGTGTGTGTGTGTGGGCATGTGTGGGGGAGTATGCCGACGGGCCCTGGTAGGGGACGAGGCCCCTGGGCTAAATTAGACCACTTCATGCGCTTCGCTAATAAAACGCTAACCCTGGTTCAGGTTTTTTTCATGGAGCAGATGTGCTTTGTTTCCCGGTCTTCACTGCTGCCCAGGCTGTGGCTGGAGACCCCCACGTTTTTTATTTTTTTGTGATATTTGAGAGGAAACTAGCTGTGGCTGTGGCTCTGGTCAGCCTTCCCCACAAGATGCTGTGAGTGGAGTGACTGGACAGTTGTTTCGCTACTCGCGTAGCATTTTAGGCCTGTCTATAGGAAATAAATCAGTGAAATATTAGATTTACACATTTCCTACTTAATGTATAGAGAGCCCTTCAGTTATTTAATCAGTTTATCTAATTTTGCTTTTTATAGGTTTATGTTTGATTAAAATAAACATTGGTGTTTTATTCTATAAACTACAATTCCAAATTCCAAAATAAAATATCGTCATTTGGAGCATTTATTTGCAGAAAATGAGAAATGGCTGAAATAATAAAAAAGATGCAGAACTTTCAGACCTCAAATAATGCAAAGAAAAATAATTTTATGCATCCTGGCATCATGTTCTCCTCCACCAGTCTTACACACTGCTTTTGGAGAACTTTATGCTGCTTCACTCCTGGTGCAAAAATTCAAGCAGTTCAGTTTGGTGGTTTGATGGCTTGTGATCATCCATCTTCCTCTTGATTATATTCCAGAGGTTTTCAATTTGGTAAAATCAAAGAAAACATGTTAAAGATAAAAATCTCACCAGCTCTATTTTTATTAGTTTCATTCCCTTTCAATAGCTAAGCCCAAGCAAGTTAGTTCATGCGATAGAAGCACAAAACTCATTATTATAAAGTACTTACATGTCCCTCATATGCTGACTTGCCACGGACAGTAGGTACAGATCCCTCCCTCAGACGAAGTCTGCTAGCTAATTTTGCTGTGCACTGACCGTGGTTCGTAATCAGCAGATGAAAATGGCGAATCTTAAACTGATCTAGCTTTAGTCGAGCTCTGGTTGGGGTTGACGGATGAGGGGTGGGGCCAGGGTTTCCTTATTGAGACGTCACTATAAGGAAGCATCCAGCGGCTCATAGAAGATTATGATTTCAGCTTATTAAAAAAAAAACGGATGGATGGATTTTTAGGTGCGGTCGAGGCCCAAATGGAAATACAAAAGCATGCAAAAAAAATTAGTTTTGCATAATATGTCCCCTTTAAAACATGCTTACTAACTTTGTAAGCTTTAGCATTAGATATAGCTTTGAGCTCCAGTTCGGAAATTCCTAGGTTTATTTCTTCTGGTATTTTCGGTAAAGGAGAAATTAGCTTTTGCTAACTGTTCCTGTAAATGTGGTCAGCTCTGTTTAGTCAAATCTTTAAAAAAAAAAAAACTCTTTTTTTATAATTTCCTCTCATTGACCCCAGAGGAACGCTGTGTCTGCGGACGGCTGGAACAGATACAGACTGGAATTCATTACTCTTTAGCTTAGCATGTGTCTGAATCCGAAGTGGGGATTTAGCTTCACAGCTAAACTTCTCCATATGAGGGGTGCTGGTACAGTTTAGCAGAGATGCAGTGATGGGTCAGGAGTGTGTGTGTGTGTGTGTGATATCCTCTTTCAAAGTGGCCCTGCTCGACTGTGCAGCGGCGGATTCCTGCGGTTGGCTCTGACTGAAGGCCGAGGGAGAGCTTCAGAGAGGGAAAATTCCCTGTGAGCTGGCCGTCAGCCACCGCTCTACGCCTTAATGACTTTACCAAAGCTTTCTGAAGCTCACGCGTCATCAGACCAGCCTTTATTGTGTTTTTGTTTTTTTAAGTCGCTGTGATTAGCCTATTTGATTTCTTTTGGAGGGGCTCCCAGTGTATTTACTGCTGGAGCTTTTATTATGTAGCGCAGTTCCTGTAGCCATGCTTTGTAAAGGAAAAGTGCATTTAAGTGTATTTTATAAAGTATTCTTAACATGGTGAAGTACTTATTTTTAGCATTTAAACAATACATACTTAAATACATAGTAAATGTACTATTTTGGAGCTAAGCTACCTTTATAATTAAATACAACATAAAAACATTAGGTTGTGCTTTTGAGTGCTTTTTTTTAATAACATCAATTTTAAAGTATATTGTAAATGTAGTACTTTTAATATTGGTGCAAAGGATAGATTATAAATATATTATAGTTTATAGTTCCATTTAGGTTAAAGATTATAGATTATAGTTTTAATTTGAATTCATGGGTATTAATAAAGAGTTAAATTAAAAGTTCACATTCGTGTCGCTTGTCCATCGATCTGATACATGTCCAATTTAGGACCACATGTGAAAGGCTGTGTTCACATTGCCAGGCTGAAATAACTCAAATCTGATTTTTTTTGCTCAATGTGGCTCTGATCTGATTTTTTCATGTCTGTGTGAACATGCCAAATCGAATTTTTTTAAATCAGATTTGAGTCAGTTTCATATGTGGTCCTAAATCGGATACATATCTGATCCATAGACATGCGACATGAATGTGAACGGTCAAATAAGAATTCACTTGTCTTTTTGCTTTTACACATTAGCATTATCATTAGCATTAGCGCTATGTGCTTCTCTCGTACCCACACTGCATCTCTTGGTGCAGCTGTGCAGCTATAGCTGCAAAAAAACAAACCGCCTGTCCTTTTTTCTTCACCTCCTGGACCTGAGCATGAACTTCAGAGCAGCTGTTTACTGTTTCTCCACTCCAGCAAAAGATGCTCCACACATGAGCTGCTAACTCATCCATTTCCCTTTATAAAGCTACGAGTCTCTCCTCTCTCTAATATGAGGGTTTTTTGTTGTTGCTAAAGAAATGGCGTTTATACATGTAGCAATGTGCAGCATGTGAGACGTTTCAGGGACAGATTTGTATTTGTGAACCAAACATTTATTTGTGAACACAGCCAAAGTGACTTAAATCTGATTTGAAAAAAAAATCACATTGGCATGTTCACACAGCCATGGAAAAAAATCAGATTTGAATCACTTCAGCCTGGTAATGTGAACGTAGCCTCTGTGTAAATCACTCAGGAATGCCTAGTCAAACAGTGGGAGGAGTTGTAGGGACCCCCTCCAGCCTCTCCGTTTGTCCCCCTGACCCCTGAACATGGTGCTGGCGTCAGAGTGTTTGATGGACGCCATTTGATGGACGCCACTCAGCTGGAACTAATGCAGTCAGGCTGGGGGGGGGGGCTCTGTTTATGGGGCATTAAAGGGCTGAGGTTTTCTCATTGGGGCGGGCCAAGACCCGGCAGGTGGGCTGGAATCGGAGTCTGTTTGTTTGTTTATTGTGGGCCAAAAATGGAGCTCTGGGGGGCAACAACATCTGCCACCCCCCCCCGAACAGCACTTTTACCTGGCATCCTCTTATTACACATACAAACACGCTAACACACACTAATATAACATAACATAACTAATGCAAATAATAGTGTTTTCACTTATTAATCGCACTTGTTCCTCTTAGGACACAAGTTTTTTATAGTGGATATTTAAATGTAAATAAAAAAAAGAATGTAAGAAAAGTAAAAAAAAAATCAATTATATTTATATTAGTGGTGTCTATTAAAATAATACACTGCAAAAAATCCATTGGCAAAATATGTGCAAATTAAGACAAATATATTTATATTAAGCAAAAGTCCCCCAAAAAAATCTGCCAATGGGGTAAGCAAAATTTTCTTAGTAAGATTTCTTACAAAAAGCAATGGCAAAGTCTCAAAATGAGTGAAGTAACACCTAAATCAAGCAAAAAAGTCACTGTTTTTGGAAACAAGTATCAGAATAACTTGATTGCAGCTTGATTGTGCTTATTTTGAGTTCAAATGACTTAAAATAAGATACAAATTCTAAGTAAGAATGATTAAGATAATTGTCCCTAAAATAAGCAAAAATAATCTAACACTTGCTAAGATTAAGTTTTTTGCAGTGTAGTATATGATTGTATGCTTAAGGAGAGATAAAGCCCTGGACGTGTGGCGCTGGAATAAAGAATGCATGATAAATTGGATTAAAGGACACTTTTTAATTTTTTTTTTATAAACATCTCAGCTTGTTTGTGAGGATTTCTGAATTAGATCTTAATTAGCTGAGTATAAAAGAGCGTTTTCACACCTGTAGTTGTGAAAGTTTCTATGTATTAGATCAGTTGAGTTTATTTGAGTTTATTTGCAGCGTTTCTCCCTCTGTTTGGTTTGGTTTCACACAGGCATAAAGCTAAATGCACCAAAATGTGCACCAATAAACCATGTGAGCACATAGTCTCCTCTGATTGGTCAGAACTGTCTGACGTGGGAGCAAGAAAGTAAATATAGTGAGAAGATGCAGACGTGAGCAGTGAACGCTGCACAATAATGCATGTAAACAGCATGGAGCAGCAGCAGGGACAGCGTTTGTTCATAGCAGTATATTATCTGGCTAATATATCAGATTTAAATGAAGATACCCTAATTAAAAATATATATATTTGATAGATGGGTCGAATCGAGACCAGATCACTTCCTTACCACAAGTTACCGCTTCAGTCAGATTCCACACAGCATCTAAATGTTTTCCAACATTTCTGGAACGTTTGTTCTTAGAAAAGAGCTAAACACTTGACCACACACTCGCCCACACTGTTTACTCTTCCGTATGGAAGATCTTTGAGAGCGGCGCCACGCTAAGCTCAGGTGTTAAGGAGCTCAAACTTTATCTCTCAGTGAGGAGGAACACATTTCTGAGTGTCTTAGTGACTCACGCTGTCTTACGGCCAATCACGAACAGCCGAAAGACTCATTCAGAGCTACATTCTGGACTGATCAGCAACCGTTTTTAATGTAATGTTGGATAAAAGCTTAATAACATCAGAATTGCCTAATTGAAGGAACAAGGAATTCTTAGTTTTGCCACACTGAAAACCTACTATTTGTCTGAATTCAAATAAATTAAGCCTGTTTAAGCATCATTTTCTGAGCTGCAGTAACTCTGTGTTGGCTGTGCTCTCAATACTGTTCCATCTATAGTATTTTTTTTATGTATCTACTTTTCTTTGAGTAAAAAAAGAAAATGCTCAGAAATCAATATTTGGTGGAATAACCCTGGTTTTTAATCACAGTTTTAATGCATCTTGGCATCATGTTCTCCTCCACCAGTCTTACACACTGCTTTTGGATAACTTTATGCTGCTTTACTCCTGGTGCAAAAATTCAAGCAATTCAGTTTGGTGGTTTGATGGCTTGTGATCATCCGTCTTTCTCTTGATTATATTCCAGAGGTTTTCAATTTGGTAAAATCAAAGAAAATCATAATTTTTAAGTGGTCTCAATTTTTGTTTCTTGAGCTGTACATATATTTGTTAAGTTCGCTGTACTTAAAATTAAATTACATGAACTTGGGTACAACAAAGGTTTGTGTTTAGTGAACTTTTTATTTTTTTCAGTGCAGCAAATTCTAAGAAAAAAAAATATCAGGACATCTAAATATATGAATGTGGGTTATGCAGCAAGACAATGACCCTAAGCAGAAAACTTGATCTACTGAAGAATGGTTAATTAAAGAAGAATAAAGTTCATGTATTGGATTGGGGCCAAGTCAAGATCCATGTTAAATTGATGTGCAATATAGGAAAGGAACAAATCCCAGCAATATAATACAGTTAACGCTGTTTAAATTTTTTTTTTTTTTTGTCGTACACACTTGATATAGGGTAAGCAGTCCAGCGCAGACACAGGGAGTATATCTCCACACCTGCGTGTGTGTTTATACGTGTGTGCGGGTGTCTGTGTGCAGCCGCAGCTGTGCTGTGACTGTGCTGTACTCAGAAACCGCTGGTTTCCTCTGCAGCACAATGGAGGCTCTGTCAGTGTGTTGTTTTAAACGCTTGGGCCTCATCCCCTCCGAACCCTTTGTGCTCCGGTCCCTCGCTCTTCTGCTGCTTCTTTTAGGTGGAATTCCTCGCTCCTGCAGATAAAGGCGTGCTGATTTACGTGCATGAAAGCGGTGGACCCTGCTGGGTCTACTACGCCCAGATGATTTAGGCTTTACTTGCTCCTGTGTAGTAACATAGTTATGTAATCTAGAATGTCTGGGATATTTATTGTATTCTAGGGAAGATCTTACCCAGGAAAACTTGCCATCATTGATGGAACGAAATATTCTTATATACAGCTCTGGAAAAAATTAGGAGAGCACTTCAGTTTCTGAATCAGTTTGTCTGATTTTGCTATTTATAGGTTTATGTTTGACTAAAATGAACATTGCTGAATATTTGCAGAAAATGAGAAATAGCCAAAACAACAAAAAAGATAATAATGCAAAGAAAACAAGTTCATATTCATAAAGTTTGAAGAGTTCAGAAATCAATATTTGGTGGAATAACCCTGGTGGTTTTTCATTCACAGTTTTTATGCCTCTTGGCATCATGTTCTCCTCCTCCACCAATCTTACACACTGCTTTTGGATAACGTTATGCTTTATTTGGAAAAAAATCAAGCAGTTCAGTTTGGTGGTTTGATGGCTTGTGATAATCCATATTCCTCTTGATTATATTCCAGAGATTTTAATTTTGGTAAAATCACAGAAACTCATAATTTTTAAGTGGTCTTTAATTTTTTTCCAGAGCTGTATAGCAGCAAATTCCGTTGTGGGCCATGCAGCAAGACAATGACCCTAAGAACACAACTTAAAACACAGTCTTACTAAAGAATGGTTAAAGAAGAATAAAGTTGATGTTTTAAGAATGGGGTCAAGTTAAAGTCCTGGTCTTAATCAATTATAAATGTTGTTGTTGCTCCATTTGATGTCCTTTTCCTTTTTCTCTCGTTCGCTGCACTACCGCTTTTCACTCTTTTTAAGGGCAGATGAGTCACAGGTTGATGTTTAGTGTTGTGTTCAGTGTTGTGTTACCACTGCTGGTGCTCATCCTGTCGTGTATCAGTCAGACACCAGTGGACGTCTCTTTGCACGCTCTCTGTCTGCAGCAGGCTTCCTGTGGTGAACTCAGCTTTACACGGCACTAGATAGAAAACTCAGCATGCTGCTACCCAGATAGCATGTCTATGTTTTGGTACCCTGTATAAGTAACCCAACTGGGAACCACTAAAATTTTGTCTATTGGTTCCAAGTTGATGGTACATATGGATGTCAATTTTGGGCCGAGTTGGGTCACAGTACAAACCCACCTAGTCCATGGCACACCCATGTAAGACCAACATGAGCATGTTGGCTGGGATAACAGCGCAGTGTAACTTTGGTGCAGCAGGCAGGGCAGTATGTGCGAAAACTGTGTAACGATGCGTAACCCAACTCAACATATTTGTGTAAAATCCTGGGTAACTCTTTATAATAACTTGCATTATTATACCATTAACTAATGATTAATAACTGCTATTTTTACATTTTAAGAAACTAAAATACTAATAAATTAATTGGCAAAAAATATATGTATTTACTAATGATTTGCTAACATTTTTAATATGACTATCTATGCTGATAAATAAGTGTCATGTGAAATTCTCATGAACTACTGCTTTGTTCACATCTGCTGATCATGTAAAATTATTCTACAACCTCAGTCCACATACTTCTTTCACTTGCAGTGATGGTTCTCTATCTATCTCACAGCTTGTCCAGAAATGCAGTTGTAAGTCATGCCCTTTACAGGTGTCCAAAAGGGCTAATTCCAGTTTTCCAGCAGCATGACATACCAACTCTCCCATAATACTGCTTTAAACTATAGGACTAGAGAGATACACAAATGAATAAGGAGACTGCTTGAAGTTTTGCACCAGGAATGCAGGCCTAAAGTTATCCAAAAGCAGTGTGTAAGACTGGTGGAGGAGAACATGATGCCAGGATGCATGAAAAATTAAAAACCAGGGTTATTCCACCAAATATTGATTTCTGAACACCCTTGTTCTTTACTAGTGTCGCTTAAAATGCGCCTTAAAATAGACCAGAAAACAGACGTACATTAATAGTCTTATAGCCTTATAATCCGGTGCGCCTTATAGTCTGTAAAGTACGGTAGATGCTTACTATTGAAAAGCAGCAAAATATCCTGTATACAGTCAGTCTCCATCCTGTAATCAAAGCATATCCTGTACTGGTCTACACCTGTCTTCATAAAGAAGCTTGTAAATATTTGTATTGTTTTTCTGAGACTTTTATGTATCAGCTGCATACTGTAACGTGAACTCTTACCATCTGCTCAGCGGACGACCCTTTGGTACCTGCATTCTTGGCATGCTCTGAGCTCTCAGTGTTTGTCTACTAAACCCTTCGGCCTGTAGTCTGCTGTCTGGCGGTCCTGCGGAAACCAAGCAAAACAGGACATCCTCCTCCTCAGAGCCCACCTCAGCCCTGATTCATCACCGATTGTATTAATGCTCTGTTTAGGTTTGATCCAGCGTGCTTCACATTCTTACAGCTCACTACAATCACTCTCGTGACGTCTCGGCCTGGGAAGCGTCTAGAAATAATCACACTCAGGATTGTACTAATCATTATTACACTATAATGCACTAAAGTGTTCTTGTAGCCACATTAATAATCAGTATATTAAAAGAGTGCTAAAATAGAACAACTTTTTTGTACTTTTGTTCAATTATGCCTTAATTATAAAAAGAAAAAAATAGTACAAAAGCTTTACTTAAATTGTGCTGAGTGTACTTAACTGTACTAAAATAGAACTACCATATTTTAAATATACTTAAGTAACATTTAAACATTAAAATATACCACTTCATGTACAGTATGTAACCCCATATTTTAAATATGCTTACAGTAAAATGATAATACATTTAATGAGTATTATAGTGTTACAACTGTATCACTATTATTATACACCAAGTATGTTAGAAATTTACTAAAAATTGTTGATGTTAAATGTATGTGATCTATTTTTTACCATAGAGTACAAATATGTATATATATATATATTTATAAAAAAATGTCCTGTCTTTTGTAAGTTTCACAATTCTTCTATACTTTGATAGGGATAAAATAATTTCAATTATTTTAATATACAGTACTATAATTTTAGCGCATTAAAATTGACTTTTTTTAAATTAGTTTAGTTTATTTCATTTTTTGCAAAATATATACACACATAAGAAAAGGTTAAAAAATAGATAATAAAGAAAAAAAAAACTTATAATTTCATCCTATAAACAGTCAGTATAAACCGTAAAAGGTATAGGCTGAAGCTTTAGCTTATTTTGCCTACCCTTTTTACCTAAGTAATGTATGTATGTATGTATGTACGTATGTATAAACAAAATAAAAAAAAACACATAGTTCATAGTGGCTCTCATCGCTTCAAGTGAACTACTGTAACAGTTGTTTTAAACACACTTAAAATGCCAAAAAAATACTCCAAAAGTATATTTGGAAATAAGTATTTAGAATTAGAATTATGTTGAATTACATTAAATTAAAAGTGTGCTTCATAGTAGCCTTTTTTTAAATACACTATATTGTACTTTTTAAAAAGTTTGATCAAAGTTTACTTTCACAAATTTAATGAAAACATAAAGTTAATGTACTTTTAATATATTTTAAGTAAGTACATACATACTTAGACATTTATTAATATGTTTTAAGTACAATTAAGTTTATTTGTTGTTCATTTTTTTCACTAGGGTGGTCTTTTGTTGTGCCTTTTCGTGTTTGTTTTTTTTTGTTTAAAAGTGACGCAAATTTTTTCAGCATTAAAGTAATTTATGAGTTGCAGGCCTCACTGATGACTAATGTCCAGGTGAAAGGGAAGCTGTGATGTCAGTTTTTTAGGGGCAGGGAGATTTAAAGCGCTCACATCCGGGACCCTCGTCCTGACCTGGAGTAGCTGACGTTCCTGAGAGCTCTGCTCTTCAGGAGGTTCTCTTTAAAGTCAGCTCAGCTTTACTGATAACAGTTTTCAGACTGGGCCTGTGGACGTTGACCGTGCCCTTCATTATGATGGATGTATAAACAAGCGAGTCTTCTCTTAGAGAGAGAAAATACACTGTAATTGCTGTTTTTCCTTTCAAAGACACGAGAAAATAACAGTGAGTGGTCAGCAAGAACCCAGCTTCAGAAGATTACCAACGGGAGGGTTCGCTTTCATTCACTGTACTCCCAGCCAGATGGAGTTTGTATCTTAATTTTTCTTATTTCTTAAATTATTCACACATGATTTGAAACCCTTTGAAATATTTTAGTAATGCTGGGTGGATTCTACTACCCACCACTCTGAATATCCTTCCCAAAGTCTAATAAATCTCTGCTCTGTTTCACCACTATCACGCTCCTCTGGATGTAGAATGGGCGGGTCTAAAAGCGGGTCCAGCATAGCTCCGCCCTCTCTTCGAGTCTGAGCAACCCGGAACCAGTGATCTGTTGCGCTGTCGTTTAGCAACCAGCTAACTAGCAAGCTATCTAAATATTCACCAAGTTTTTTTTTTTCTGTATCAAGGCTGTGTGTGTGTTGCCATGGTAACGTAAACAAGCGTTCGTTCTCGAGTCATAGACAGCTGTCAGTCAAGCATGTTCATTGGAACATTATGACCATTCCTCCAGCTCTTAAAAAGCATCTTTTGGATGTCCTGATTTAATCCAATGACTGTCAGATTGGGACCAGATATATTTTAACTTTATACACAAGTTACAAGTTACAGAATTCCTCTCACAAAAGAATATCTCACCAGCTCTATTATTGCCAGATTTATGCTGAGCATCTACCACAGGTTAGTGTTAGCTTGTGCTTAATGGAGAAACACAAACAATATAGTTCATACTTAACTGCGATAGAAACACAAAACTCATTATTTGATCTGCTGACTTGCCACAGAGGGTAGGTACAGATCCCTCCCTCAGACAAAGTCTGCTGGCTAATCTTGCTGTGTACTGTCCGAGCTTCTCGACTGTTCTATCAGATTGGATCGGTATTAGCTGATATTTAGCATCAGA
Organism: Astyanax mexicanus; assembly: GCF_023375975.1. Classification (NCBI taxonomy): domain Eukaryota; kingdom Metazoa; phylum Chordata; class Actinopteri; order Characiformes; family Acestrorhamphidae; genus Astyanax; species Astyanax mexicanus. The sequence continues at coordinate 2,928,877 of NC_064420.1, read as the reverse complement.
TTAGGGAGCGTCTCTACTTTTGTTTGATTTATTTTGAAATTTAATACAAAGTAAAGAACAACTGCAAGATTCAAAAAATGAAAAAGTTTCCGGTTCTAATGTCACCATGTTCTCGTATTTGATTCTCTGCCAGTAAAAACTTCCCTCACCCTGTTTGGTTTTGGACTATCAGAAAGCTCTTCAAAGTAACAGCAGGGATTTCCTCAGATAAATATGAGGGGGAGGGCCTTTCGTTGGTGAAATTGGGAATGCAGGGAGGGTCCAGGCCCCCAGTTACTCCTGATAAGCTCATGTGGAGAAAAGACCACTCAACATAAAGCACTGCACCGGCCTCCAGATCCTACTGCACCCCAGCTGTGCGCTGTGTAACTGTTAACAGCCAGATCAGGGGATTTAACGGCTTCTTGGAGTTAATTTGGATGGTTTTCCCCGGGGGTTGTTCCAGGAGACCTGAGCTGAAGACAGATTTTAGTCATACATTCATTGAAACAATGCAGTTTTTGACAAATCTTTGGAGCTGTAATATTAATAATAATAATAATAATAGTACCACAGCTCATTATAATCTTTTTGTGGCTGAGTAAGCAGAGCTGGATCATATTCTGGATCATTATCTCTGGCAGAAATGACTTCAGATATCCAAAAAAAAGTCCAAACAGTGAAGCTACATTCAGATCCATGTTGATCCAAGATATTTTTTAATTTTAGAGTTTTTTAAAACCTTGGCTTGAGTTCTCAGGCACATTTTAAGTAGGACTGTCCTTTAAAATCTCCTTTTTAGGCCCAGTCCCATTTTACCCCTTTCCCATACCACTTAGCCCAACCCCTCTGTTTTGCGTTTTCACATCAAGGGCTAGGTTGCCCCAATTGTTGATTGGATAGAGGGGAAATTTTTATTAAAGCGGTATTAACTATTATTGCCAATATTTTAGACATTAATGGCTGTGTGTTAGGTATGCACGATATAAAAATAAAATATACATTGCAAATATATAGTGCGATATTAAACAATACAGGGCCCATGACATCACCGAGCTTTCAAAACCCGAGAAAACAGCAAAACAACAGTAATTGGCCCTTTAATCAGGCATTTAAATGGCTTTTTAAAAGATTTTCTGGGATTAAAAGCATAAATTCAGCTCCTCACGCTTCTCAGGCAGCAGCAGTCCGTCACTCACACAGACACAGAGACAGCGCTGTGTATCTACTTCTTGTGTCAATTGCCTTACGTGACATCGCACGTCCTGTCCTGCGATGTGACTATTGCGCATGTGCACATCATGATAAAAGTGTATAGGAACATGTTAACATTGTTAATGCATTGTTGTATGAATTATGCTATGTACTTAATGGACCATTAGAAATGCTCCAAAAAATTACTTCCAGGCGGTTCGCTTCTTCTCTTGTAAAGCGGTAAAGCCATATTGGAAATGTTATGTTTAATCCAAACAAAAAAGAAAACAATGATAATGTGTATCTCATTTATATTAACAGTTCATATATAAATTAACACATAAATCGTAGGGAACTGAACCCAACGGAATGGCCATCATTCAGCTGAAACCACAGAAGCTCAATTCTGCAAGTTCAGCAAAGCCTTCTTCTTTGCCTCTGCACGCTTCTGCTTTGGACAGTAGTGATTTGCACGCTCTGAACATCTTTTTTTAAGAGACACAGAGATGTTACTGATTCTGAAACTTCTGAGTAGGTTAAAAGTTAAATTAGCGTTAACAGTTAATTTATGAGTTCATTCTCAGAAATGGTATGTACTCCAATTTCCTAGAATGTTAAACTAAACGTTCGTTCGTTTGTATGTAACTGCTCATTTAGTAGAGATTAGCACGTGAGTGTGAAGGAAGCACATTCCTCCATGGTTGGTCATGAAGATGGTTGTGGGTGTTTGGTGGACTTGTGTAAACAGGGAACTCTGAGGAGGGGAGGTCCAGCTTAGCCTTACATCAGACCCTCTCTGCTGGCCTCCTCCTCTTTACTGGTCTCCTCTTTACTGGTCTCTCCTTTTTACTGGTCTTTCTCTCCTCTCGTCTCCTCACCCCTGTCCTTGTCTCCGCTGGTGAGCTGGGGAAGGTCTTTGTTGATGCTCTGCTTTGTTGTGATTGCCTGGATCAGGTTACGGAGCTGAAGCCGGTGGTGTATCAGGTGTCGGTTTGGTGAAAGAAGTGCAACTTTTTCTCACACTTCCACATATAATTCGGGGAGCAGTTTGAGATCAGTAGATGCCCACAGTTCTGTGTTACTTACAACCTGCTTTCTTAGTTGGTTGGTGCTCCAACAATAGCCAACAATAATAAGCAGAGAAGTGATGTGATGTGATTAGTAATTTCCTTAAACTCCTTCTGCGATTAATTTGTAATCAGTAACATATTATATATTTTTTTATTGCAAATTAATGACTCCTAGAACTAGACTACCTAGTTTGACCCCACCGAAATTTGGTGCGGTTCGCTTATGGTGAGAATGTGATCTGGTCTTTTTAATTGAGCTAAACTGCTGATAAGAAGCAAATTAATCCAATATTTTAGCCAGATAATATACTGCTATGATCAAACACTGTCTCTGCTGCCCCATGCTGTTTACACACTAAGAGCGTGGTATGTGCAGTAGGGCTGGGCGATATGGCTCTAAAATAATATCACGATTTTTCAGGGTATTATTGCGATAACGATATACTTGGCGATATAGGAAAACAGAAAAATAATGAATACATTTCAGGAATATAGTATAACAGTATAACAGCATAATCATAATGTGGCAAAATAAATAATATAGCATAAAATAATATAATGCAGCAAAACAAATTGCATAATATTTAGTGCATGCATATAAACTGCAAACTAAAACAATTATACAATAAATACACTTAAAGCTTCACAGTAAATAATAGACTACTTTTAAGACAGAACATCTCTGTTATCATGATATGGATTTTTAATATCACGATATTTCTGTGTCACGATATATTGTATATGATATATAATTGCCCACCCCTAATGTGCATTGTATATATATATATATATACATCATGTATATATGTATATATATATATATATATATATATATATATATATATATATATATATATAAACTTTGGAGCTTAAGAACAAGTGGGATTAATCGCAGTTAATCACAGAATACTGTTGTGATTAATCTGATTAAATATTTTAATCGAATGACAATAGATATCTTGCTTTGTGAAACAGCAACCGATCCTCTTATTAGTAAAAAAAACAGGACTGCTGTTGTTGTGAAAACAGGTCACAGGAAGACATGTGGTCATATGAAACTGGTGACAGCTGGGACTCCTCTGCTTTATTCTTATTGGCTGTACTGTTTGCAGCCTTCGAGCAACAAACAAGTGGAACAATAGGTTTGAACAAATTTATTTATGCTGACTTTTTTGAAACAATGCCTGGAGCTTTGTAATTTCCCTTTAGGTCAGTTAAACAGTTGCACCCCCCCACAAATGCCCACCCCCCCCACCCACCCCCGTGAACCTGATGACGTCTTATCTGGTCACTCTCCTGGAAAAAAATAAGTCTCTCAGTGCTCAGTGAAGCTTCCCGGTGTTTTTACTGCCTGCAACCGTCGTGCAGCAAGGAGCCGAGCTCCACCCTGACGGTGCTTACAATAGATAAACATCTAAACTGACCACAGATCAGTTGCTCGTATCTCCAGGCCGGAAGGATATCCACTTAGAGCCCGGCTCTGTTGGGTCAGCGCTGGGGGGCGTTTGTATTGAGCCGTATCCAGACATCTCTGGCCAATAGAGAACGACCCGGCTTCTCACTTTTTTATTTTAAGACTATTAAATGCCACTGAAATAATGATAACAGAATAGCATAAAAAAGCAATTACACACTTGTTTTTAAAGACAACAACATTTTAATGAATTATTTATTACAATTAGTTTGAGAATTTAATACTATATATTATAATATTATACTACTTTAGTCCAGTATGGAGTCACAGTTATTGAAACATGACTAGATAAAATACTGTTCACTGTTGATAGCTGGTTCAAATCCCGATTATGCAGCTTGCCATCAGCTGTCAGAGCCCTGAGAGAGCATAATTGACTTTAATCTTCCTCTGTACTGACTTGAGACTTGATTTAAGTCTTTTTTGTATTGACTTGAGACTCAACTGGAGGCTTACCTTTGCTGACTCAGTATTAAGACTGGATAATTGCTGTTTTTATGGGATTGCTTTGGGAATACTTCCCTGTACTGATATGAAATTGATGCTCTTGTCAACGAATGCAGCAGCAGAGACAGCTTTTGTTCATAGCAGCACATTATCTGGCTAATATATCAGATTATTATAACTGCTCTATCAGCAGTTTAGCTCAATTAAAAAGCAGTATATTTGATATCTGGGTCAGATCAAGGCCAGGAAACAAATCTGTGCCCTCAGAAGGAACACCAGTATAGAAAGTGAATAGGCTGACACCACATTTGTCACAGAACTGACTGGTGTGATTAGCCGGTAAACAGGATTTCACACTGTGTGAGTTCCAGACTAAGCGTCTTCCCTCCTGCTCCACTAAAAACCCCGCGTCCACTCACTGCTGACAGAAGAGCACATTCCTCCAGAGCCCTGTTCCTGCACTCTGTGCCCGGGGGGCTTTTCAGTGGACTCACAGCGGAGACGCTCAGACATAGCAGACTGGCCATGTGCGTCTGGAGCTCCAGTGCTGCGCGGCTGTGGTGCTCTGTGGACACATGCTAGAGTCATTCAGAGGGTCCGAGACCCAGATCCTACGGGAGGCCCTGTCTTTGTAGTCTGTCTCCTTGGTCTTTTCACCACAGAGTGACGACAGGCGTTACTGTCTGCTGGCCGCGGACAACAGCGGCGAAATCCTATATGTCTTATTGCAATATTGTTTTGTTAGATATTGTGATTCATAAAACAGCTATTCTGTACTGAAAAAGCAAACATTAAAAAACCTTAGAAAATCTTATGAAACCTCTGGAATATAATCAAGAGGAAGATGGATGATCACAAACCATCAAACCACCAAACTGAACTGCTTGAATTTTTGCACCAGGAGTAAAGCAGCATAAAGTTATCCAAAAGCAGTGTGTAAGACTGGTGGAGGAGGAGAACATGATGCCAAGATGCATGAAAAAAACTGTGATTAAATGATTAAAACTCTTAAAACTTTATGGATATTAACTTTTTTCATAAAGTTTTCTTTGCATTATTTGAGTTATGAAATCTCTGCATCTATTTTTTTATTTCAATCATTTGTCATTAGAAGAGAAAAATCTGAGGTTACACCGGTTTGACCAGCTGCTTGAGGGAAAAAGAAAACATTTCAGAGCTCTGAAAGTCTCCTAGCGGTTTAAAAACAGACATTTTAAAGACTAATTTATACTGCTTAGTCGAACCTACGTTGTACTATACTTTTTAGCCCGGGAGATCGGAAGATCGCTGGTTCTAATCCCGGTTATGCAGCTTGCCATCAGCTGCCGGAGCCCTGAGAGAGCATAATTGAATTTAATCTTTCTCTGAACTGACTTGAGACTCAGCTGCAGTCTTTACTTTGCTGATTCAGTATTAAGACTGGATGCTTGCTGTTTCTTGGTATTGCTTTGGGAATACTTCCCTGTACTAATATGGAATTGATGCTCTTGTCAACGAATGCAATCAAATTCTCTCTAAAATCTATATGGTGTAGATTTCTCTCAGAGTTTAGATGATTTGCAGCAATGTTTTTTAGTCATTCTAGAGTTGTGAAGGCTTTGGAGGAGTTTGTATTGGACGTCTCCCAGCATCCGGATCTCGTTCATGGGAGCAGACGCCTGGAGCAGCACATGGATGGAGCCCAAACAAACCTTATTTGCGTTGTTTGTGTTTTTAAATGCAACGTGTTCGGCTTTGCTTACTTGAACTCCCACTGGCCTCTCTGGTCAGTAACAACATGAAGCCAAATAAGGCCCAAAGAATGTGCTATTTCCTATTTTAGAAACGACACGGGATTGGTGGTTTGTACTGTACCACGAACATGGTAAATGAGTATGAATGAGTATGAGTATACGGTTCTATGGTACTATTGTATTCCACCCTGCCTGCATAGCGGTTTTCAGAGTCATCATGTGATACCTCTCCATAAGTGTTGGTGTGTAAAAAAAACGAGCCTGGGAAACTTCCTGTTGCACTTTCACTGTTTTTCCCCTGTTCTCTAAACTGTTGGGATGTTTGGCAGTGTTGCAAGTCATGTAAATGCATTCCAGGTCTTTAATTTGACCCCATTCTTAAACAGAAAGTATACTTAGATAGTCCAGATTGGCTTTCTGTCATACAAAATAGAACGCTGAGTTAAATAGAGATATTATAGATTCAAAATATTACTTTAGTGAAAGTAAAAGCCCTCCTTTAGACCTACAATTGAGAAAAAGGCTTTAAAGGCTCACAGCTTTTTGTGTATTATTTATATTTTATGTCTAATTTTTTATTTTTCTTCCAATTTATCTACACCAATTGGCCCACCCATTCAGCTGCTACTCAGTTGTATATCCTCTACTATCACTAGTGATGCCACAACATAATGATGGTGAAGACTAGCACACGCCTCCTCCGACACATGTAGTTACACAAGTCAGACTCCGCCTCTTTTTAAACTGCTGCTGATGCTGTAGCATTGCCAAATAGCATCACAGCGCTAACACTCGGAGGAAAGCGCAGCAGCGACTCGGTTCTGATACATCAGCTCACAGACACAGCCCTGTGCTGATCCACATCACCCTAGGAGTGATGAGGGGAAAGAGTGCCATCTACTGTACTGTACTCACCCAGAGAGAGCAAGGCCAATTGTGCTCTCTCTGGGCTCCGGCAGCTGACGGCAAGCTGCATGATCGGGATTCGAACCGTCCAGGGCAGATTACAGTGGAAGTTGGGGTCAAAAAGTAAAATATTTGAGTTAAATTAAAAGTTGTAAAAAAAAATTTAAATACTTCATTAGTAGTAGAGATAATTAAATATACAGTAACAAATACAGTAATAAATTACATTTACTTTGCTAGATCTCGCTGCCTGTTCTTTCTGGCTCTCTGGGTTCCTCTCGCCATCTCCTGCAATCAGACACCCAGCAAGCACTTCAGCTACTGTTCTCTAACAAAGATCCCTGGTGTGTGTGTGTATATGTGTGTAAGTGAGTGAACTCCCCACCGTCACTACGGTGATTTCCCAGTTTCTGTGCCTATTGAATTTCTTCCAGAACTGCTGACCAGACTGCCCAAACTCTACTCCAGCTCTTGGCCTCGCTTGTACCTTGTTTTTTTTCTCATTTACCACAAACACTGATTTCTGTATTTATTGAGCACTCTCTCTTGTTTTCTCTCATTGGATTTTTTTCTTTCAAAACTAACTTTCCAAGTGTGTCACAGGGATTTTTGCATAATACCAAAACTTAAACCTAGTGTAGTCACATGATGATGAGTCAGAGATGATGCAGTACTATTTTTTGTACTTTTTGTACTTGTATTTAGTTTGTCTTGAATACACTTATTTATTAACATCTCATTTAAGGTCTATTGACAAGGGTCCTTTGGTGTTTAGGTAAGTGAACTGTAAGGGCAATTCCAAAAGAGTTTTCTTCATGATCTTGATCACCAATACCTCTCTTGAACTGCCATTTCTAAGAAATAATTGTACTTTTTACTTGATTACATTAATTTCCATATCTTCCGCTGTTTAAAGAAGTATTGTAGCCATCTTTGTTGAATCCATTGTATGTTGTAGCCTACCGAAATGTTACTACGGGTTGCCGTGACAACAATTTATAACCATTAATAAACTTTATAAAGGAATGGTACTTAAGATCTTTGCCTTAAGTATGGATTTAACTCATGAAATCATGGAATGTAGGTCACTGTACTTTAATACAGTGTAACATCAAAGGCAAAGAATAATGCAAACCACATTTACACAAAATCATATTGAAAATTTTCAGGGGAAATATTTGTATTTAGCAGTAACAATGGGTTTTGTTATCCTGCCAGCTCTAAAGACTGCTTCATAGCGTTTGATCTATTGGTCTCTTTATTTACAGCAGATGATCTGGCACTTGTTCTTGTCCTCTACGGCCTATTGTTTGGCATTTGAAATTTGACAACAATAGAATCTGTGGTGCTTTGTTGTTCTTTGTTGTGCCGGTACAGTCTCTCTTTTTACAAATTGAGCTGGATCAAAAAGCAGCAAGTGTGTTTTAATCTCAAAATGTCCTGTGCTATTTTATTGTTGATGCAGAGGTGGAAAAAGTACTGAAAAATTGTAATGAAGTAAAAGTACCTTTACTTTGCTAAAATTCTACTCAAGTAAAAGTAAAGGAACCCATCTAAAAATCTACTCGAGTAAAAGTAAAAAGTACTCAATTTAAAATATACTTTGAGTAAAAGTTACATAGTTACTTTTTATTATTTGATGTAAAAAAAGTAAAAACAAATCATAAATTAAATTGTTTTTATTGAACTATTGTTCCACATAATAATTTGGACCTTTCAGGCAGTATTTGTTCAGACCAAACCATAAAACAAGCGGTATAGGTTTTTATGATCCATTTTTTTTCTTTACTGTTAAAAAGTTATGGTCATATATGTGACTATAAACCGTATTTTTATAGTTTTATAGTTCATTATTATTTTTTTTAACTTGCCATTGCTGTGCTTTAACTGCTATTTACATGTTTTTTTAAACATTGGGAGTTTTCCAATGTAGCGAAGTAACTTGTTTACTTGTTTCAAAATGTACTTGAGTAAAAGTAAAATTACCTATTTTGAAAACTACTTTAAAAATTACAAATTACTTATAAAATCTACTCAATTACAGTAACTTGAGTAAATGTAATTCATTACTTTCCACCTCTGGTTTAAGGAGGATTTGTTTAAGCAAAAAATTCTATAAATCTTCTGCGCCTTCTAAACCTTCTATCGTGAAAGAAGAAGAAAATATCTAATCTGTCTTTAGAGAGGTCAAATGTGATTACAGGAATTAGGTTATGGATCACCAATTACCAGCTTAACCTGGTGGAAAACTAAATGCTGCTTTATTTGATGTTGTACTTTATGTATTTTCCAGCTGTAAATGGATTTTTGGGTATATATATATATATTCCATTTACAGATTCTTTGCTCAGATATAAAGATGGTACTTGACTGCACTGGAAACATCTGCATTTAAAATAATCTTTATTTCAGCTTCTTCTTCCAGCTGGAGCTTTGCTGGATTGCTGTTATTTCAGAAAGTAGTGTTCACATTGTGGTCTGGAGTGGCTGACTAGAACTTTTGAACCCAATGCCACAACTGTCTCTGGATCCACAGGCCTCACTTTGATCCCTTCATGGTAATCCCCAGCACCAGACATGACAACTGTCCAGGATAAACCATGGAATTTCTTCCTTTACATGTGTAACAGATCATTATGGTGGCAGTGTTAAGGGGCCCAAGCACTTAAGGTGCTGGAACTGGGGCTGGGTATTGTTTTAAAAGTTTTTTTTAGGGGTGTCACGATTCTCTAAATCCTTGATTCGTTTTTATTTCAGATTTTATGGTCAAGATTCGATTCGATTCTCGATTTTCTTTTTTTCTTTTTTTTTACAGCAGAGAGTCCTATGCCAGTTTTAGATTAGTCTATGGTCATTCATTGGTTTGATTGAAAGTGACATCTACCCACCCAAAGAGAGCTTGACCCCCCATTATTTGTGTTCTCTCTCAGACTCTGGCTGCTGATGGCCGCTAATGGCGAACAGTATGACCCAGGATTCAAATTAGCGATCCTCAAATCATAAATGGCATCGCATTAGTCTGCTAGATCACTTTTTGTCTGGAAAACATCAAACCTGGCAACCCTGCCCAAGAGTTTATGATGTTCATGATGTTGTAACGAGTGTTGTTGTTTCAGCATGTCCCGTACTTCTAATATTTTCACAATTACATGGCAACACACAACTGAACACTGGTTCCACGCGCTCCCACGTAGTTGTCCCAGACCAGGCAGCGGTTTGTTCTGTTCTAATTCCTCTCGTCGTGAACAGGCGCTCTCTATTGTTGTGAGACGCAGGTTAGTGCGAGAGTGTTTGGAAGCTGTGAGCTCACCAGTGAGTAGGCTGCTGTTTGCATTCTGCATAAACTGGAGAAATGCAGTGAGCTACGAGGAGTGGGAGGCACCCGCATCATTACTGACATTTTATTTAGGGTAAAGGGAGAACATACACACACACGCACACACACGCCTCCCCAAACCTCCTCTGCAAGTGTGAGATCTTCCATGGGATCATAAAAAGCTGCCCCCTCTCTCTCAGTGAGGTAAAAAAGGAAAGCGTGAGTGAATTTATAGCCAATGAGCTGCTATTGTAAACAGCACACATTCCTGTTGTAGCGCTGGACATCTGGAATGCATGGCGGCTCTTTCTTTAAGGAGAAGCTTCTCTTCTCAGGAAGTATTATCATAAGTGCTGGACGTTATACCGGTTCATTGAGAGGAGTCTGTCTGCAGAGCCGCGAATTTAAACCAACAGTTTTATGCCAATTTGTTTCTCTTAGCCATTGTTATACTGGTTTATACACTTTTTAATAGTTTTAGGAGGTATTCTAGTCATTTAGGACCAAAAAAACCCTTTAGTTTAAACACAGGGTAAATATTACACATATTAGGCTTATATGTTTCGATAGACTTCGCCTTAAGTTGTCTTACGTGGGATTTACTTTCACTTTAACTTTTCACCTAAATATGCAATATGTACAATATACAGCTCTGGAAAAAAATAAGAGATCACTTCAGTTTCTGAATCAGTTTATCTGATTTTGCTATTTAAAGGTTTATGTTTGAGTAAAATGAATGAAGATGCAGAGCTTTTAGACCTCAAATAATAATGCAAAGAAAACAAGTTCATATTCATAAAGTTTTAAGAGTTCAGAAATCAATATTTGGTGCAATAACCCTGGTTTTATTCACAGTTAATTAGTTTTCATGCATCTTGGCATCATGTTCTCCTCCACCAGTCTTACACACTGCTTTTGGATAACTTTATGCTGCTTTACTCCTGGTGCAAAAGTTCAAAAGCAGTTCAGTTTGATGGTTTGATGGCTTGTGATCATCCATCTTCCTCTTGATTATATTCCAGAGGTTTTTAATTGGGTAAAATCAAAGAAACTCATCGTTTTAAGTGCTCTCATATTTTTTCTCTAAGATTGTGACAAACTGGCTTAGTATCCCCAAACTTTATGATACGACCTCTTCTGCTGTGACAGTTCACTTGCCGGGCCTTTTTAGCAGACATTACAAACTGTGGTCGTTACACCTGAGACGTCTGTCTGAGAGCCAACTGTGGTTTCACTGGTTTCCACTAAAGACCTAAAAACTGCACAGTTGTTTTGTCTCGCACCCTGCTGAGCACCCCTGACATCTGATCGGGGGTGGAGTTGTCCAGAGATTGACCAGCTCTGTGACCACACTTCATTCAGACCTCACTCAGACAAGTGAGAGACAGTAGTAGAGCGAGATAATGATTCCCCAGAGGTTTGTTTAAAATTTGTTGAGCGTGATTCATGCTGTATGGGCCTGTGGAAAGATATAATCACTTTACGTCTCCTTACAGTGGAAAATGACATGACAATACTCATAATTCTGCTGGCACAAGTGATGGAGTCACCACTGGAACAATGTGCTGTTCTCAGTAGAGTGGGAATGCTGGAACTGAACAACATGCTCTTTGTTATTCATCATTGTGATATTGGCCTTTGGAGTAGGCTTAAGTATTTCTCTGACCAAACCTCAGATGTTCCAAAACATCTTCTGGGTGTTTCTGGGTGTTTTGATGACTCAAGGCGTTCATGTAATGCAACAACATGAATGTAATTGTGGTTAAATGCTAACACTTTATTTTTAAGAATCTCGTGTATATGAAATCTACCTAATTTAGTTTATGCCTGGCCAATACTACAGGATTTTATAAATCAAACACTTGTGAAGTGCACTCTGAGGAAAGCACAGCGACTTGGTTCTAATACATCGGCTCACAGATGCAGCCTTGTGCTGATCCACATCACCCTAGGAGTGATGAGGTGAAAGAGCGCCATCTACTGTACTGTACCCACCCAGAGAGAGCAAAGACAATTGTGCTCTTTCGGGGCTTCGGCAGCTGATGGCAAGCTGCATGACTGGGATTTGAATCAGAAATCTTGATTAACCACACCATTTATTCTTCTTACAACTTATGATTTTAGTAGTGCATTTGTAATTGCTTTAATTACTGTAATTGGTGTAAAAATTGGGATGCAATGCTGTTTTTAACGTGTCTCCCTATTATGGATATTAAATGTGCAGTCTAAGTGTGTTCATGGACGTTCACCTCTCAGCACTGGGGTCTTGGGTTCAAGTCCCTATTTGGGTGGAGTTTCCATGTTCTCTTTATATCTATGTGAGTTTCCTGTGGGGACCAGCTAAATTGCATACTCTAAATAGCCCAGAAAATTGTAATACTCTAAAGTGATTTGTATATGTATGTATAATAGGTATTGTATATGATTGTGTGTGTAAATGTATGTATGCATGCCTGTGCACATGTATATGGATATGAATTGGCTGTAGTGCCTGATGCAGTTCTCCAGGTGGATGGGGTTGTTTCTGGTTGAGAGTATGCTGTGCGCTATTGGCTGCTGCTTCTCGCCAGTGTGTGAATGAGTGCTAAATATGAATGGTTGTGTGTAAATTGTAAAGCGATCTTAGGTTTCTAGTAAGGAATCTTCATTAATAAAATATGTCTGAAATAAGTTAGTAAGTTGACACCACAACTAACATATAAATAATATAATCAGTGTTAGATTGGCTGCTTTCCAAAAGCACATTTTCTCAGGGCTGGTGTTGATGGGGGTGTGAATGGCATCGCCAGAATAAACACCATTTGTTTCTCCACCCTTGAGTGATCTGTAACATGTCGGGGCTCTCCGCCTGCATCTCTCTCTCTCTCTCTCTCTCTCTCTCTGCACCTGCTTCTTCTCCTTTATCACCAGCAGCAAACATGCTGTGCATAACACTTACCCGTGTTGATGAAAGGAGATTCTGCTGTTTTTCTCCTCATATCACAAACCATTAACTGTGGCGGAGAAGATACTGCACATGGCATTATCTCTGCTTGACGATAAAGAAGAGCATGGTTTACGTTTTTATATATACTCATTCAAGAAGTTACATTTCAAATTTAAACAAATACTAATGTAAAAGTGGTTAAAGAAATGTACTGTATAATTAAAAAAAAACATTATGGCTACATCCAAATCAGATTTTTTGCTCAATGTAGCTTAGATCTGATTTTTTCATGGCTGTGTGAACAAGCCATATCCGATTTTTACGAATCATATTTAAGTCACTTTCATATGTAGTCCTATATCAGATAAGTATCCGATCCATAAACATGCGACATGAATGTGAACGGTCAAATCTGAATTCATGCATCTTTTTGCTTTTACGCATTAGGATTAGCATTAGCGCTACATGCTTCTCTCTCGTACTCACACATCTCTTGATGCAGCTATAGCTGCAAAAAAACAGCAAAAGCAAACCACCTCCTCAACTTGAGCATGTACTTCAAACCAGCTGTTTACTCTCCACTCCAGCAAAATTCACTTGTATTTCATTCATTTTAATTTTTGTATCGTAGATTAATGCTGAAGTCATCCAAATTATGAATTTATTGATTTATTAAACACATTAACACATTAAAAAGTGTTAAACAAACCAGAATATGTTTTATATTATACGTTTTTCACAGTAGCACCTCAGAGTTATCAAGTAGAGTCACCTGGAATTCAGGCTTTCAGTTAACAGCTGTGCTGAACTCATCAAGAGTTAATTGCTAGTTAATTTCTTGCCTCTTAATGTTAGTTTGAGATCATCAGTTATAAAGTATTATGAGAAGCAAGAACTACTTAACTAAAAGAAAAGAAAAAAAAATGTTTTCAAGAAATCAGCCAATCAAAAACAGTGTGATGAAACTGGCTCTCATCAGGACCACCGCAGGAAAGGATGAGCAAGAGAGAAGAATGTGTCCAAACTTTTGACTGGTACTGTACATTAGCTGAGACATGAAGTATGAAGCTTTAAATATGGAAATGAAACTGAGGTAATTGCATTATAAAAAGCCCGTGATGTAATATGAGGTGATCAGTTCAGTTCAGGACAGACAGGAAGCTGCTCGACACCGACGCAGGAAGTGATGGCCCAGATCGGGGACGTGGGCCGTGCTAGTCCTGAGTGGCGTTTCTGTGAGGTGGTCTCCATGGTAACGGGGACAGGAGCGCATCATTTCCTGTGTTTGGCTGATGTGTGTCTTTTTTTTTCCTGTCTGTGTTTCAGAACTCGATGAACCTTCCCCCGGATAAAGCCCGCCTCCTCCGTCAGTACGATAACGAGAAGAAGTGGGACCTTATCTGTGACCAGGTGGAAAATTTCACTCTGACTCGCACCTACACACGACTGATTACCTGCAGAGATGATTATTATCTCTCTTAGTGTTGGAATAATTTATTTAGCAGTTATGTTCAATTAACACATGAATTAACAGTGCTGTGAAATAGTATTTTCCCCAAAGAAGATTTATTTTGTTGCTTTTTTATATTTGTCAGAATAATAAACACATTTTAATATCAGACAAAGATAATCTGAGTAAAATATCATGTAACATAAAAATTTTGGATGATAATTATGTATTTTTAACGTACTATAAGGCTTAAAATCTTAAAATCAGTCAGGTAGTAAGGAGCAGTAAAGCCACTTCGCTAAAGTACAGAGTTATACAGGAGTTTCAGTTTAGTTCCCCAGCACTGGAGAGGCTGGAGCAGTATAAGCATTAGCATTAGTTGCTAACCATGCTAAGTGCTAGCTCTTTTGTCGTTCAGAGGTGAGAATTGTACTATTGGCCTGTAGCCTGCTGTTAACCCTGACTAGCACAGTTGAAGCAGCATTAGCATTAGCCACTAGCCATGCTAAGCCCTAGCTCTTTCGCAGTTCAGAAGCGAGTATTTCAGACTGTAGCCTGCTGCTTACCATAGCTAGCATAGCTGAAGCAGCATTAGCATTAGCTACTAACCGTGCTAAGCGCTAGCTCTTTTTCTCTTCAGAGGTGAGTATTATACAATCTGCCTGTAGCGTGCTGTTAACCCCGACTAGCACAGTTGAAGCAGCATTAGCATTAGCTGCTAACTGTGCTAAGCCTAAGCTCTTTCGCAGTTCAGAGGCGAGTATTTCAGACTGTAGCCTGCTGCTAACCTTAGCTAGCATTGCTGAAGCAGCATTAGCATTAGCTACTAACCAGGCTAAGTGCTAGCTCTTTCGCACATTCAGCGGCGAGTAAATTGAACTGTAGCCTATTGCCCTGGCTTTCCAGTTAATTTATGGTGGGCAATTAAATTAAATAAAATCTGCGTTTTCTACTTAGTTATGTTTGTCTCTTGATAATATGAAAAATGCAATTATGACAAAAAAAGCAAAAACAAAAGAAATCTCTAAGGGGGAAAATGCGCTTTAATCCATTAATTTCAATGAATTAACAGACAATGTTGTGTAAGCCTTAATATGTTATATAAGTATACGTATATAAGTTACCTGAACTCAAGCCCAAAGCTTTTAGAGAACCCTCCTTCTTTAATTTACTTTAATTATACTTTAATTTTTAACATTTAATAACATATAGAAATATATATATATATATATATATATATATATATATATATATATATATATGATCATTAACTGTATAATATTCAGGCTTCTGAATCTAATGTTCTAAAGAGACCAAAACACACAGTGCTGAATCATGCCGAGCAAAAACAGGTTCATAAATAATAATAATAATAATGTCTGTTACCCACAGAAAAGCCTGTGTTTACTACGCCAAGCCATTTTCCAAGCTACATTTAGAATATAATAATAAAACCATAATAAATCCACTTCTTGTGCAATGTGCATGCATGGAGCATTTAATAAATCTTTATCTGTCTTTATTTCTCAATTAGTAAATGAGTTGAAGTGCAGAATGTAAACAACTTCATCACTAAATTACATTTCCACTGAGGAGGATGACTCACTGAAGAGGATAACTGTTTATTAATATTTGTCTGACTGTCTGCTCGTGTATATACTCTGCTCTGTGCTCTGTTTTAGGAACGCTTCCAAGTGAAGAACCCCCCGCACACGTACATTCAGAAACTGAGGGGCTTTTTAGACCCAGGAGTTACACGCAAGGTAAGATGAGAAACTAATTTTATGTTTTATATTAATTAATACTTTATAATAATAAAATTTATGTAGTACTATGCAGTGATCTTTGTCTCAATCTTGGATTATCAATAAAAATTCTCTGAGCAGTAAGTGTTCAGTTATACAGTAAAACACCATTAGAATATTACAATAAATAGAAATAACATTCATACAACATGTGGTGGCTTTACATATTGTGCTTATTAAAGCATATCCAAATATTTCCTTAAAGTAAATCAGTGCTTAATGATGTTAAACCAGTTAATAAAACTCAAAACTCAACAGTTAGTTTCGACCCTGCAATGTGATTGGCTGAGAGGCGTTCTATGAGTGCCATTATCAGTCGATAACGCACTGTAACCAAAGCTCTCCATGTACAGTATTACTCCGCCACATATAGGTAACCTAGCAATGATGCAGCGCTTACAAGCCAAACAGAGCAGCTACAAACAGAGCAGCAATGGAACTATTTTAACTCACAGAGTGTTTATAACCAAACAGATCGTATTTTCTCATTCTCTTTAACTCAAAATCTTTCAATAAACAGTGATAATGGAACTATAGTATAATTGCAATAATAAAGTGATGCAGCATCACATGATGAGTAGCATCACAGCACTAACGCTTGGAGGAAAGTGCAGCGACTCGGTTTTGATACATCAGCTCACAGACGCAGCCTTGTGCTGATCCGCATCACCCTAGGAGTGATGAAGGGGAGAGAGCGCAACCATCTACTGTACCCACCCAGAGAGAGCAAGATCAATTGTGCTCTCTCAGGGCTCTGGCAGCTAATGGCAAGCTGCATGACCGGGATTCAAACCTGGGAATCTCCTGATCATAATTGCAGCTCCTTAGTCAACCCTTTAATATATTTTTTTTTATACAGAAGGAGCGGGTGTCTAAATACTAAATACTTTTGTCCATGTTGTTGCTGCTATTGTCACACAAAACCTTTGTTTCCTTTGTATTTCCTTTGAA
Source organism: Astyanax mexicanus (assembly GCF_023375975.1). Classification (NCBI taxonomy): domain Eukaryota; kingdom Metazoa; phylum Chordata; class Actinopteri; order Characiformes; family Acestrorhamphidae; genus Astyanax; species Astyanax mexicanus. The sequence goes on along the minus strand of NC_064420.1, from coordinate 2,911,626 downwards.
TTATGCAGTTGCTTTTTACATTCATGATAAATTGACCAATAGAAATGATCAAAATCTTTTTTTTACATTGACTTCAGTTGCTTATATTAAGAACTTTTTTGCTTTTTTTGGCTTTACTGTAAATCTGCCATGTTGGAAATACAAGGATTTTGCTTCACATATATATACATATACAGTGTGGGCTCACATACAGATCTAATGGTGTTTCCCAGGCTGCAGTACAAATAAAGAAACCTTACATTTGTGTTAAACCAGCCCTGCTCTGACCCGAAGCTTTGCTATATTTTGCTCTGTAATCATAACTGTTGCTTTCTGTGCCCCGAGGCCGTTTCTCTGCACTCAGTCTGCTCTGTATGGAAAGATAACTACTGGTATAGTGTTCCCAACACGCAATGTGTTTCTTGCCTTCTCTAAATGCGAGGCTGAGGCCGGTGTTGTTGTGAAAGTCTGCAGCTGAAAGCGTGATACAGATCTGCTCTGTCTCCCTCCACAGAAATTCCGCAGGCGGGTTCAGGAATCCACCAAAGTTCTGAGGGAACTGGAGATATCGCTGAGGACCAATCACATCGGGTGATTATTCTTTCGGCCTTTCTTTCTCTCTCTCTCTCTTTCTCTCTCTCCTCTCCTCATCTTCTAAACCCCTCCAATCCAGATCTTTCCATCTTCTGCCTCGTTTAAAGGTCAGTAACAGAGGACTCTCTCAGTAGGAATTCACATTAGTATTAGAATCATATTAAATCTAATTTGAAGTGAAACACCCCCTGAAGTCTCTACTCAGAAAGTCAAAAGAGCCTCATCTTGCATATTAGCAGTAGTAAAAGCAGTAAAATTACACAGTTTATCAGTTTATTATCACTTCTGTGATTAAGTGTCTTATTAAATTAGCTGTACTCACAGTACTGTCCAACTTCTATATGTTTATGCAATGTTTAGATGTGCCACATAATGCATAATAGCTTGTTATCAACTGGTATAGCTAACAATGATAGGATCTGGGAGAACACGAAAAATTACAACTTAGGACATAAAAAGTGTAAAAGATTTTGTATATATTCACAATAAAACACCAGTTAATAATAGTCAAACCAGTTGTAGTAAACTCCAAAGTTTTTTTTGCAAATGTTTTGAAATAGTGTAAAATTATCATAGTTTTTATCCAGAATGTGTTCAGATCTTTTATGAGCTCTGACATCCAAATTCAGAGGCACCATATTTTCAGATTATAAGGCGCACTATTAATAAATGTCTATTTTCTGGTCTATTTTCATACATAATGCGCACTGAATTATAAGGTGCATTATAATCAACACTAGTAAGGAACAGAGGTGTCGCCATGTTTACCTTATAATTCAGCAGGTCACACCGCTGGGATCAAGTTCCTTAATCCTCTTTTTGAACTGCTGCTGATACAGCAGCATTGCCGAGTAAAATCACAGTGCTAACGTTTGGAGGAAAGTGCAGCGACTCGGTTCTGATACATCAGCTTCCAGACGCAGCCTTGTGCTGATCCACATCACCCTAGGAGTGATGAGGGGAAAGAGCACCATCTACTGTACCCACCCAGAAAAAGCAAGGACAATTGTGCTCTCTCAGGGCTCCAGCAGCTGATGGCAAGCTGCATAAATAGGAATCGAACCGGCGATCTCCTGATCGTAGTGGCAGCGCTTAGCCTGCTGGACCACTCAGAGTCCCACAAAAGTATAATTCTTAAAAAGAACATTTTCTTTCAAAGTCAAACGAGTGCTGAATGTTAATCTACACAGATTTCTCTCCTGAAAACTGTTTATTTGGGTGAGTAAAGCGTCTGTGAGCTGATGTATCAGAACCGAGTCACTGCGCTTTCCTCCAAATGCGCTGTGATGCTACTTGGCAGTGCTGCATCAGCAGCAGTTCAGAAAGAGGCGGAGTCTGAATCACAGGTTGCTAGTCTTCAACCTCTTGGTGTTTAGGCTTTCACTAGTGATGGGGGATATTCAGCTGCAACAATTAGCCTAGCTAAATTGGGATAAAACGGCAAAAATATACAAAAAAAAAAACAAATTCCCCTCTGTGGGATTAATAAAGACTTACCTTATTTTTTTAAAATAATCCTGTTACTTCCATTGTAAATGTAATAGTGACAAACTGAATTTTTAAATTCTTAATTGAAGAGTATATATTTGCTGTTGGTCTTGATTTTGATTGGTTGTTTACTGTTTCCAGACTCTGCTTGGTGGTCCCTGAGCGTTGTCAGTTCTGCGTTAGTAAAGCTAGATCTATTGTTGAGGCTTTTCCTCTTTCAGGAATCATTATTTCTTTGTCCTTCCTGCTGTAGAACACAGGCCGGAATAGTGGCAGTGCCCAGATCCCGGCTGTTCTGCCAGCCTCCCTGTGCTGCGGCGCTGTGTGTGTCTGTGTGTGTGTGTGTGTGTGTGTAAGACCTCAGCAGTGCCCAGATGGTTTTCATTGTGCTCCCCCACCGGCCGGTTTAGCCAGCAGGAAGCTGTGCTGTGTTTGCTGGAGAGTCAGGAAGCATGAGCATCCAACAATGGAGTGTGTGAAAAGGCACAAATCACACACACACACACACACACACACAGAGCCAGACACACACTTGTATACAGCTGTGCCTCACACTCGTGAGTATAGAAAAAATACACAGAAAGAGACAAAAGCATGCCACACACAGCGAAACACAATGAAACACTGACACACTTGCAGATCACACACGAACATACAACATACACACACACACACACACAATTACTGGAAAAACACACAGTTTGATTGCAGATTTTGCACAGATCCGTATGAAAAATGTACTGTTTCTTTAAATATTTTGGTATTTGGGGATTTATTCCATGCAATTAATTTGAAATCATGGTTGCATTATGATTTTTTTTAATGCAATTAATTACAGCATCGTTTTTGACCCCTTCTTCCACCATAATCTGCACCGCCCCCACCGAAAATGCAGATTTCTTTCTAGAATGGTTCGCTTGTGATAAAAACATGATCTGGTCTCGATCCGACCAGCTATCAAATATACTCATTTTTAAATAAGCTGCTGATAAGGTGCAGTTTAATCTGATATATTAGCCAGATAATATAATGCTATGACCAAAATGCTCTCTCTGCTGCTCCATGCGGTTTACACGCGCAGTATGTGCAGCGTTCACTGTTCATGTCTGTGCTTTTTTTATTTATTTTTATTTTTTTATATCTGACCAAAAAAGGTATAAGTCTGAAGCTATAGCTTATTAAGACTACCCTTTATAAAGCTTTTCTATAAAACAATTCTTTAATTTTTGTTTATAGCCAATACAGATAAATATCAAAAAAGAAACTAAAAGGGGCGCCGAGTGGTCCAGCGGTCTAATGCGCTGCCACTATGAGCGGGAGGTCGCAGGTTTGAACCCCCGCTCATGCAGCTTTACCATCAAGCTGCCGGTGCTTAGAGGGAGCAAAATTGGCTCTGCTCCCTCTGGGGTGGGTAGATGGCGCTCTCTCCCCATCACACTTAAGGTGGCGCTGGGCGGCACGAGGCGTCTGTGAGCAGATGAATCGGAACCTAGCCGCTGTGCTTTCCTCCGAGCGCGCTGTGATGCTGCTCAGGCAGTGATTCATGCGCAGCAGCTCGAAAAAAGGGGTGATTGACTTCACACGTGTCGGAGGAGGCGTGTGCTCGTCCGCATCCTCCGAGGGTCACGGGGCGTCACCGGTGATGGGGACGCACAAAGGGGTGGGACAATTGGATATCCAAATTGGGAGAAAAAATGGGGAAAAATCAGAAATAAAATTATATATAAAAAAAAGAAACTAAAAAAGAAAAAAAAAACAAAAATGTAATTGTAAAATAATTCACACAGATAAACTTTTCTTCGGTTTTATAACTACTAACCACCCTATTTTTAAACATTTTAAACATATTGTCTCTCTCTCCCTTTCTCTTTCTTTCACACTCTCTCTCTCTCGCTTTCTTTTATCCACTATATTCTGTATCTCTATCCTCTGTTTTGCTTCCTTTTACTCTCATTCATCACAATATTTATAAACCTCTTCCTCTCTTTTCTATATATTCTTTTTTCTTTCTTCTTTTAACGTGTTTGCTTTGTCACTATATTCTATATATCATCTCTCTCTCTTTCACTCTCTCTTTCTGTTTAACTTCTGCTTATAGCCTATACAAGTAAATATCAAAAAAGATACTAAAAAAGAAAGAAAGAAGAAAAATAAAAACATAATTTTTAAATAATTCCTACAGATAATCTTTTGCACAGTTTTATAAATACTAACCCCCTTATTTTGACATAAACATGGTATTGTAAATAAAGACTGGTATTGTAAATAATAAAATAATAATAGAAGTAAAAATGTAAGAATAAGAATAAAAACGAATATTTTTACAGTCAACACCAATCAAATTAGGAGGCTCCTTTATTGGAGGATGCTCCTTTACAGTGGTGGGTGGGGACACTTTGCACAAACACCTTGGGCAGTGGGCCGCCACCTTGGCGCCCAAAGGGAGCATTTGGGGGAGTTGGTTTTGTGTTGGGTGCCCCCCATTTCCTGATAGTCTGAGGGATTGAACCAGTGACCTTCTGCACTCAAGCTTCTTGTATTTAAAACATTTGGCCCATGGCTGCCTCCCATCTCTAGCTGCCAAATGTAATGGGACAGGAACTAGTATTGTGTCCCATGACTTTTGGGCCTTCATGTACCATGGAGGCTTAAAAATGTGGCACTGATCTGTGGGATTTGTATTTGGGACCTCCTACATTGAATGTAGATATCATTTCCAATTTTGAACAGTGTCCAGCCTCACTCACAAGATACCACCTCACAACATATAGAGGCATGGGCATTCCCATCCCATTGAGAATAGCACATTAAGATTATGTTCAGACGGTACTGGAGTATCGAACCCGATTGCTGTCCCTGTGTTTATAGAGATCTATAAATGAATCCCGCTCTTTTCCTCGTCAGTAAAAGAGATGCGTTTCCTGTCGGGCAGCAGGAAGTGCGCCACCGGGCTATTTTCAGAGCCGGGTCTTTGTGCTGGATGAAGCAGAACAGAGGTTTCTGGCGAGTCTGAAGGTCTGGATGCCGGGCCTCACCTCGCCGAGCCCATCTGAAACAGCATCTGGCAGGAAGAGAGCGGCCGGTGGGACGCGAGGGGGAGGAGCAGCCGACAGGAAACTGATGATCAACTCCACTCTCCACCTTCTCAATCTGTATAGTCCGTCTGTCTTACTGCTCTCGCGCTCTCTCTCTCTCTCTTTTACATAGACTCTCTTTTTTCCTCTCACACTTATTTCTCTCTTTTCATTTCTTTTTTTCTTTCTCTCTCTCAAGATTTAAGATTTGGTGTCTCTCTCTCTCTTAACCTCATTCCCAACCTTTCTCTCGCTCTCTCTTTTTGTCTCTCTTTCATTCTCACTCGCTATCACTCTCCTCTCACTCTCTCAATCTCAAACGCTTTCTCAACCTCTGTCTTTTTTCTCTCCTTCTATCTCTATCACTCTGTCTCTTTCTCACAACTCTCTGTCTCTCTCAACCTCTCTCTTTCACTCTCTTCCTCTTTATTTTTAACTCTCTTTTTCCCTCTTTCTTAAACACTTTCTCTTTTTCACTCTCACCCTCTTTCTCAACCTATGTTTAACCTCTCTCTCTCTCAATCTCTCTTTTTCACTCTCACAACCTCTCTCTTTCAATCTCAACCCTTGCTTTCTCGTTTTTCCTTCATCCACTTTATTCTTTATCTCTATCCTCTGTTTTGCTTCCTTTCTCTCTCATTCATCAAGATATTTATAAACCTCTTCCTCTCTTTTCTATATTTCCTTTTTCTTCCTTCTTTTAATATATGTTTCCTTTGTCACTTTGTTCTATATATCATCTCTCTCTCTCTCTCTCTCTCTCTCTCTCTCTCTCTCTCAGATGTGTGGTATTGCTTCCTTTCTGGCAAAAGTAACTACAAATACAAATCAGCACAACTCTAACAGTAATCATTCCAATGTGACTCGGCATGTGTGTGTGTATGGAAGTGTGTGTGTGTGTGTGTGTGTGTGTGTGTTAGCTTCAGGGAGGCAGAGTAAATGCGTTGGATGTCAGGGGATCAGCCTCCTCTCCTCGCTTCTCTCTCTGAGCCATATGCCCTCCACATTCTTCAGCAGAGTGCAGTGGGAATTCCTTCAATGCTGAGTTACGCTCCCCCCTCCCCCCCGAATCCCCCCATTCCCAAAGAAAAGTGCAGCTAAATGGAGGAAATCTGAAGCAGACCGCTTTTTTAAACTTTCCGTCTCCCTCCTGCCAAGCACTGGGGCCTTTAGTTTGGAAACATCAGAAGATTTTTCTGAGACTGAGTTTCCAGAGATTATTAGCCAGTGATTACTTTCTCACTCTCTCTCTCTCTGTCTGGACAACTCATTCTCTTTCATTTACTCTCGTTTCTTTCATTACTTTCTCACGTCTCACCTTCTGTATTTCTCTTTACTTCTGTCCACTTCAGTGCTTCCTCTAAAACACTGTATTCAGCATACAGTGATACTGTATCTCTCTGTGCTGTCTGGTATCAGTTCAGACAGGGTTGGGTCCGGATCCTCCAGAACTTTTTTAGAGAGAGTTTTAGAGAAGTCTTGCCCTTATAGACCTAATCCTATCAGGCATTGTAACTTGCAAGTACTTGTACTTGAAAGTAGACATTTCTCGTGATCATTTTGCTGTAAATAAAGCATATTTGGACACATATTTGGCTGTATGACCCTCATATTCCTCTCATTTAAATGGAGGGGACATACTGTTATTTTAAGGCTTGTTTTACAGAAGGTAAACTATTTCAAATCTATTATTTTTATTTATATAGTGCATTTTACCAGTGATGTTGCTGCAAAGGAACTCTATAGAAATGTAGAAGCAGAACAGAGACAAACATGGCAGTTAGTTCCTGTATTATTTGCGCAAATAACATATCAGTGTTATATGCTTTGACCAGTAATTCAGAGCAAAGGAACAAATTACACTAGTTAAAAGTAAAAATCCCCCCCGGGGTTTCGTTCCAACTGCCTCGGCGGCTCTGCTGAGGCTCAGCTGACAAAACACTGGGTTTACATAGGATCTCCGGTGGATTTTGTGTTTTACGGAGACTCTTAAGCCTCTAGGTCAGTGGCTGAACTGCCTGCACTTAGCAGGGCATTATTAAACATCTTGTAAAGTAACATATGACATTGCAAAGACTGTTTTATATACACATATACACATATACATATACATATATATATATATATATATATACATACATTTTGAAGAAGTCCAAAAATTCAAGCAACAGAAAACACAGGTGTTTCTTGGCAACAGAAAACACAGGTGCACCAATGCCTGAAATTAACCTCGACAACATCATCAGTCCAAACATGGGAACACAGCAGTGCACAAACCCATAGTGCATGCCTGTTGGAAGCTATGCAAACTGTTGTTTGCTTGTTTTTTATCATTTAAACTTATTGAACAGTCCCTTTCATTTTGTAAATGCTTGACTGCATTGAAAATTAGGGTTACCCTCAATGTATTATCGAAAATACAAACAAAAATGTCTTTTTTTATTGCAGGTGGGTGCGGGAGTTCCTGAACGATGAGAACAGAGGACTGGACATACTGGTGGAGTATCTCTCCTTCGCCCAGTGTGCCGTCATGTAAGTCCCACCACAGACCACAGACCTTCTCATAGACACAGCAAATACCGCACATGTTCAGGACTGATCCACAGAGCTAAAATCTGATATTTTAGTATTCTGATAAAGATATCATAAAGAAGGTGTTTATGATGTGCTTTGAGGGTGAGACATGGTGCTGCTGGTAATGAATAACCTGCTGCAGTGACCTGCAGGGCTGTGCTGGACTGAGTGCTTGTCCTGCTGAAGCTCCGCGCTGAATAACCTTGGACCCGCCCCCTTCTCCTTTAATGAGCTTCATTGCTAGCGCTGCTCAGGCTTACCCCTTGTATACCCCTGTCTGTGCTTTTCTGTATGTGTGTGTGTGTGTGTGTACGGCTCAGGTTGGATTTTGAGGGCCTGGATAATGGAGATGACGTCTCACTGGACAAGACAAAGTCCTGGAGCAGGTCTATTGAGGATCTGCACCAGAACGGCTTCGGGACTCTGGTGCGCTCGATGCGCCACTCTGTCCCTCGGTAAGTATCACGAGTAATGTATGTAATGCAGTTGTGGTCCTGCCAGCACCAGCTGCTCTGCTGCTCTCCACCTCCTCACTGCTTTCTAAAGTTAAATAAGCTTAAAACCAAGCTTTGAATAATTTGCATTTTGTTGCTGTTACGCAAAAACCTTGGAAATCTCCAAAAACGCAACTTTAAATCTCCAAAATGGCAATTGTTTCTCTTTTATTCTCTAATTTTTACCCTTTTTCTCCCATTAAAAAGAACAAGTCCCACCCCCCCCCCCCCCCCCCACCACTATAAATGCTCCCAACACTGGGTAGAGGAAAGCGCAGCAACCCAGCCCTGACACATCAGCTAACAGATGCCTGTGCTGACCAACATTACACTAGGAGCCCTAGTATCTTACACCCTGCACAAGGCGTGTCGTGATGCTCATTGCTATCTTACAACAGTCAAATTTCTGGCATATTGCAATCTTGGCAATGGAAAAAACAGGTGCGCTACTGACTGAATACAACCTAGACAACAGTTATCAGTCAGACATTCATTGCTATCTTGGCAGTGAATTGTTAACACATGCAAATTCCCAATATGCATACACCCCTGCTTGTTATGCACAAACAGGCAGCTGTTGGCAGCTATAAAAACTTTTACATCAACAATAAACAGAATAAACGAGCGTGAATCTACATCATTACATCAGTTTCCTTTGCTAAGAAAGGTTGGACACGTCCTGGTCGCTGCATCCCTGAAATAGCAATCCGCAAAAGACAGAGCACAACTGATGTGAAAAAAGTCACACTGACACGCCCTAAATCAAGCTGCATGGTGCACTTAATGGTTGATTTTTTGGCCTATAAATCTATAAAATAGGGCACTAGGAGTGATAAAAGGAGAGTGCACCACTCAGAGAGGGCAGGGCTCCGGCTGTTCATGGCAAGCAGCATGACCGGGATTCGAACCCTGCTTAACTTTTGATGGAAGTTAATGTAAAATGATTTAATTCCAAGTCATTTTGGAGCATATCTATTGGTCGATTAATCCTGCAATTTTTGGCACAATACAAAATATAAATGCCTGATTATATTCATGTCAAAAATGGAAAACTCAAAAATGGAGATGCAAGGTTTTTGTGTGACAGTAACAACTTTTGTTGCTTGTGTGTCTCACCTAAAAAAGCCTCTCGAGAAACAGACTCTATAAAAGCTCTGTGACAACTAATGTGTGGTATTTCTGCACCCGTTTCTTATTTTCCTATTCCAAACTCTACTGATAACTCTGTTTCTCTTTCACAACCACAGATTTCACTTTGAGTGCATTTCGGGAGAAATCACATGTACACCAATTTTCCCACACCCGGAATATAGTTACTCAGCCGGTCATGTTTGGTGTTTTGCACTGGAGCTGTGAAGCTAATGTGTTTAACATGTAATGGAAGCTAATAGCCCACCAATTAGCATTTCACAGGCCTAAATCATCACACGCCTCAAACTGTGTGGGCTTCTTTATAATCTCTAATAGGCTTGTTTATGTGGTTTCTGACACTCTGTTTTTGCTTAAAAAAGAGAAAAATGGAGTTGCATAGCATACAGTCATTTAAAAGAATTGGACAACCGATTAAAGAGCCGATTAACACCCTGATTTTTGCTGGCTCCAAATTTGAAAAATCTTTTAAAACGTACTTTATTTCAGTAATTCAGTTGAAAATGTGACACTCGTATATATTATATAGCTTTAGTGATCTAATTTAAATTGTTTATTTCTTTTTTTGTTGATGATTATGGCTTACAACCAATATAAAAACCCAAAAATCAGTCGCTCAGAAAATTAGAATATTATATAAGATCAATTGATACTTTTGGCAGTGTGGGCAGTGTGCCAAATCCTGCTGGAAAATGAAATCCACATCTTCATAAAAGTTGTCAGCAGACTTTGGACTTGATAATAAAACACAGTGGATCAACACAAGCAGATGACAGACATGTCTCTCCAAACCATCACTGATCATCAGTAAATTTTACATTTTATTCGTAAATCAAGGGGCAGAGTCTGGAGGAAGAGTGGAGAGACACACAGTCCAAACTGCTCGAGGTCTAGTGTGAAGTTTCCACCAATCAGTGATGGTTTGGAGGGACATGTCCATCATCTGCTGGTGTTGATCCACTGTGTTTTATTATCAAGTCGAAAGTCAGTGCAGTTTTGTTTTCCCACAAAATCTTACAGCACTTCATATCTTACAGCTTCCCTCTGCTACTGACAACTTTTATGGAGAGGCGGATTTCATTTTCCAGCAGGACTTGGCACACTGCCCACTCTGCCAAAAGTACCAATTGGTCTTATATAATATTCTAATTTTCTGAGACACTGATTTTTGGGTTTTATCATTGGCTTTAAGCCTTATAATCATTAACGATAAAATATAATAAAGTTTAAAATAGATCACTGTGTGTGTTTAATACATCTATATAATATATGAGTTACATATTTTGAACTGAGATACTGAAATAAAGTAACTTTTCAATGATATTAAACTTTTTTGAGATGCAGACTGATTGTAAGAATGGTGTAAGAAAGTGATGTAGAACTCCTGAGCTCAGCACACAGGAAGCATGTGACTCTCTCTGTTCGCATTCACAGATAGCTTCTCCTCAGGGCGCACCGCATGCAATAGGAACCACAGTGTCGAACAGTTTGTGTGTGTGTGTGTGTGTGTGGCAGACACACTCTCTGATCGTGCAAATAAAAGCCAGAATTTGATATGTGGCCTACTGAGCCGAAAAACGCACTTCCTGAGAACACAACTCATGCAAATGATGTGCAGTTATGCAATTATCACTGAATTCAGCTTTTCTTGTTTATGTTTTTCACAACTTTATCAAATAGGAATTTCAGCATGTTTTTTTTTTTATTTGTGCATATATCAATCCTTAAGCATTCAACTTTCTCAATCCTAGAGCTTATATTTATATTTTAGGATCTGTTATTCAGTTATAAACTGCTATAAACCATTTATTCATTCATACCTCATTCAATATCAACAATCTTTATATTTATACTACAATATCTATAGTATTTAACATCTACATAAATTATTTAGTTTATAGAACTATTATAATAATAAGTGTGTAATTTTCCCCTCTAAGTAATTTAGCATTTATTTTAAATGATTCAGTATTTCCAATAAATAATTTAGTTACTAAACAAAATTCAGCATATGATCTAGCTTTTTAATTGATTCATTATCCATTAATAATGATTCAGAATCTAATTTAAATTATTTAGTATCCCCTATTAGGAGCCAGTGCGTTTGCTGTAAATTATTCATTGTCTACTATAAGTGATTTAGTATCAGCTTTAAATGATTCGGTTTATCCAATAAAAGATTCAGTTGCTAAAAAGGATTCAGTTATCTATTAACTTTTTAATTGATTGATTATCATTTATAAATGATTTAGCATCTAATTTAATTTAATTTCGTTATTCAGTATCCACTATAAAAGAGCCAATGTGTTTGCTGTAAATGATTCAGCATCTACTATAAGTGATTCAGTATCTAATTTCAATGAATCAGTGTCTAATGTCAATGATTCAGTTTCCATGATAAAGGATTCAGCATGTACTGTAAAAAAAATCTAAATCTACTATTAATTATTCAGTTTTTATCTATACATGATTCAGTGTATACTATAAGTGATTCAGTATCCACTATAAATGATTCAGTATCTACTATAAATGATTCAGTGTCCACTATAAATGATTCAGTATCTAATTTTAATGATTCAGTGTCCACTATAAATGATTCAGTATGCACTATAAACGATTCAGTGTCCACTATAAATGATTCAGTGTTCACTATAAATGATTCAGTATCTAATTTTAATGATTCAGTATCCACTATAAATGATTCAGTGTCCACTATAAATGATTCAGTATCTAATTTTAATGATTCAGTATCCACTATAAACGATTCAGTGTCCACTATAAATGATTCAGTATCTACTATAAAGTATTCAGTATCTAATTTTAATGATTCAGTATCTACTATAAAGTATTCAGTATCTAATTTTAATGATTCAGTTTCTACAATAAATGATTCATCATGTGCTGTAAAAAAGGCTATATAGTGATTCAGTATCCACTATAAATTAATTGATTCAGCATGTACTGTAACTGATATTTTTGAGGCTTTAAGTGTTTCAGATGTATTTTTCCATTTGTTTGCATGTGAAACATTTAATTATGCAGATTTTTTTATGTAGATAAAGATGGACCTGGTGGAATTTCCCTTTAAACGTGTCTTTTGCTTATTTTCATATCATCCCATATATTTTATATTGCAGCTACGGCACGGCAGCAAACAACAAAACCATCAAGAACTCTCGTCTCGTGAGTCAGAAGGATGACGTGCACGTGTGCATCATGTGTTTGAGAGCAATCATGAACTACCAGGTACTTCACGCTCTGATAACAGCCTTTACAGAAAGACTCTGCTGAAGAGAAATGATGTCATTTAACAGCCCATCTGCCTCTAGTGGATACTCAGAGACAGAACACAAACATAGGCCTGTATTTCTGAATATAAGCTGGTTGGAAACCATATTTGAACCAATTAAAAAATGTAACTCTTTGATTAGTGTTAATTATGGCTGTATTTTATTCTGTTGGCATCCTGATTAGATAACCCACATGGAAATTTGATCTATGGCAATGTATATGTTCCAAATATAGTACATATATTAAATATATTAAAGCCATGTATGTATTTTATTGTACTACTGCAAAAAAACAACAAGCTGTAACATTCATGGGCAAAACTGACCCGGTGAATGTGTAACTATTGTTGCTAAAAGTCATTAAAAATAATATTTTTCTTTAGAAACATAATCTTTAACTGTTTAACTTTAGTTAAAGATCCTCTCTTGTGAGAATTGGTTATTGGTAAGAATTTTTCTAAACTGGGAGCGTGAAATGCGGTCTTCTTTCAGAGCGGATAAATCCGATTCCAGGTTATGTTCAGTCAGAGAGAGAGAGAGAGAGAAAGAGCGCTCAGTCAGAAACTACACTCCTTAGTTTCTTTGGTTTTACTATGAGTGAATGAGCTACTGAGCTCCTCTACTGAGTTTCCTCTTCGGAAGTCTCCATTGCTCCACCAGGCGGATCCTCTTTTAGAGGCTGTTCATATCATGTAAGTTCATAAAGACGCATAACGTTGCATTTAGCGGGTGTTGCATTTATTTAATTTTATATTAACTTACACATGAATTATGTACAGTAGCATGAGGACATTAGCATTAGAATTTAAAGGCAAAAACATTTTTGACAGGGCCGAAGGAGGGAAGCGCAGCGACTTAGATCCGATACATCAGCTCACAGACGCAGCCTTGTGAAGATCCACATCACCCTAGGAGTGATGAGGGAAAAGAAGGCCATCTACTGTACTGTACACACCCAAAGAGAGAGCAAAGACAATTGTGCTCTCTCAGGGCTCTGGCAGCAGATGGCAAGCTGCAAGACTGGGATTCGAACCAGCGACCTGCTATACCAATCAGTTCCCCTGATAAGGCTGGATTTTAACCTTTAAATACTTAGAGTCATGCTCTTGGTCATGTGCTCTCTTTATCAAGGTAAAGGGAAAAAAAACAAGAATGAGCTGCCAAATTTTTCAGTTTTGATTTTTGTATCAATATTAAAAACTGTATATGAGCTGTTATGGGTTAAAACGTATTGCCAGGGCCACTGCAATGTGTTGCTCTATAATCCCAGTACTAGTATTTTGTAATCCTGTAACCCAAACCCTTATTCAATATACAACAATAGCTCCAAATGGAGGTCACATGCCCTGATGCCTGAAATCACATCCCCTGATCTCTCTCTCTCTCTCTCTCTCTCTCTCTTCAGTACGGTTTCAACATGGTCATGTCCCACGCGCATGCGGTCAACGAAATCGCCCTGAGTCTGAACAATAAGAACTCACGGTAAGTACGGCTGTTTCTAAACACCTTTGGGACAAAGGCCTGGAGCTGCTGGGAGAAAGCTGCAGGAACGACCTGATTATCAGGTTTTACTCATTACATACTGTTCAGTGGCCCCTAGACTGAGCTGAGGATTGAGTCTTTTTGGAAGTTGAAGTGATAATCAACCCCGGGAGCATTGTGAAATAGTAGAACATGGCAGCATTGCCATAAATGTGTGGCCTCATACCAACTTAAACTGCAACATAAGCTTGGCATCACTTTACTGTACTGTAGAGCACCATTTAAGATACCACTTAAAAATGTTAAGTTTCTTTGATTTTACCAAATTAAAAAAACCTCTGGAATATAATCAAGAGGAAGATGGATGATCACAAGCCATCAAACCACCAAACTGAACTGCTTGAATTTTTGCACCAGGAGTAAAGCAGCATAAAGTTATCCAAAAGCAGTGTGTAAGACTGGTGGAGGAGAACATGATGCCAAGATGCATAAAAAACTGTGATTAAAAAACAGGGTTATATTTCACCAAATATTGATTTCTGAACTTTATGAATATGAACTTGTTTTTTTCCTTTGCATTATTTGAGGTCTGAAAGCTCTGCATCTTTTTTTGTTATTTCAGCCATTTCTCATTTTCCACAAATAGATGCTCTAAATGAGAATATTTTTATTTGGAATTTGGGAGAAATGTTGTCTGTAGTTTATAGAATAAAACAACAATGTTCATTTTACTCAAACATAAACCTATAAATAACAAAATCAGAGAAACTGATTTAGAACTTCCAGGGACCTGACATTTAAAACAAGGCACTGAGAAGTTTAGAAGTAGTTAATAGTTAGTAATAGTTTATTAAAAACTCTGTTTACACTGTTTAATTTCACACCTTGTCAACTGTCTATTTTTACGCCTTGCACCCGCACTGTTAAAATAGCGTCAGCGGTTAGGAATGAATCTACACTGATGGGTGTGCTAGACTGCAAGTAAGGTGTGTTTGGGTATTTGGGGTAATTTCTGGCATGTTTCTTGTATCTTGGGAGCACAAAATACAGGTACAGCTACTGACTGATTAAAACCCTGACAACAGTCAACAGTCAGCCAGCCATTCCTATCTTAACCATGCAGGAGCTCCGCACACACTGTGCACTGCAGAGCACAAACCTTTTTAACTTTTAACTCAACAATAAACAGAATAAAGAATAAAATAACATTTACTGTTCCCTTAAATTAACTGCTGGTGTATCTTCACAGTGTGAATGTGCAGGTCAGTATCCTCTATCTGCTGAGATGCGCAATAATGCTGCTCTGTTAAGATACGAACGTGCCAAAGTCAGAGCTCACCTGCTTCTTAAAGGGAATGACAATTCGCACACATTGGTTTGTTTTATGTTATGAAAAACACCCAAAACACACCCATAATTAATTGAGAGAATTAGTACATGACTTTTGCACTATTTGAGCGGTGTAACACATTTTCTGTGCCCTCATAATACTAAAATCACACTGTAATTCCAATTCATAAAAATTTATACTTTACATGCTCATGTAGACTATAGCATAATGTAGCCTAATGTAGAATGTCCTACAGTAAAGTGATGTTAAAAATCTTTCTTAGCATAGTGCTAAATGCTAATGTCACTATTGCCTCACAGCCTAAGGAGTTACCAACCCAACTAGAAGATTTCCCCACCCACAGAAACAAATTCACGCTTGGGTTCTCACTCTTCAGCAGGGTCTGGGTAACAGAGGCGAACCCAGAGTCGGGGGTTAGCGATCACCTCTGGCTCTCATGTTACTGATTTTATAAATTCTGGAACAAAGAGCACAAAGCAGGTTTTTCTCGCCCGCAGGAGAGATCTGGCCTCGGCGCAGGAGGATAGTGTTTAGTCTGGTCTGATGTATGACTGGTAATGTAAGTCTCCTCATTGTGAGGGTCCTGTGTGAACGCTCACGGCTGCCGATGTTTTGTTCTGCAGGACAAAGGCTCTGGTCCTGGAGCTGCTGGCTGCTGTGTGTCTGGTGCGAGGAGGGCATGAGATCATCCTCTCAGCGTTTGATAACTTCAAAGAGGTACCACCTTAACGGGAAGTCTGGACAGTCATATCTTATCAAAGCACTGATACAGAGACTTGAAAATTCATTCATACTAATGCTGGGTGTTATATTGGTTCATAAGAACAGCACTTTATCTGAGGAGCTCCTGCTGCTGTTTCTTGCAATGAGTGTTTTTATCTGAGTGAAACAGAAAAACAATATACAGCAAACAGCAATTATTCACTCAGAATAGGGAGGGATAGAATTGCGCAATTGATCCACAACTTGAGTTAAGAAAAGTTTATGTATCGTAAGTGATATAACTCCATAAAACTCTGGATATGAGGTGCCAAAAAAATTCAAGAGCAGTATCTATAGCCCTTTTAAATATATAAATAATAAGCTTGAACTGAATGCATTTGTTAACTGGAGAAAGAAGAAAATTGTGGCTGTTTTTTAAAAGTAATGCCTCTAATGGCTTTAATAATAATTATTGTAAATTAATATTAAACTTGTGTCTTACTTATACAATAGAGCTTTTGAGAAGTATATTTCTTAAATTCTGAAACATTGAGTATTTCAGGTCCATTTATAGTATTTATTCCTATTTTTTATATTGTTTTAATTCTATAGATGTTTTTCTGCTAATAAAGTCTGATTTTTTCATATATTGTGTAAATTTGTGGGACAAAGTATACCCAATAGTAATCAAAGCCTCAATGTAAGGTCTTAGTATTTTATATTAAATGTACTCTTAACACAAATCTATATAAAAAATAAAGTAAAAACAGTGACGTACGTTTTTGGTCATACCCTGAATACCACAGATGCTCTCCGTCCAACCTGGCTAAGCTTCAGCTGTGTTATAAAGAAGAATGGGCAAAAATCTCAAGTCTCTGGATCTACAAAGCATAGATATAGGGGGTCTAAAAACTTTTGCATGTCACACTTTTCCGATTTTTATTTGATTATTTGAATACATTTTTGAAAATCGTGTATTATTTTCGTTCCACTTCACAATTATGTGCTACTTTTTGTTTGAAAGTTGGTGAATGTACTGCGAAAAGTTGAAAAACGGATTACTATTATTACTATTTGGTCATAATGCACTGATTTTTGGCTTCAAACAGGATTGTGGGAAAGTTTCATTCCGTCACGTTTGTATGTTAGCATTTGTGCTGCATCTCAGGCCAGTCATTTCTTCACACTTATCAGATACGATACGAGCTGGAATGATGATGATAAGGATCAGGGTTTTGTGGGAGAGAGTTGCCTGTAGAACTCAGACGTTCACTAAGCTTGTCTGGTTCTGCCCAGTCAGCTAAACACCGGAAACCTGGCAATTACCCCACGTTCTGCCCCAAGCGCCCCGGAGAGCTAATCAACTCTGCAGTCAAAACAATGTGGCAACCACTGCAGAGAGAGACGAGCCATGCAGAGCAATGTGATACACACACACACCCAGCTACACACACACACAGCTACACATACACACACACAGCGTACCCCTTTACACACACGAGCAGAGCGTACGTCACCACTCCGGGGTCCTCTCGCTTTCCAAAAGGGTTTTAATAAGTGAACATATGACCACATTCTCTGTCGGTTAGCAATAAATCACCATGTGTAAAAGTAGCTAAGCTGATTTTCAGGAAAACAATAAGTATCACAGTAAGAATCACAGTGTATAAATAGCAAACCAAACACATCTCTACTGTTCATTCATCCAAAAAAGCTCCCTCAGCAGCAATAACCCCATTACATAGCATTATAATGCCTGAAAACCCCCTTTATTTATATTTTGAGCAGTTATATCTGCCAAATTGTGTTATTTTTCCTTATTGAGAAATACGTAGTATATTTTTTTAAACAAGGATTTTTATTGCCCATTAATCCTTAGGCATATTTTGAGTTTTAATTTTAAACTTTTATGATCTACTATAAATGGATAAGTATGTACTAGGAATGATTTAATATATATTATAAATGATTTAGTGTCTACTGTAAATGAACCATGTCTACTATAAATTATTTAATATCTATTATAAATCATTTAGTATCTACTATGAATTAAGCAATATCTACTAAAAATTATTTATTATCTATTATAAATGATATAGTATCTTCTCTAAATGAACCAGTTTCTACTTTAAATGGTTTAGTATCTATTATAAATTATTTAATATTTACTATAAATGAACCAGTATCTATTATAAATGAACAACTATCTACTATAAATGATTTAGTATATATTATAAATGGTTTAGTATCTACTAGATATGAACCAGTATATTCTATAGATTAACTGTAACTATAATTATTTATTCATTGCTATAAATTATTTAATACCTACTACAAATGATTAAGTAACTAAATATGGTTCAGTAAGTTCTATTAATAATTCAGTATCTACTATATAGTAAGTATATAGTAGTATCTACTTTAAGTGATTCAGTAAGTACTATAAACAATTCATTATAACTAATATAAATGATTCACAAATAATCTAATGGTAATAAATAATATTTAATAATAATAATCTGTTTGTTTTTAGTGTTCTAGTACACATGTTTTTGACAAACAGGCTATATAACCATGATTATAAAAAAATAATTAAACTACCTACCCATTAGCATATATATGTTAGTGGTATTGTCCTTAAAATAGACTTGAATTATTACATTATTACAAGCTACTACAGGAAAATATATTTAACTAATAAAGAAAGTGAGTCCTGAACATTTTTTTTTTGTTTAATGTAAAAGTAACCATATTCAAACATGTAAAGTACAAATTAAGGAAAATATATTTTGCTCAGATGGATTTTCATATGTAGTATATATTTGACATATGCTTTAAATTTATTTACTTCTATTAATTCAGTTCTCAGTTAATCGTATAAATAAATGTAATGTTCTGTAATATGTTCCATTTCCACCCTGTATGTCTGTATAGTGCAGCATGTGGGAGGCTTTGGCTGGATCTCTCTGTTTCCAGTTCTTGGCTTCTGAAACTCCTCTTTTCCCATGAATATCTATAATTAAGCCCCTGATTTTCTCTACTAATGGCCTGTGTTGACCTTTCTTTCTTTCTCTCTCTCTCTCTCTCTCTCTCTGAGCTCTGGGCAGTCTGTAATCTGATAGGCTGGTGTTTTTATATCAGACCTCTGCAGGAAGCTCCTGCACACTGCTTTATTTGTGTGTTTAGCTGTAAGTGATAGATGCTTCAGGTTTTGATGTGCAGATTTTGGAATTCCTTCTGAATTCTTGACATTTCACACACTAAAAAGTATATAGATTTGCACGAGAGCCACACTCTAAAATCCAGAAATGTTTGGGCACCAAGTGTAAAAGATAGAGATACACTGAAATTCACAATTATAGCTGGTTTTCATTACTTTTGCTGTTTTAACACCATCATATGAATGGCCGGTAACTAACAAACAATAAACTAGCCACGGAAAAAAACTTGAAAATACAGGAAAGGGTCGGTAACAAAAAGGCAGTCATACAAAAGAAACATGTCATAGAAGAGCTAGGAAACTAGATTTAATACTCAGCAAACAGGATAACAAACATAGGGGTATATACTGTATATGTACCGGAGGTCAGGTGGGAACAATCAGAAACTCGGGGAGTGGGAGTCAGGGAAGTGCATGTGGGAAGTAGAGTTTGGCGTAGCAAGTTCAAGCGAGTCCAAAGAAGGCAGAATAAAAAAGCACAACACATACAGTTCTATTCCAGTAATACATTTACCTCAGCAGTGCTAGTGAAAAGTTTGGACTTCAGTACTTTTTCATTATTTTAAAATTAAATCTGCATTATAGATTAATAAAACTAAAATCATCCAAACTAAGAAACTATGGTGGGAATATTTCAGAAAAGGCTAAATTTCTGATCACAGTGGACAGTGAAGCACAGTAGGTGGTAATAATGGTGACCGACGGCATCTGGCTAGTATTGTTCTATATTATGTAATAGACAAGCTACTTATATACACAGAAATCACGTCCGTTTATAGGGAAAGAGACCCCTCACACACATCCCACAGGTCAGTGCAGCATCCTTTAGATTCTGTGGGTATGGCAAAAGTCATGGGACATGTTATTAATGCTATTAATGTTATTAAAGCTGCGTGTAATAGTAACACATGTATCTGTATTACTGTATTTACTCTATAGGTGTGCAAGGAGAAGCATCGCTTTGAGAAGCTGATGGACTACTTCCGCTGTGAAGATGGAAACATTGATTTCATGGTAGGAGAATACAGTAGCTTCCCTCTCCTGATATCTTTAGATATTTAACATTATCTCTGTATGCTGGAACTTACAGGTGTGATTTTTCTGTGTGTATCTCAGGTGGCCTGTATGCAGTTCATCAACATTGTGGTCCACTCTGTAGAGGACATGAACTTCAGAGTACATCTGCAGTTTGAGTTCACCAAACTGGGTCTGGATGATTTCCTGGAGGTAGGAAATGTACTCATATACTTGTATTTTTCTCTAAAAGAGAGCACTTTATGATCATTTGCTTGCTCTATTATGACAGAAATCCAAGCACACTGAGAGTGACAAGCTGTCGGTACAGATCCAAGCTTACCTGGACAACGTGTTTGACGTTGGAGGACTGCTGGAGGATGCCGAGACGAAGAATGTGGCTCTGGAGAAAGTGGAGGAGCTGGAGGATCAACTATCACATGTAAGAACTAGCTTCATGGAGCTTCAAGTTTCATGTTTCCAGTATATATAAAGATTTAAATGTTAAAAATTATTTTAATATATAGGTTTCATAAACAGATTGTATGTATCTGAGATGCCTCTGGTCCTAGAAATGTTGCTGCCACTTCTGGACAGGGTTAACATGAGGCTGTTCTTAGAAACTCATGTAATGCTGCTTGCCATCAGCAGCCAGAGTCTGAGAGAGCAATTACAATTTGCCAATGCTCTCTCTGGGTGGGTAGATACCGCACCTCCTAATGTTGGGGGCTGGCTTACCAGTTTACCAGTGACTGGGGGGATTTAAGTGAGTGGGTTGGGTAATTGGCTTTTCTATATTGTGGAGAAATGGGATAAAATAAGAATTAGAAAATTAGAAAACTTGCCAAAAATGCCCCCTGAACCTTTTTAAATAAAAAAAAAGTATATAAACTTAGGCAAACAAAATATTATAATATAATATTATAAAATATCCCAGGAAACGGGGGAAAAAAAAAGAAATTCCCCGTAAAAAAGTCCCTGCAGCGTGTCATCAAGGCTCATCAGAAACTGAAAGTGCCGCTGCCAGCGTTTCTGCCCTGTCATACAGCTGAGATTATGAGCTACGGATTGTAAATAGAGAGAGAGAGAGAAAGAGAGAGAAAGAGAAAGAAAAAGAAAGAGAGATACAGTTACAGTAACATCATTGCCAGCAGCAAGTGAGACAGTTGGAGCTCTCTCTGCTGCCCAGCCAATAGTATTTAGGATCAATACATTCCTCCCAGATTTCTCCTCTCATCCCACCATGGTTCCCACTCTTACCCTCTACCTCTGCCTGGACCAGGTGACGGAGAAGCTCCTGGAGGTGGAGAATGAGACGGTGATGAAGGTCGCTGAGCTGGAGAAGCAGCTCCTCCAGAAAGACAAGGACTTAACAGCTATCAGGGTAAGAGCTTTGCTTTTTCTTTTTTTATTGAGTCATCTCAGGCTGCTGCCATGCACACACACACACACCCACACACCCATTATCATCTCACCACCTCTGAAATGATCTGCCTTTACTCTTTATTGGCAGTGACTTAAAGATTTTTAGATTACAGTCATTTTAAAGGGATGTAGTGACGCTTTAAACACTATACACCTCAGGCTATATGAAAAAACATAATTATTATTTTTTAATCAGATGTTTCTCGGATTAAGTATAAAGTTTAAAGAGTTTTTTTTTTCACAGTCTAGAGATTTGATTGGATTAGACTCACATGATTACGTACTTAGATTACATTCACATTCCCATCTTTTTTCAACTCTGAATCTAATAACACATGTATTTAAGTATGTTAAATTCAAGCAGCTTTTCTTAAAAACAAATCAGTCTTCATTTTAAAGAAATAGTTGACTGAATAATCAAATAACTGATAATTATGAGAAAAAAACTGTTAATTATTGTACCTTGTAAAGTAAAGTGTTACCAAATTATTTAAATTAAAATATCAGTTCTATTTTAGGCTTTACAGTGTATGATTTTGCCATTTATAGGTATATGTTTAAGTAAAATGAACATTGTTCAGAAAGTTTTAGGAGTTCAGAAATCAATATTTGGTGGAATAACCCTGGTCACAGCACTTTTAATTACAGTTTTCATGTATCTTGGCATCATGTTCTCCTCCTCCACCAGTTTTACACACTGGTTTTGGATAACTTTATGCTGCTTTACTCCTGGTGCAAAAATTCAAGCAGTTCAGTTTGGTGGTTTGATGGCTTTTGATCATCCATCTTCCTCTTGATTATATAACAGAGGTTTTTTAATTTGGTAAAAGCTGTATAAGCTGAGCTGTATATATAATATTTATTCTCCACACACAGGAAACATACGAGTCGACCAGCACACAGGTCCACACACTCCGGCGGATGATCCAGGAGAAGGATGCCGCCTTCCAGCGACACACCAACATCGAGAAGAGGCTGCTGGAACTGGAGCAGCAGGGCACCATCCGCCTCCGAAAGCAGCCTGATGGAGACATCGCCATCGAAGCTCTTGGTGGAGGCGGAGGTGGAGGCGGAGGTGGAGGGGGGCATGCTGGGTCTGCTCTCAGGGAGGTGGGCTCAGGGATTCCTGGTCTTACTGGAAGTGGAACCGTGGCAGAAATTTCTCCTGCTGCTGTGGAACCTCCTGCTCCACCTCCACCACCTCCTCCACCTCCCCCTCCACCCCTACCGTCTGCTGCAGGTAATGCAACTTAGCATGCTAGCACCTAAGCTCCAAGCTCTTGTCAGCAGAGTTTGGCCAGTATTTTCTTGTTTAAAGTGTGCAGTATGTCATGGGAATCTGTGTAGGATGTTTGCTCTGAATGTGCACACTATTCCCCTACTCCCATTTCCACCCCCGGGTTGCCAGGTTAGCAATGTCTTCAGCAAGGTTCATTAACCACAGCTAAGTAATCTAACACTACCCCTAGTAGAGTACTGGAGACAGGCATTTTGCCCACTGAAATGTATATATCTTTCTCGCTTGCCACTGTGTGTCAATCTGGCAACCCATGTGAGTTCTCTCCAGTGTTTGGAAATTGGACTCCTGTAGCCGTTTCACAAACCCGCTCAAATGTATTACTTATTGAAAAGGTGGGGCTTCAGGCATTTTCCTCCTCCTAAAAGGTCTTCACAGGACAGGACATAGCTCTACTGTAAAAAAAAGATATATATACTTTAATATAACAATATTTATTGACAGATAAATAAGATACTTTTATTTTTTTTAACATACAGCTCTGGAAAAAATAAGAAACGACTTCAGTTTCTGTATCAGTTTCTCTGATTTTGCTATTTATAGGTTTATGTTTGTCTAAAATTAACATTTTTGTTTTATTTTATAAACTTTGGACAACATTTCTCCCACATTCCAAACACAAAAAATATTGTCATTTAGAGCATTTATTTGCAGAAAATGAGAAATGAGCTTTCAGACCTCAAATAATGCAAAGAAAACAAGTTCAGAAATAATTATGTGGTGGAATAACCCTGGTGGATTTTAATCACAGTTTTCTTCATGCATCTTGGCATCATGTTCTCCTCCACCAGTCTTACACACTGCTTTTGGATAACTTTATGCCTTAACTTCTGGGGCAAAAATTCAAGCAGTTCAGCTTGGTTTGATGGCTTGTGATCATCCATCATTTTTTAAGTGGCCTCTTATTTTTTCCAGAGCTGTATATCTATGAATTGGGATGAACTGGAAGCAACACACAGCCCAGCACTTCCACAGTTGCTTTCAAAGATGCAGTATTTTTCTCAGAGCAGCCTGAGTCCAGTTGCTTTATTCAGGAAAGGGAAAGAGTGGGGAGTTTCCTCCGTCTCAGAGGATCGGGCGCTCTCCCTCAGAGCCCCGGTGTGCTGAGGAAACAGCTGCAGCGCTGCTGGATTAATGTCAGTGTGATCTCTGTCCTGCTGCCTGATAATAGTCTGTCCTGTCTGGCCGTGCTGTAGTCTGTAGCCTCGTGAGTGATATACTATCAGATCAGAGTAACAGTCTGACATCTGTTTTACAGCAGAGTGCCCGCCTCCCCCACCTCTGGCCCCCCCGCTTCCTGGAGCATCACCCTCCGTCATCCTCAGCGTTGGATTATCAGGTGAGTGAACGAAGTAGAGTATTAATACTAATATATGACTTTACCTTTCGTTTAATGAGAACATTCCCCATTATATTCAGGCAGTGTATCCTTAACCGTAATCTTGACAGGCTAGTTTTATTGGAAGAGTCATGCTTTATTTGGTATTATTATCAATAAAGATTCTACACTATAAATTTGACAGTATTTTCCCTGTAAATGTTTTCTCTAAAAAAATAATTTATTAATAAATTCTGTTGTCAGGTTCAGGCAGGGATGAGACAAGTGCAGATACAATAAAAGAGCTTTATCAAATAAGGATATTTAAAAAAAATCAGGCTAACATGAAAGGGTGTGAAGTTGAAAATACAAAAATGGGTCAGCATAAACACAGAATAAACAATACACAGGCAAAATAAATGCTTTGTATTGACAGACAGAACCATATCTAATACTCGACAGGGAGTGAGTTAAGTACAGGGGTATATATAATGAGGTGAACAGGTGAATTCAATACTCAGGTGATTGTGGATAACTGTGACTAATCCCCTTTAAATATCTGCAGCTCTTTAATTCTGATCTGTATAATCTGTAGCTATACGCATCAAGAAGCCCATAAAGACCAAGTTCCGCCTTCCCGTGTTTAACTGGACTGCACTGAAACCCAACCAGATCAACGGCACTGTCTTCAACGAGATTGATGATGAGCGAGTGCTGGAGGTGAGACGTAGCTCTCAATATTGTAAAAATTGTATTTTAAACTGTACCATAACTCCAGTGAAATAAATATGTACATTGTGTAGTTTTAAAATCGTCTTCACTATACTTGCTACTGCAGAAAAGTGCTTTAATGAGTGTGTGTATATGTGTGTGTGTGTATATGTGTGTGTTGTGAGTAGGAGCTGGACCTGGAGAAGTTTGAGGAGCTGTTTAAGACGAAAGCTCAGGGTGCCGTGGTGGATCTGTCCTGTACAAAGAGTAAAGTCTCTAACAAAGCAATGAACAAAGTTCAGCTGTTGGACGCAAATCGATCTAAGAACCTGGCCATTACCCTGCGCAAGGCCAACAAGAGCACGGAGGAAATCTGCAAAGCCATCCAGACGTGAGTAACACACACTGCATACACAGAACTTTTATAACACTGACAGGGTTTTGCTGCCACACTAGATTTATAATGAAACAATCAACCAATCAAGCTTTATTTTGCCTCGGAAGTACATTGAGGGCAACCCTTATTCTCAGTGTAGCCAAGCATTTACATTTGAAAACAGGGACTGACATGACAAAGAAAATAATAACTAAATTTAATCATTTTAAAACAACAGAGAACTGCGACCTGCTTTCCGACCTTTAGTTCTAACAGTTCTACAAGGACTGCTGGTTCATTCTTTACAAACTAACATACAGACACTCTGGCAGAAGCTAGAAAGAGACCGAATATGTCTGTGAAACCAAGAAAACGAGAAAGAGAAACTAAAATCCGCCTCAAACATTTATTACACTCTACAACTGTAGGGGGAGCCCGCGAGCACAAAATCTCAATCCTACCTAGTGGAGCTTTAAAGCAGAAAGTCTACACTTTAATAGCATCTCGTTAGTTTTATTTTAAATCCGTGTGGTGGCTTACAGAGACCAAATCATGAAGATTGTGTTACTGTCAAAATATTTATGGGCCTAAACGTAAGCAGTTACAAGGTTTTACTAGAAATCAGGATTTTAAATGTATTTTAATATAAAGCTTTTTTGAATTGGCATTTTGAGTAATCAGATTATTAAATCAGATGTAAATCAGTGGAATCTTCATGTGTGTGTTTTTTTGGCTGCAGGTTTGATCTGAAAGCTCTGCCGGTGGACTTTGTGGAGTGTCTGATGCGCTTCCTGCCCACGGAGGCGGAGAGTAAGCTCCTGCGGCAGTACGAGAGAGAGCGGCGGCCTCTGGAGCAGCTGGCCGAGGAAGATCGCTTCATGCTCCTCTTCAGCAAAATCGAGCGTCTCACGCAGAGGATGAACATCATTACGTTTGTCGGGAACTTTAGCGACAACATCAGCATGCTGACCCCGGTGAGACGTGCATAGGTGTTACTGTCATGTTGCTATACTACTGATTTTACTTACAGTTGTGTTGAAAATAATGGCAAAATGCATTAAATGCAAGAAATGCAAATTAAGAAAGTCTCAGAAAATTAGATTATTAGGTACCACTTTAAAATAAGACTACCTTTATAAAGGGTTTATAAATGGTTTACAACTAGTTTATTAATGGTTACTTATTAGGTTGTAAATGCCTTAAATATCTTTAATAATCAGTTATAACACATACGTAGAAAGGGCAACAATATAGATGGCTGTGGGTTCACTAGTTGACATACAGCAGGTCATTGTTTGGCCTTTTCTACATATGTGTTATAACTGATTATTAATGATTTTAAGGCGTTTACAACCTAATAAGTAACCATTAATAAACTAATTGTAAAACCTTTATAAACCATTATAAAGGTAGCCTTATTTTAAAGTGGTACCAATTATTATATAAGACCCATTGGTACTTTTGGCAGTATGGGCAGTGTGCCAAGTCCTGCTGGAAAATGAAATCTACTGCTGTAAGATTTTGTGGGAAAACAAAACTGCACTGGCTTTAGACTTGATAATAAAACACAGTGGATCAACACCAGCAGATGACATGATATATCATGCAGCTAAACAAAATATATTTTATACTCTATTTTGTTTAGATGCATGTACAGTTAGTTATGTAATTTAGATTTAATTTTTTATTTTTCTTATCAACATGTTTAAATATGCAATTTGGAGTTTAAAAGCATCAACTGCATTTTTTTTCTTTCAACAAAATCATATATTATATATATATAAATATATAATATATATTATGTATAAATATATAAATATTCATATATTTTTTAGATGTTTAAGAAGTCAAGGAGTTTGGGAGTTATAAGTGAGGTAGAGGGATTATCACCCAACATCCTGACCCCACTATTGCCCTGGTCGCTGAATGCAATCAAATCTTCACAGCAGTGCAGGTTTCTTAAAATCATTATCTTTTCTTTTTTCCCGTAGCAATTAAACGCCATCATTGCTGCATCAGCCTCAGTGAAGTCCTCTCTGAAGCTTAAACGAATGCTTGAGGTGAGACTTTTAGTAAAACTTCAGACTTTTTAATGCCGTTGAAATGTGGAAAGTGATTATATATTATTACTTCAGCACAATATATAATATATAATGAATTTTATGTTTTGTATTTGTGTTTCTTCATACAGATCATCCTAGCCCTTGGAAACTACATGAACAGTAGTAAACGAGGATCCGTGTATGGGTTCAAGCTTCAAAGTTTGGATCTGGTAAGTATCATAAGACTTTATAATGTACAAATTATTATTTAAATATATGAGGTAGTTATCTGTGCCTATTTGTGTTATTATTTGAATTTAATTCCCTCTTAATGTTACTTTGAGAGCATCAGTTGTAAAGTTGTGAAGAGGTAGAGTTACAGGTATACAGTGAATAGTGAATATTTGAATAAGATTGAATCCATATTATGAGAAGCAACAACTACTCAACTGAGTCACAAAGACCATCAAAAATATTATGATGAAACTGGCTCTCATCAGGGCTATCCAAGGAATGGAAGGTCAAGGTCAAGGTATACCACTGTTATTCAAAACGTAAGTGTCTATAGCCCTATCTGGACCAGATTAGTTTCTTACAGGGTTTTGGGGTAATTTTCTCTTTTATTGTTTTTTTTTTATCCTCTTTGATTTTATTCCTGTCCAGAACGATCATGTTCGTGTTTTTCTCCGACATCCTCTGAGAAAATTACAGGCTGAATTATCTACTGTTTTTTTGTGAACTCCGTGGTTTTCCGGTAATTTTAGTCCCATCCGGATTCACATCTCTGAGTTTTGTCTTCTCGCGTTTAATAAAATACTGTAGCTATTTGTCCACTTACATGCACTGTAATTACACTTTGGGCGTATGTTTCCATAGAGATCCACATAAACACAACAGCCAGTGGAAATAGAGGAGCTACTGAACATGATGTCACGTGACCGAGAAAGCCTAAAAACTCACTTTCCCTCCTGTTTTTTCAATTGCAATTGAGTTTTATCACTCAGTAGAAATGTGATATATATTTTTTAAAGATGTCCCCCTGAGAAACTAATCCCATCCGGATAGGGCTTTAGATTAATTTACTACATATTAAGTCTCTTTTTCTGTGATGTGTTCACACACTTCCAGTTGCTGGACACTAAATCTACAGACCGTAAGATGACGTTGCTTCACTACATCGCTCTGATAGTGAAGGAGAAGTACCCTGAGCTCGCCAACTTCTTCAACGAGTTGCACTTTGTGGACAAGGCAGCAGCAGGTAAGAGTCTGAGTGAGACAGACGACTGAACTATTCAGAAACGACTTAATAATGTTTCAGTATGCTGACGTTTCACTATATGTGTGTGTGTGCAGTGTCTCTGGAGAACGTGTTGCTGGATGTGAAGGAGCTGGGTAAAGGTATGGAGCTGATCAGGAGGGAGTGCAGTCTGCATGATCACGCCGTCCTGAAGAACTTCCTGCAGAGCAGCGACCAGCAGCTCGACAAACTGCAGAAAGACGCCAAAACTGCTGAGGTGATAATACCACATAAACACCCTGAGAGTCC